>NW_004443978.1:18955668-18965256 GCF_000243295.1 Trichechus manatus latirostris
ATCCTAATAAGGTGTAAACTTTTCATTATCTACCCAATAACAGAATACATTCAAACTAGATACCCACTGTAATGACTTGAATTGTGTCCCCCAAAAATATGTGTCAACCTGGCTAGGCCATGATTCCCAGTATTGTGTGGTTGTCCTCCATCTTGTGATCTGATGTAATTTTTCAGTGTGTTGTAAATCCCCATCTCTGCCGGTGGTTAATGAGGCAAGATTAGGTTAAATTAAAGAAGATTAGGGTGGGATACAACACCCTTACTCAGGTTACAGCCTTCGTCTAATATAAGGGGAGTTTCCCTGGGGTATGACCTGTGTCACCTTTTATCTTACAAGAGATAAAAGGAGAGAGAAGTGAGCAGAGAGACAGGGACCTCCTATCATCAAGAAAGAAGAGCCGGAAGTGGAGCACGTCCGTTGGACCAGGGGTCCCTGTGCTGATAAGCTCCTAGACCAGGGGAAGATTGATGACAAAGACCTTCCCCTAGAGCTGACAGAGAGAGAAAGACTTCCCCTAGAGCTGGTGCCCTGAATTCAGACTTCTAGCCTCCTAAACTGTGAAATAATAAATTTCTGTTCGATAAAGCCATCCACTTGTGGTATTTCTGTTATAGCAGCACTAGATAACTAAGAAACCCACCAACTATGATTATTTATGAGCATATGTAATTTCACATTCATTAAGAATACTTATAACTCTATACTTAATTGTAAGTTTTGTTGATGTCACATCACCTTTATTCAGTCTGATTTGCACATAGCAGAGAAGTCAAAAGGCATGAATTAGAGTTGAAAGTGACTTTAGAAAAATTTAGTGGTTCCTAATCTGGGGGTTAAAGCATACACACACACACACACACACATGCATATATGTATATACATATGTATATATATGTATGTATGTCTATATATTATATATATAGACATATATATAGGTATATGTGTGTGTGTGTACACATATACACATACATGTGCAAGCACGCGTGTGTGTATGTATTTTTTTCTTTTATCAACCCTTGTTGTGGAGTGCTGTTGAGTCAATTTTCGACTCATAGCACCCCATGTGACAAATTAGGACTCCCCTATAAGGTTTTCTAGGCTGCAATCTTTATGGGGGCAGATCACCAGGTCTTTCTCCCATGGAGCTGCTGAGTAGGTTCAAACCACCAACCTTTCAGTTAGCAGCAGACTGCTTAAAATCTATTAATTGGAAACAAAACAAAAGCATAAAAATACAATAGATTCAGGAACATTTTAATGACCTTGGATTTTATTAATCACAAAAGCATCCACAGATATTTAAGAAAAAGTAGGGCCCATATATGTGGGACATCTTATTTATTCTCTCTATTGACAGCTCTTGGAACACACAGATTTTCATACCCCAAGCAATAAATCTATAACTACTTAGAGAAGAATTTATCCATTCCAGCTTAAAGACGACAGTGTATCATTAAATGAAGTATAAGGAGTGCTAGATAAGTGAGTTATGTAACATCTAATTCATGGGAGAACCGATCCTAGAATATATGTCTCCAGCCCTGTGAAACTTTCAGCACATCATGCTGCTCGAACTTGGAACCACAAACACCTAAGCTTCTCTGCTCTAGGAAAGTCGGAAAGTTAAGTCTCTTTGCCTGGTGTGTATGAGAACACACACATGATATTTGGGAGCAGAGAGTTGGGTTGAATGGTAAGACAGTGAAGGATAAGGAAGCAGGTTTAATTCCAAGTTCCTCTTGAATGAGGCCCTCCTTCCATCATAATATTTTGTTGACAGTGAGTGGTACAGTGGTTAAGCCCTTGGCTGCTGACCAAAATGTCAGTGGATCGAACCCATCAGCTGCTCAGCGGGAGAAAGATAGGGCAGTTTGCCTCCATAAAGATTATAGCCTTGGAAACCATACAGGGTAGTTCTACTCTGTCCTTTAGAGTCACTATGAGTTGGAATCAACTCGACAGCAATGGGTTTTAACGCAAACTCTGATTCAATTATCAATAGAAAAACATACTTTAAAGCAAAATCAATAATAAATCTCTGGATAATCTAGAGTTTGGAATTTTACATATGGCTGTTCTCTTAAATCAAGATGGATAATGGAGTATTGATTATAACTCCTAAACTGACTTTTACAAATAATTTTATTAAGGCATGATTTACATGTTATAAAATTACACAATATTAAGTGTACAATTCAACAATTTTTAGTAAATTTAATTGCGCAGCATCACAATAATCCACTTCTAGGATATTTTCATCACCCTGACAAGATCCCTTATACTCATTTACAGTTAATTCCTATCCCTCCCTTGCTCCCACATCCTGACCGCAGCCCCAGGCAACCACTAATCTACTTTCTGTTTCTATGAATTTGACTCTTCTCGATATTTCATATAAATGGAATCATACAACAGTAGTCTTTCGTGTCTGCCTTCTTTCACTTAGCAAAGTGTTTTTGAAGTTTATCCGTGTTTTATTATGTATCAGTACTTCATTCCTTTTTATTGCTCAATAGTGTTCCATTGTATGGATGTACCACATTTTGTTTATCCATTCAGCAGTTGATGGACCATTTGCCAGTTGACAGACATTTGGGTTCTTTCTAATTTTTAGCTATCGTGATAATGCTTCTATGACCATTAAAGTACAAGTCTTTGTGTGAACACATGTCTTCAGTTCTTTTGGGTAAATACCTAAGAATGGAATTGCTAGGTCATATAGTAAATTAAAGTTTCACTTTTTAAAAAATTGTGAACTGTTCTCCAATGTGGCTGTTCTATTTTATGCTCTCATCAGTTACATATGAGAGTTCTTGTTTTTCTACATCCTCACCAACATTTGTTATTATCTGTCGTTTTTATTATAGCCATTCTAATTGGTGTGAAAGGGCATCTTGTTGTAGTTTTAAGTTGCTTTTCTCTTTTAGCTATGGATATTGAGTATCTTTTCATGTGCTTATTAGCTATTCACATTTTTTTTTTTTTGGTGAAATGTCTATTTAAATCTTTTGCTGATTTTTAATTGGGTTGTTTGTCATACTATAGAATTGTAAGAGTTCTTTGTATATTTATAGTATAAATTCTTTATCAGATATACGATTTTCAAATATTTTCTCCCAGTCTATGGTGGCACAGTGGTTAAGAACTCGGCTGTTAACCAAAAGCTTGGCAGTTTGAATCCACCAGCTGCTCCTTGGAAACCCTATGGGGTGGTTCTACTCTGTCTTACAGGGTTGCTATGAGTAGTAATCGACTCTACAGCCACGGGTTTTGGTTTTATGGCTTGAATATTTTGTTTCAATAGTGGTATCTCTTGAACTGCAAATGTTTTTTCTTTCAAATATTATGTTGTTAGTGTCATATCTAAGAAATCCTTACCTAACTCAATATCTTGAATATTTTCTCCTATGTTTTATTCTAAAGGTTCCAGCTTTTACTTTTAGGGTCTCTGAACTATTTTGAGGTAATTTTTGTACATGGTGTGAATTAAGTGTCTACATTTATTTTTAGCATAAGGATATCCAGTTGTCCAAACACCATTTGTTGAAAAGACTATCCTTTCCTCATTGAATTCATATACCATTTTGGTTGAAAATTAACTGACCATAAACATAAGGGCCTAAATTCACTTTTAAATGTAGCCATGATCTTGCATTTGAACATGAAAGATGTTCTGGACCTGAGCTCAACAGTAGTACAATTCTTGAAGAACAGGAGATGGATGAGCTTCTGTCTGCTTATCACCTTCCTCTTCCCCATTTGATACTGATACAGTCACTGGCACTGCTCAGACCTGTGCAAACAGCCAGCCTAATCTCATCTTTTTCTTTGCTTTGTTTCTTAATCAACTTCCAACACATTAGCATATACCTATCCAAGAAAAGCTATGATGACAAAAACTCAGGATTTCAAAGACTTTCCTTCCAACTTTGGATTAGTTAGAGGCTACACTGAATGAGATAATGCATATGACAAAGTTTCAATAACCATAATGTACCATATAATCTTAGGAGTTATCATGACTGCATGCAAGGAATAAGAATAAACAGAAGCAACAGTAATGCTCTTAGAGGGCTTAAGTAGGCAAAATGAATGACAGTGTCAACATAAGAAGGTAAAAACCATATTTGCAGATAATCCACCTGTGAATTGTTGAAAGTTGGCTTTATCTGCCTTACCTAAAATACTAAGGAGTTGGGACAGGATCAAAGAGGCTCCTCTTGCTTGGTTGGATATGGGGGATAAAGCTGTCTTAGTAAGATGTATGTTCTCTTGAAGTGAGATAGAAACTGCCTTTAGATACTGCTTTCTCAAGTTAATGGATGGCCCTCCTTCGAGGGTGTAGGTGGAGTTAGCAACTACTTTTATAATACCAACTGAAGGATGCTAAAATCCCCACATAACCTAAAATCTCTTCTATACATAGTAAGATAGTTACTTTGCTTGAAATTTCCAGGATTAGTGAACATTTAGGGGTGATTTATGAAAGTCTCCATATTTGTACTGAGTTGAGGCAGTGTTACTAAAACCTAGTGAAACTCTTTACTAGGATTAACTCCCTTATTAAACCACTTCCTATCTACTGTCATCAGCTACATCCTGGGGGTTTTCACATACAACAGATCAGATCAGATCTGGAGAGAAGGGATTAGAGGAAAGTGGTGGAACACTGTCCAGATTGCTGCTGGAGTGGGTAAGGAGGAGTGGAGAAACCCAGGAAATTAGAGAAAAAGGCCATTGCTCACCTGGGGGTTGGGAAAGCGATCCCAAAATGAGGGTGGGAGGAGGCTGATACTTGCAACTTTTTCCTCCAGCAGAATTTTGCCTCTGGGAAGCCCTGACTCTGCATTAAAGATGAATGTTAATGTTTTCAGCTGGCAGACTGCTCTGAGTTCTCAATTCTTGGACTACTCACGACATCATTTTATTTAGTGTTTCTCTGGCACCTTATTTCTGCATCCAAATCCTGGCTGTTTCATGACAATATTTGTTAGCTTTTATAACCATTGGAATTAGGCCCATGATTATAATTATAATTATAAGAGACCCTTGAGCTATGCAACTTCAAATGATTCTGTCTATAAAGTTTGAATATCAGAAAGTCATGAGGCAACCTAACTGTCTAAAGCCACTGGAATTTCACAATGGCCTCAAATTCACTCCCTAAAATAACTCCCTGTGACTACTTGGGCAGTTGATGCCTACAGCTTGTGGGCTCTGGGAGATTGGAGGAATGTAGCAATCATTTTTGAGTTCTCCTAATTCCAAGGAACCCTGTAGATTTGTTAATAAATCAAAGCACATCTGGGGAGTGAAGAGGCAGAGGAAATGAGGAGGGTCTCCAAGCTCAGAGATAAAATTTGCCAAGAAAGAGCCTGCCCTTAGAATAGAAAGGGGAAGGAGAGGCAGGAAGACAGAGGAGGGAAATAATAAACAAGAGGAGTCTTCATGGTGCCCTGGTGTGACGCACAACAGGGGCTGGGAAGCATCCAGCATGTGATATTAGAGAAGAGAAGAAGACAGGAAACACATTCTGAGAGTAACCTTACCACCTATTGCAAAGCCTTCTATGCTGGGCTTGTAGGAAAATGCAAATCAGAGCCTTCAGTGCCCACTGTCATACCCCACAATGATCTCCACAAAGGCCAGTGGGCTAGTCATTCAGAGCCTGGCTTTGCACAGGTCCCTCCACACCACCCAGTGGTTGCCGTGCCCTGCCATTTTTGTCCCTCTGCATCTTCCCATTTATCATGCCATTAAGCTCCCACTCTGCAGCCAATTCAACAGAGAGCTCTCATATTTCCTAAGCATACATGTATGTAAACATTGCAATTAAAAAAAGCTATTCCCTTTGATTTAACCCTGGTAGCCTGATTGCTTTCCTTCAGGCCCATCCTGATTTCATCTTGGCCCTAGGCATTTGGGCTGATACATTTTTATGGCTGACTTAGATTCCCTTCTATTGCACCACCTCCAGTGCTTTTTCACGATAGTTTCTTTTGGCAGCAGTTCTTTATCTCATCCAACTTGCTTTTCCACAGCACTGATTCTTTTTCTAGTCTGGCCAGGTAACCACATTTAGCAGAGCCAATAGACAAGGGAAAGTTTAGAAATACTTAGAAAGTCATTGGTGCCAATTACTACCTACACATGCTATGTTTCTACCTTATGCTTCAAAGGAGGCAAGAGTCCCTCTCCCTGAGGTCGCCCCATGTGCTTTTACTGCTCCATCATTCATCAAGCATTCGTACCTGAATACTGCCTTGCTTTCCACTCATTCTATGTTCAGCCTTCATCTTGGTTGTTTCCATCATCTTCACTATATGAAAAGCTTTTTGCCGTCTTAACCCTAACAATCTCTATTCTACTCCTTGTGCCACCCTCTCCCAGGACCACACTCAGGATCTTATTACTATTTGGGAAATCATAAATGCCAACATACTCATCTCTGACCATAATTATCCCTACATTTGTCTTTTTCCTTTGTTCCCTATCCCAGTTTTTCTGGCTGCCTTAAGACTTCTGATTGTTCAACATCTTTTCTTTCTCTCCATCCATTGCTACCTTCCAATCTCTAGCCCACCTCTACAAAGTGAAACACTTGCATTCCACTCCCTTATCTATCTATCTATCTATCTATCTATCTATCTATCTGTTTTTGTTCCTTTTAACATCCCCATGGCTTTGCAAATAGACATCAACTCAACTATCCATTTTACCCTCCCTAAAATGTTGCTGGGCAGGTGCAATGGTTTTTCAGTGGAAGAATTCTCGGTTTTCATGCTGGAGACTTGGGTTCAATTTCTGGCCAACACACCTGATGCTCAGTCACCATCTGTCTCTCAGTGGAGACTTGCTTGTTGCCATGATGCTGAATAGGTTTCAACAGAGCTTCCAGACTAAGATGGACTAGGAAGAAAGGCCTGGCTATCTACTTCTGAAAATCAGCCAATAGAAGCCCTATGGATCACAAAGGTTCAGCCTGCAACTGATCATGGAGATACAGCAGGACCAGGCAGTGTTTCATTCCCCTGTACATGGTGTTGTCGTGAGTTGGGGCTGAATTGACAGCAGCTAACAGTAACAACAACAACAAAAGCTGTGTAGGCATCTGTTACTACAAATTAGGGTCTCCAACCTCAGTGAACTTTCATTTTGGGTTGGAAGTTCTTTTTACACAACTCTAACTTGTTTTCTTCCTCAATTCTGAATGGTTACAACTGTTCTCATCCTTACCTACCCACCTTTCTTTCACCGACATTGCTTTCAGTAGATGACCTCGCTCCTACTGTGGAAAGGAGATCAGGCATAAATTCCATCAGTGTCCCACCCTTTCAATTCAGAGGAGAGTGCAGTTTGTGCCCAGCCTCAGCATTTTACATACTTTGCAGATCCTGTTCGCTCACCACCTCTCCTCCATTACCTTGCTCTCTTTGTGTTTTGATCTTTTCTCTTTGTTCTTCTTATTACTAGCCTATAAGTACATCCACATATTGCCTATTTAAAATAATAAAAAATAAAAACTTCCAGGTTCCTATCTTTCTTCTATCCTTTAAAGCAAAGATCCTTGAGAAGATTATTTATACTCTTCTGCACACATCGTATGCCTAATTCATTTATTTTTAACGCTTTTCCATTCTTATGAAGTTAGCACATTCACAAAATTTAAAAGTCAAATAGTATTACATAGCTAATAATGAAAAACAACATTCCCTTGATTCATACCCCTTGTCATGGATTGAATTGTGCCCCCCCAAAATACGTGTCAACTTGGTTAGGCCATGATTCCCAGTATTGAGTGGTTGTTCTCCATTTTGTGATTGCAATTTTTTGTTAAAGAAGATTAGGGTAGGACTGTAACACCTTTACTAAGGCCAGATCTCTGAGCCAATGTAAAGGGAGTTTCCCTGGGGTGTGGCCTACATCACCTTTTATCTTACAAGAGATAAAAGGAAAGGGGAGTGAGCAGACAGGGGGGACTTTATACCACCAAGAAAGCAACACTATCAGCAGAGCACACCCTTTGGACCCAAGGCTCCTGCACAGAGAAGCTCCTAGAATACAAGAAGATTGATGACAAGGACCTTCCTCCAGAGCTGGCAGAGACAGAGGCTTCCCCTGGAGCTGACACTCTGAATTTGGACTTCTAGCCTACTAAGCTGTGAAAGAATAAACTTCTATTTTTAAAGACTTCCACTTGTGGTATTTCTGTTACAGCAGCACTAGATGACTAAGACACCCCTTTTCTTTGAGTCCTCCTTCTCAAACACTTTTATACATTTCTTCAGATACTCTTCTCCAAAACTATGCTCCCATTAACTCTTCCTTCCTCTCTCTGTTCTTATTTTTTGGACTACACAGACAGTCAGACAGAGAGACATGCAACATTATATCTCTCTGAGAATATTAATTTTAGTGGTAGTGGGGTTGGGAGAATTGCTCTTTCTTGTCTGTTTTATTTTTTTCTTTGTTTTGGCCTCTGCTATGTTAGTGACTTTCCTCAAAGGAGCGGTGGTCTTTTGCTGTTCATTTGCATTCAAGACTGAATCACCAGTTAGGTCATTGGAAACTGTGGCACAGATAGACTTGTGTCAAATGGTAATTCATTAGGCAGAGACCAGTCCATTTAGGCTGAGGAAGAAGCTCAGATATTAGTGTCTGATATTTTATTGGAACACAATCCTTCAGACTCCAACTGGAGTAAATGACTAGCCACTAGCATTCTAGGACCCAAGTGCTCAAGGGGACTAGGAGAGCTTATCACTTAGTATAATGAACTTTGCTTGATCCGTGTGTTCCACATATGGAGCTTTTTGCCCATATTCATGACCTGCCAATTCCAGTTTCTGAACCTTTTCATGGTTCTGTATTGAAATGGCTCTTTTTCCTTTGGCACTTGAAGGCAGTTGTTATTTACTTATCTCTTCTGATGCTTCCATCTTCCAAAAATTTGTTGATAATTATTGTCTGTCTTGTGTCCTCTCTGGTTCTCTTTGCTCTTATAGTACCTAATTATTCTTGTAGTACATAATTTTTAAAGTTTTTATTCTCATTATAGTAAAAAATAATAGAGTAAATTCTTTATTCTCATATATTGACGAAGCAGAAATAAGTGTATTATATTCAACCCATCATCTTTAATTAGAAGTTCCCCCAATTTACCTTTTAACCTGTTTTAATCAGATTTCTGCCCCTACTTTCCACAGATGTCCTAATTCCAAAATCCAGTTGAATATTTTCATTTTTATCTTACTTTTCCACTGCAACTAGTGTTTATTCTCTTCTTAAAACTTTCAGCTCCCTTGGTTTCTATTACCTCACTCTCTTGGTTTTCCTGTCTTCTTTCATCCATCATTCTGAGTTTACTTTCCTGATTTCTCTTTCATTGTCCATCTGTTAAAGTATGTTTTTCTCAAGGTCCTTTCTTAGCTCTTCCTCTCTTCTCCCTCTAAATAGCCTCACTTTCATCAAGTTCCAAGTAACCTCTCCCATTTTGTCCCTCACAGTCAGAAGATGACTTTGCTTCCTTCCTCAAAAGAGACAGAAGAGACAGTCAAATATGTTTTCCTGAAACTTCATGCTACC
>NW_004443978.1:18967203-18967907 GCF_000243295.1 Trichechus manatus latirostris
CAGCTATAGAAGTCTGGTTGCTCAGGTGTGGCTGTGGTCGATGGGTTGACTTTCCAGTGTGTTTATTGAAGTGATGTTCTTAACAACTGGTTGATTTTCAAAAGAGGGCATTATCACTGATTGGCTAGTTTTCAGAAACCTGTTCTCTGAGCAAGTTATCATTAATTGATTTTACTGGTTTAAAGCTGGGTGTAGCAGTAACTTGTTACCATGGGTACAAAACAACAGGTCTGTCTTAGGCTAGGTCCTCTAGAGAAGCAAAAGCAGCAAAGCATGTATATATAGACAGAAAGAAAGAGAGATTTATACTAAGGAAATGGCTCAGGCGGTTGTAGAGGCTGGAACGTCCCAAGTCCGTGGGTCAGGATAGAGGTTTCTCCTGGTTCATGTGGCCACAGGGACTGGCTAAACCAAGATTGGCAGGTCAGACAGCAGGGCTTTTGCTCACAGGTTGTGAGGATCAAGGAATCCCAAGATCAGCAGGCAAGAATGCAGGTGAGCTGCTGGCTCAAGTCAGACGATGTTGGATCCAACATGAGCAAAAGCTTGCAAGCCTTGCCAGAGAGTCCACTTACATTCGATGCAGGCCACACCCCCAAAGAAACACCCTTTCAACTGACTGGCTACTCATAGCAGAATCCCATCATGGTGGTGATCACATTATATCAAATCTTATCATGGAAGTGATCACATCATCATATGAC
>NW_004443978.1:18968571-18969692 GCF_000243295.1 Trichechus manatus latirostris
TCTCTCTTTTTCACTGACCTCTTTTTACTTTACCAAACATGATGTCTTTCTCCAGCAATCGGTCCCTCCTAATGGCATATCTAAAGTAAGTGAGATGAAATCTCACCATCCTCCCTTCTAGGGACCATTCAGGCTGTACTTCCTCCAAGACAAATCTGTTCGTTCTCCTGGCAGTCCATGATATATTCACTATTCTTCACCAACACCACAATTTGGATGCATTAG
Organism: Trichechus manatus latirostris; assembly: GCF_000243295.1. Classification (NCBI taxonomy): domain Eukaryota; kingdom Metazoa; phylum Chordata; class Mammalia; order Sirenia; family Trichechidae; genus Trichechus; species Trichechus manatus. Next base: position 18,968,797 of record NW_004443978.1, read on the forward strand.
TTCTTCTTTGGTCTTCCTTTTTATTTGTCCAACTTTCACATGCGTGTGTTCAGGATAATACCTGAACATTAAGAAAATGAAAATCCTTACCACCAGACCAATAAACAACATCATGATAAATGGAAAATAGCAGTGACTCCCAATATAAGGACCTGACCCTTGACCATATATTTCCCCCTAGGGATTAACAAGTAACTAAAATTTGACTAATAAGGGAATTAAAAAACAAAACAAAACAAAACACTGAATTTGAAATAAAAAGATTCTTCTTTGACTCTAAAGATAGAAATCTGGGACTGCAGGAATCATGTCACCCTGGCCCCCTGCCAGTCCTCACCCTTGGCTGGTTTGTGTGTTAATGAGCAAGGCAGCCACCATGCTGAGAGCTGGTGAGAAGGCTCTGGGCACTTGTCCCAGCTAATAATACTCTATCTGACTTTCTTTTTTTCCTCATATGGAAGTTCAGGTTACATGTAACCAAGGAATCCTGACTAATATACCTCCTAAATGCATTGTAAATCCATTAGCTTTTCTCCCTTTTTAGTATTGTCTCTCAGTCTAAAATAAAACACCTATCATCTCACTCTCAAGACCATAGAACTACACCCCTAGTACCGATCCTCCCAAAGCTTTCTTGGCACCTACAATCCTTTCTCCAAACTGCAGCCAAAACAATGATATGCAAATTAAAATCTGAACATGACATTTCCTTGCTAAAATCTATTCGGTGTCCTTCCATCGCTCTTAGGATAAACATGAAAAGTTTTCACACATCCTCCCAAGTGTTTGGCCTCCCTCTCCTGTACCTCATCTCCTTATGCCCTCTGCTCCAGCCACCCTGACTTCTTCAGGTTCTTTACTTGTACCATGTTCACGTCTAGGACTTGTGTACATTT
>NW_004443978.1:18970093-18972286 GCF_000243295.1 Trichechus manatus latirostris
GATTCTGTGAATATGTTGCCTGATGTAGCAAAAGAGACTTTGCAGATGAAATTAAGGTGTACGGACCTTAAGACAGAGAGACTATCTTGGACTATCCAGTAACAGCAGAGATATTTCTGTGAAGGATGCCACAGAGGAGGAAGGCAGAGAGAGAGAGAGATGTGGCAGAGAGGAGGGTAGAGAGATCCAAAGTGTGAGAGGCACTCACTCCACAGTTGCTGAAGGGATGTAGGGTGTGTGGAAAGCATAAGAAAGAATGCAGGCAGTCTTTAGAAGGAGACTGAAGCCTGGCTGACAGTCAGCAAGGAAATGGAACCTCATTCCTACAACCACAAGAAACTGGATTCTGCCAACAACCTGAATGAGTTTGGAAGCAGATTCATCCTCAGAGCCTCTCAAGGAACACAGCTCTGCTGACACCTTGACTTCTACCTTATGAAACTCGTGACAGAGAAACTGGGACTTCTGATCTACAAAACTGTAATATAATAAATTTATGTTGTTTTAAGCTGCTAAGTGTGTGGTAAACTTGTTACAGTGGCAAAGAAAACTATCACACTCCTCATATGTATCTGACATGGAGTAAGTGCTCAATAAACTTTTAATGTATGGATAACCAAGTGAGTAATTTTATTCACTTTCAAGAATTCAACTGTTGATGAGTCAAACCTGAGTACTTCCAGCCCAAATCTCTCTCCTGGGGTCCATATCTTTTTTTCCTTTAATCGTGCTTTAGGTGAAAGTTTACAAAGCAATTAGTTTCTCATTTCAAAAATTTATGCATAAATCGTCTTGTGACATTGGTTGCAATTCCTGCATTGTGGCGGCACTTTTGCACCCTGGGTTCCCTGTGTCTATTCATCCAGTTTTACTGTCCCTTCCTGCATTCTTGCATTTGCTTTTGGGCAGGTGTTACCCATTTGGTTTCGAATACTTGATTAAGCTAAGAAGCAGATTCCTCACTTGTTTTATTGTTTGTCTAATCTTTGGCTGAAAGGTGGACTTCCATAGTGGCTTCAGTTCTGAGTTAGCAGGGTGTCCTGGGGCCATAGTCTCAGGGGTTCCTCCAGTTTCTATCAGAGTAGTAAATATGATCTTTTTTTATGAATTTGAATTTTGTTCTACATTTGTCCGGGGTGCTCTATTGTGATCCCTGTCAGAGAAGTCAGTGGTGGTAGATGGGCACCATCCAGTTCTTCCGGGCTCAGGCTGGAGGAGGCTGTGGTTCATGTGGTCCAGTAGTCCTTTGGACTAATATTTCCCTCATGTCTTTGGTTTTCTTCATTATCCTTCACTCCAGACAGGATGGGACCAATAGATGTATCTTAGATGACCATTCACAAGCTTTTAAGACCCCAGAAGCTACTCACCAAAGTATGATGTAAAACATTTTCTTTATGAACAATGTTATGCCAATTGACCTAGATGTCCTCCGAGACTGTGATCCCCAGCCCTCAGCCCTAGTAACTTCATCCCTCAAGGTGTTTGGATGTGTCTAGGAACCTTCTATGACTTTGCCTTGACCAAGTTGTGCTGACTTCCCCTATATTATGTGTTCTCTTTCCCTTCACCAAAGTTAACACTTTTCTACTACCTAGTTAGTGATTTCCCCTCACCACCCCTCCCCTCCTTCGTAACTATCAAAGATTGTTTTTTTCTGTGTGTAAACCTTTTCTTTGATTTTTATAACAGTGACCTTGTACAATATTTGTCCTTTTGTGATTGACTTATTTCACTCAGCATAATGCCCTCTGGATTCATCCACCTTGTGAGATGTTTTGTGGATTCATAGTTGTTCTTTATCATTGTGTAGTATTTCATTTTGTGTATGTACTGTAGTTTGTTTATCCACTTATCTGTTGATGGGCACTTAGATTGTTTCCTTTTTTTGCTATTGTGAATAATGCTGCAGTGAACATGGTTATGCATATGTCTATTCATGTGATAGCTCTTAGTAGTGGGATTGCTAGATTGTATGGTATTTCTATTTCTAGTTTTTTAAGGAGGAGCCATATAATTTTCCATAGGGGTAGTACCATTTTACATTTCCCCCAGGAGTATATAAGAGTTCAATCTCCCTGCAACCTCTCCAACATTTGTTATTTTCTGTTTCGTTTTCTTTTTTAATCAGTGTCAGTAATGTCTGGGTGAGATGGTATTTCGTTGTAGTTTTGATTTGCATTTCTCTAATGG
>NW_004443978.1:18973664-18975681 GCF_000243295.1 Trichechus manatus latirostris
GTTTTATTTATGTGGCAGATTACATTGATTGATTTTCTTATGTTAACCATCCTTGCATACCTGGTTTGAATCCCACTTGATCAAGGCATATTATTATTTTTTTTTTATATGATGTTGAATTGTATTGGTCAGAATTTTGTTGAGAATTTTTGCAACTATATTTATGAGTGATATTGGTTTATAATTTTCTTTTTTTGTGGTGTTTCTGCCTGGCTTTGGAATCAGGGTTATGGTGACTTCATAGAGTGAATTCCAGAGTAGTCCTTCCTTTTCTATGCTCTGAAATAGTTTGAATAGTCTGAATCCAGGCCAGGGCTTTTTTATTACCTCTTCAATCTCCTGTTATGTGTCTGTTCAGATTTTGTATCTCAGTTTGTGTTACTTTAGGATGGTAGTGTGTTTCTAGATATTTGTCTATTTTCTCTAGTTTCTCAAATTGGTTGGAGTACAATTTTTCATAGCATTGTGTTACGATCCTTTTTATTTCAGTTGAGTGTATGGTACTGTCTCCCATCTAATTTTTTATTTGGTTTATTTGCTTCCTCTCTTGTTTTTCTTTTGTCAGTTTGGCCAATGGTTTGTTGACTTTGTTGATATTTTGAAAGAAGCAACTTCTGGTCTTGTTGATTCTTTCAATTGTTTTTCTGCTTTCTAATTCATTTATTTCCGCTCTAATCTTTATCATTTCCTTTCTTCTGAAGTGTGTGGGCTTCTTTTCCTGTCCTTTTTCTAATTTTTCAATTTGTAGGGCACTAACTTCTTTTGATTTGGTCTGTTCTACTTTTTTGAAGTGTGTCTTTATTGCTGTAAATTTACCTCTGAGCACTGCCTTTGCTATGCCCCAAAGGTTTTGGTATGACGTGTTTTCATTCTCATTTGATTCTAGGAAATTTTTGATTCTCTCTTTGATTTCTTCTATTACCCAGTTGTTTTTAAGCCAGGTGTTAGTCAGTTTCTACATATTTGATCTTTTTTCCCTTGCTGTTTCTGCTATTGATTTCTACTTGTATAGCATTATTATCAGAGAGAATACTTTGTATCGTTTCAATGTTTTGGATTTTATTGAGAGTTGCTTTGTAGCCTAAAATGTGGTCTTTTTTGGATAATGTTCTATGTGTATTGGAAAATGTTTACTTTACTGCTGTTGAGTGCAGTTTTCTATATGTCTATGAGGTCAAGTTGGTTGATTGTGGGCTTTAAATTTTCTGTATCTTTGTTGAGTTTCTTTCTAGATGTTCTGTCCTTTACTGGGAGTAGTATGTTGAAGTCTCCTACTATTATTGTGGAACTGTCAGTTTCTCTTTTCAAGGCTATTAGAGTTTGTTTTATGTATTTTGGAGCCTTGTTGTTGGGTGCATAGATATTTATTACAGTTATGTCTTGTTGGTGGGTTGTCATTAATCATTATATAATGTCCTTCTTAGTCTTTTACGGTAGATTTTGCCTCAAGGCCTATTTTATCTGAGCTTAGTATTGCCACTCCTGATCTTTTTTGGTTACTGTTTGCTTTATATATATTTTTTCTATCTTTTGATTTTTAATATATTTATGTCTTTGTGTCTAAGGTGTGTCTCTTGTAGACAGCATACTGATGGTTTGTGTTTTTAATCCACTCTGTCACTCTTTCTCTTTACAGCTGCATTTAAGCCATTTACATTCAGTGTGATTATGGAGAGAGATGAGTTTATTGCCGTCATATTGCTGTGCTTTCTTTTTTTGTGGTGCTGACATTTTCTTTGTTCCTCTTACTTCCTATGCTGTTTCTTTTGTTTGTGGATTTTCTTTCCTTTGTTATTATAGATTTTGTGTTTACAGAGTCTTTATGTTTTTCTTTTTTTATTGTAATGAGTAGATTTGTTTACTTCCTTTGTGCTTAGCTTGAAATTTACCTTTATCTTTCTAAGTTTGAACCAGTCTTTTATTACTTGATAGCTCCTTGACTTCTTTTCCATTTGAAAATTGTATGCCTAGGAGTTCCGGCAAAATGGCGCCCTAGGCAGAAGCACCACGCCATCCC
>NW_004443978.1:18985895-18993361 GCF_000243295.1 Trichechus manatus latirostris
AAAAGAAAAGAAAAGAAAATTGTATGCCTACACCATTTATTCCCTGTTGTATTATTTTGACCTTGTCATAATTTATAGATTGATGTCTCTTTTTCCCTGTTTTAAGCCTTTTGGCTTTGTTTTATTACTGAGAGTTCTTTACCTATGTTGATATCTGGCTGATGCTGTCTTGTGTCCTAGGCTCTGGTTGTTGTCTGATGTTGTTGCTTCTCTAATCAAAGGACTTCCTTTAGAATTTCTTATAAGTTTGATTCGATTTCTACAAATTCCTTTGATTTCTGTTTATCTGGAAATGTCCTAACATTTTGCCACCATATTTGAGTGAGAGTTTTGCAGGATATATTATTCTTGGTCGGCCCTTTTTTTTCTTTCAAGGTTTTATATCTGTCATCCCATTGCTTTCTTGCCTGCATGATTTCTGCCAAGTAATCAGAGCTTAGTCTTATTGTATCCCTTTGTACATGACTTTTCGTTTTTCTTGAACTGCTCTCAGGATTCTTTGTCTTTGGTTTTGTCAAATGTGATTATAATATAGCTTAGTGACTTTTTTTGGGTCTATCATATATGGGACTCATTGAGCTTCTTAGGATGGTCACCTTTTCACCTTTCATGATATTTGGGAACTTTTCTGCCAGTAAGTCTTCAACAATCTTCTTTATGTTCTCCATTTCCTCCAACTGTTCTGGAACTCTGATCATGTAAAAATTTTTGCCCTTGATTGTGTTCCACATAATTGTTAGGTTTTCTTCATTTTGCTGGACATTGGTTTTGTGAGGAGGCTGCAGTTGGATTGGGCAGGCACTATCTACCTCCTGATGTTGGTCCAGCAGGGTAGGAGTATTCATAACTTCTCACCAGATTGTGGGGTGTCTGACAGAGAATGATACGCACTCGCTTCCTACCATTCAGCAGTTGGTCAAGTTGCAGGAGGGGAAGGGCAGTACAGGCCCAGTGCAGTGGTCAGCCTGAGCACCGGAGACACTCTAGCTGCAATGGTACAGCAAGGGCAAATGAGATGTCAGGGAGATGACATATGGGGCTAGGTAGGAGGTGGAAAGAAAAGAAAAGAGAGAGAAAGAAAAAAAGAGGGGGGGATGGTGTGGTGCTAGCTGGTGGGTATGGGAGGGAGGGATCTGGGGGCTGGTGGGAAGGGGAGGGAGATGGCATATGTGTCTAGGTGGAAGGAAGAAAGAATAGAAAGAAAGAAAAAGAACAAAGAAAAAAAGACAAAATAAATAAATAAAATAAATGGCTCTATGTTGGGTGCCAGTGGGTGGAGGCAGGGCAGACCGGGGGCAGTCCGGACCTGTGTGCTCTACTCTATCCACGGCGGTGTGGCAGGGGCTAGCGGGTAGGGGGGTAGGTGGTGTACGTAGTTAGGTAGGAGGAAGAAATAAAAGGAAAAAAGAGAAAAAAGGAAAAATTAAAATGACAGCACAGTGGGGGCTGGCGAGTGGGGGCAGAATGGACCTGGGGGCCGGTGGGAGGGGACGAAGGTGGTTTACGGGGCAGGCACTATACGTTGTATGTTTAGCTGTCTAACAGACACACCTACCGTCTTGCCTTCTGTTGCTGTTGTTTTTGTTATGTGCCATTGAATAAATTTGGACTTATAGTGATCTTATTGGACAGAACAGAATTGCCCCAGAGGGTTTCCTAGCTGTGATCTTTATGGGGACAGGTTACCAGGTCTTTTCGCCCATGGAGCCACTGGGTGGGTTTGAACAATCAACCTTGTGGTTAGGAGCTGGCACTTAACCGTTGCACCACCGGGGCTCCTTTTCTCTTGCCCTCTAGGCACCTCAAATTTGACATGTCCAGATCTGAACTCATTTTCTTGCTTTTCTAATCCTGATCCTCCATCATCGATGTCCCTTCCTTCATTTCTCTCATTCAATCAATTCTTAATGCCTGAGATTCTATCTCATTAGCACTCTTATATTCTTTCTATCCTCTGCACCCTTGCTTCTCTTAGGGTTCACCTTCTAAGCAAGCCTTGACTATCTGAGAGTATTGAAGTCTTCCCTCTGGTTTCCATGCTTCCAAGCTGTCAGAGTTATCTAGCGCTGTTATAACAGAAATACCACAAGTGGATGGCTTTAACAAAGAGAAATTTATTCTCTCACAGTTTAGGAGGCTAGAAGTCTGAATACAGGATGCTGGCTCCAGGGGAAGGCTTTCTGTCTCTTGTCAGCTCTGGGGGAAGGTCCTTGTCATCAATCTTTCCCAGTAGAGGAGCTTCTCAGCACAAGAACCGCAGCTCCAAGAACAGGCTCTGCTCCCGGTGCTACTTTCTTGGTGGTAGGAAGTCCCCCATCTCTCTGCTCGCTTCTCTCCTTTATATGTCAGAAGAGATTGACTTAAGACAAAACTTAATCTTGTGAATTGAGTCCTGCCTCATTAACATTATAGAGGTAGGATTTACAAAACATAGGAAAATCACATTAGATGACAAAATGGCGGGCAATCACACAATATTGGGAATCATGGCTTAGTCAAGCTGACACACACATTTTTCTCATACACAATTCAATCCATAATACAAGCCTACCCCTTTATACCCCTGAATACTGCCACCAGAGTTATCTTCATGGAACACACATTTGACAAAGCTAATTCCTTACGTAAAACCATTTAATAGCTCCTTTTGTCTACATGATAAATTCTAAACCCCTTAGCTTGGACTTTAAGGCCTATCACAAACTGCGCTTTGCCTACCACCTCCAGTCTCATCTACCACTCACTACCCCCACATCCCTTACCCAGGCTATATGTCTTCATGCAATATTCTATGAGTCTATATGCAGTATTCTCTAACACAATTTCATGCCACTCTTCATGGTGCTGCTCTGCCTGTTGATTCTGGATTTCCCTTTCAAGATGCAGCTGAAACATCATCTTCTCTTTTGACTTTCCATGCCAGCTCCTGCCCCAACCACACATCTAGACAAACTTGAGCCTTGCCTAGTTTGCACCCCACTTTTTCCTGTGCATACTTCCATTTATACTACTCATAATATATTATGAAACTTATATTCTTGCCCTGCTGCCCTGAGTGTTAATCAGGTGTGCTCCCCAGAGTCTGGCAGAGGGCTTGGGATGTGACAGCATATAAGGAATGCTACACAAATAAATAAATGAGCCAGTGAGTCCTCTTATTACCTAGCTTTGTGTCTGTGAGCAACTCTAGAAGTGCTATTCAAGTAGCACTGTACTCCTAGGAGCAGCAGCAACATCATTTGGGAACTTGTTGAAATGCAAATTCTCCATCCCTCCTCCCCATCAGAATCTCTGGGGATAACAACAACCAGTTGCTGTTGAGTAAACTCTGACTCATGGTGACCTATGTGCATCAGAGTGGAACTGTGCTCCATAGAGTTTTCAATGGCTGATTTTTTGGCTATAAAGGAAATATAGGTGCCTTTCTTCTGATGCACCTCTGGGTGGACTTGAACTGCCAACCTTTCAGTTAGCATCCAAGTGTATTAACAATTTGTACCATCCAGGGACTCCTTTTTGGGGATCCAAACCAAACCCGTTGCCATCTAGTCAATTCTGATTCATAGCAACCATACAGGACAGAGTAGAATTGTCCCTGTAGGATTTCCAAAGAGCTGCTGGTGGATTCGAACTATTGACCTTTTGTTTAGCAGCCAAACACTTAACCATTCCACCACCAGGGCTCCTTTTTGGGGAGAGGGCCCAATAATCTTTGTTTCAACAAGACCTCCAGGTGATTCTGATGTACACTAAAATTTGGGAGCCACTGCTCGGGAATGTTCCTTCAGTTTACTCTTAGAGAATCCATTGGAATGTTTCCAGCTCAGCTGAGCTTCCAACTGCACCCAACCAGAAACAGTGAGGAGACAAAAGGGGGTCAAAAGGTGACACCTCAAACATGAACAAGAGGGTCTGAGTGACTAACTACAACCAAGAATCAAATAGGCCAAAGTTCACGTACAGCAAAGTCCTGAAGGCAACCTGAGAATTGCTTTTATGTTCTGGAATTCAAATTGGGGCAGCAAATTCTTGTGGCTTTGCTTTTATGTTTAAATGGCACCACCGGAATTTTGCCTTGCCACAACCCATATTCAAATAAAGGAGAAAGGGGTGGAGATCTGTTTTAAGAACTCCACTGCGTGGGCTGAAGTATCTGCACGAGTTTTTCCTCCAAGGGTAGATTCTGGCCACAAAGGAAAGTAGGAAATTCCAGGACTAATTTCTCTTTTGCTTGAAGTCTGGCTTTTTCCAGACCAATAATTGACTGCTAGATCCTGAATCTGACTTGTGTGGCCCTGCTGTTCTTATAATAGTAGTTTTTCGTGATTCAGTACAATAATGACCTGAGCACATTGAAACAATGCAGATTGGGGTGTGGCTATACTGTAGGGAGAAAATTAAACCCAAACCCATTGTTGCCGAGTCCATTCCGACTCATAGAGACCCCAGAAGCCTGAGTAGAACTGTCCCACATGGTTTCCAAGGCTGTAGTCTTTATGAAAGCAGACTGCCACATCTTTTTCCTGAGTAGCGGCTGATGGGTTTGAATCACCAACTTTTCGGTTAGCAGCTGAATGCTTAACCACTGAGCCTCCAGGGCTCCTTGTGTGGGGAGAAAAGGTGGCTCCCTAGCTTCCTTCCAAGAACCTGGATGGACAAAACGTCTCGTATCTCCTCATACAGGATCAGATCCAGCCAAGAGAATAACTATGTAGGTCTCTTTCTTTTTTCTTACAAAAATAGGGTGGCATGCTTGTCTGTGTGTCTGTGCGTGTGTGTGCACACAAGCACGCATGTGCCAGTATTTCTTTAGGACTATTATAGTTTGGTTTGGTTTCTGCTGTAGACAGTAGCGGCAGAAACATACACCTTTTTACCTGTCATTCCATAGCCAAGTAATCACAAATGGTGAAAAAAAAAAAAAATCTCTGAAAGTTTTCCTAGTTACTGACTTATCCTTTCAACTTCCTTCTTTCTTCCAAGCAGTATTTATGTAACATGCTCTGAAAAGTAATGCTTGTAATTGTACCCAAGTGAATCATTGTAGGTTCTTAGCAATTCTAGGAAGCAGTGAAGAAGTATCGAGCATGTGAAAAAGGCTGGCTCCATTAAAGTAATTATACTTACTTGACCCAAGTGAGGCTGCCGTGGAAAGAACACTAGCATTCCTCAGACTACGGCCTGCTATTTTCCATCCTTGGGGATTTAAACATATCCTTTTAGTCAAAAATATTAAGATCTAAGAAACAACTATTGGATTCTTTTAACTGGGGATTTGAAGTTTTGTTTTTTGTTTTTTTTCTTTAGAGATTTGTGTACTAGTGTTTGGATGTAAAATTAGGAAAACCTTTGCATATGATTTAGAAAAATAACTATTCTCTCTAATCGTCTAAACTAATTCCATAAATTGCCACTTGAATTTAGTTTCACTAATTATCTTCATGACATTTGTTAATTCTGCTGGTCATTGCCTTCGGTATGGCCTATAGGTTAAAAAAAAAAAAAAAGCGATGATTGAACCTTCCTTTTACCAGCCCCGGGATCGCTGGTTAATTAGCTTCAGATCCAAGATTACTTAACAAGGAGATAATTCCTTTTTTCTTTCTCTGTAAAAGTCAAGTATACCAGAGAAACATGAGCATATTACCTTATAATGCTCTCTATATTACCAGAAAAAAAGTGAAGAAAAACTACTCCTTTTGGGATTTTGTAGAGGTTACAGGCTCTCATCATCCAGGACTTCAAGTTAGATTAGCTCAGTATGAAATTAAATCAAAGAGAAACAGGTCATCCGTGTTCTACATGCCAGCTAGACATGACAGCTAGAAGACCAGGAGGTAGAAGTAATTCTATCCAACAAGAAATTCAATGGCCAAGGAAATGTACTCATTTTTCTTTCTTCCAGCGTACTCTCAAAGTGATGGATTTTCTTCTTTTGATCACTCTTAAGCCACAGTTGGGAAGCTGTGACTCTCAAGACACAATAGAAACGATTCTTATACCATTAATTTCTCAAGGCAAAACTCGCTTGAGTCATAAAATAGCTGCTTTCCAATAATAATAATAATAATAAAAATCCAAGGATATTCTCAATCCTCAAGGTGGCTTTCCGTTAACAAGAGCCCCTGCCCTTTTTGGTTTCTGTCATCATTGATATTTTCCTTTTGCTAACTTCTGCACTTTTCTACTCCTGATAATTTCCTACATGCTATCCTACTGTTGTCCCTCACCCTCTCCCCCACCCTCTCATACTGATCCGGGCCAAGAAAATTTCCCTGAATGAAACTCTAGCCTCTAGATCCTACTGCCTGTCGATTTGGCCTCACATCTGTGTTGGACAGTACTAAGAAGAGTCCCAGAACAGGTGCTCGACTGGACAGCTTCTAGCTAGTGAATACAATGAACCCATCAAATACTGTAATAAGATACAGACTGTTGTAAATACTAGTCCAAAATCTAGAAGAACATTTTGCTGATAATGCTGTAAATTAACTTCTGATTCCCTAGGTAATAGTTTTAGAAAAAGTGAAACATAAATCAGATATCCTACACTTATTTAGTTTTTTTCTGGAGAGAAAAAAAAAAATATTCAAGAGACTGTCTAGTTTGGAAACATGTCAACATTTTAAAGGAGAACCTTCTCGGGATAATGTTTTAATATAAAGGTATCATCTGGAGGAGGACAATCATGTTTTGTGAAAGGAAGTTGAGAGAGGTGTCATTGGCAAGGGAGGTCTTCAGATCAGCCTATGTAGAGCTTGTCACGTGTCCAGACCCACATATCATAGAATCTCCTGAGAAGATAGAAAACTATGTCATGTTTTGCTGCATTTTGGGGTTATAAACCTAATCCATCAAGATGATCTAGGGCTTTGCAGAGCTTCATAGGTCTCCCATCTGTCAGCCTATAAGCTCTGCAAGCAGAGAGGATCTTCTTTTCCTTTATTTCTTCATTATGTTCATTGCTGTCTTTCCTTTCTCCTAAAGCATTATTTCTCCAAGTTGTCATTGGAACAACTGGCATTAGGACAATATTTTTGCACTTAAAACACTTGAGCCTTTTACAACATACTGTGCCATATACACATAATATTGTGGATCTGCCAGGACTTCTTTTTTTCAAGTTTTTCAGTAATATTATCAACAAGGGCTTTTTTTTTTTCAGTTTATGAACAAGATAAATATATGTGACACACTCTATCCAATACAAGTGAAAGATTTTTGTACTGTGTAGCTTTCTTTGTTCAGTCTGTCTAGCTATGGGAGAACGGCTGTAACAGGGTGCATTGGCCTGGTTTTGCCAAATCATTTTATGGCCAGAAATCCCACATTTCCTCTGCTCTAACAATTCCAGTTATCTCCTTAAACTAATCAGTTGGATTGTTATCCAGGAATTACAGATCTCCTCCCTTAATGTTGGAAAGTTAGAGCTTTCCTTGCTGGCTCCAGGCTCTATAAAGAAAGAG
>NW_004443978.1:18993946-18995009 GCF_000243295.1 Trichechus manatus latirostris
TGAGGGGCTGGGGTAGGATCTGGCCATAGATGGGATCTGCCTGCAGCATGGAGATGGGTGATTCTCAGGCTTCTGAGAAACCATTGACAAGATGTCACATCTGCTGTCTGCTGGAACCCACGCTCCTGCCTTCTTGGACTGGGTTATAATGGTATACGCCTCTCTTCCATCTTTCAAACCTCAACCAAGAGGGTCTCATGCACAGAATATAAACTGGAACTCTGCAGACAGAGCAGTCTGGGAAATGCAGTTTTCAGGTTTCTAACCACCATGATATGTGGAAGAGAATTGAAGATAGTGGGCAAGGTTCTGAGATGAGAGACAATTCCACGAGGGTGTCTCTGGGCATGACATAGCACCGTTCATGTCCCTGTCAACATTTCATCTTTACCACTGGAGCCTTAACCATGTTCTCCATGTCTTCCATGCTATAAGAAGAAGTTAGAGTCTTGGGGAGTCAGAGCTCTTATCCTAGGCCCTCTCTCTGACTAACAATGACACCCAGTCTTTTCTAATCTAATAAGACCCTCACAGAATTTCAAAGGGGAAACACAGTACAAGCATTTGGATTCTTCTTCTTCCCCAGTTTTCCATTATCTCACCACATCCAGACCCTTATGAATGACCTGGGGCATCTTAGATGGGTCACTTAGTTTGTGCCCTTCTGCATGTTCCAAAATCCCCCTTTGGCCTAAGAAGAATTTTTATGAGCCTGCTTGGTGGCCAGAAATTGCCCCCACTGTAATCCTACATCTTTCTTCTTCTGAAAGGAAAAATCCAGCTTTAGGAGTTCCAAGAAAATACTCTACTCTCTCAAGTGTCTATGTTCGTCGTTCGTCTCTTCCCAACTTTGTGTTCAGTGATTTCACATTGGTAGATTGACATTGAGAGTGATAAGAGTATTTACACCACAGAAATCATTAAATGCTACAGATTAGGGCTCATTCATTCATTTTAGAGATGCTTATTAACTAACATTTACCAGCACACCATACCACTATTTTGAAAGTCAAGGCTGAGCAATGGAGGCAATGCTGTCTTTGCCCTTGCTGGGGCTCTGCCC
>NW_004443978.1:18995333-19000974 GCF_000243295.1 Trichechus manatus latirostris
TGATTTCTCATTTGCTTTATTCCACAATACAGACACAAGAGTCTTAGAATAACAGTATTAACACTACCAATAACAATATGATTCCCTCCTTTGTATTTTACAAATAACAGGATACAGACATTTAAATTGCCATCTCTACTCTTTCTTTGAACCCTAAGGCCTCGTTCTGGGGGAGATATTTGAACTGAAGGTCAAGGATGATGATCATCACATTTTATACCAGGACCTCAAACATTACGAGGAATGAACAATGCATCTGATACTATTTCTAAATTTTATTCTACAATGACCACTTTCCATTTGTTACCTCATTGAAATCTTATACAAACATGTAGCCATCAGTCTACCTCTAATTTTTTTTATGAATGAACAAGCAGATGGCAGAGAGATACACAAATTGCTAAAGTACATTTGATTTATTATTGCCATTGCCAAGGACCCAACTGGGCAAATCTGACCCCAAAGGCTGTACTCACATCACTCCGGCAGCACTACTGTACACAGGTCAATGTAGATGACGTATTTTTTGCAGGGCTAGGATACCCAGTGTCTTAAACAACTCCTTTCTTGATTTAGCACAACCATGTTTTCCCGTTCTGAAAGCCTAGATCTAAGAGTCATTGAGTTCTGCTACAGAGATAAGGAAACACTTGAAGAGTAGTTGGAATCTAAAGTAAGTCCATCCAAAAAGAACTTATTTAAAAGGTCTCCAATATTTCACACTTCTGAGTTTAGAGGAAGAAGAATTTTAAGGCACCCAGGAGGAAGAAACACGGATATTATATGTGCTTTTGCTAAAGAAAGGAGCTGGTGGTGCAGTGTTTAAGAGCCATGGCTGCTAACCAAAAGGTTGGCAGTTTGAATCCACCAGCCGCTCCCTGGAAACCCTATGAGGCAGTTCTACTCTGTCCTATAGGGTCACTGTGAGTCAGAATCGGCTCATCAGCAACCAGTTTGGGTTTTTGTTGTTGTTGTTGTTTGTTTTTGCTAAAGAAAAGAGAAAAAACTGACATTTTCTTATGAGTGATAACAATGTGAAAACTGAGAATAGTAATATTACTAAATTTGGTATGAGCCAGTAATATAGGGTTGCCAGATTTAGCAAAAATACTGGACACCAAGTTGAATTTCAATTTTAGATAAACAATGAATTTTTTTTAGTATAAGTATGATCCAAACATTACACGAATTTTATCTGACAATTCTAGCCTAATAAAATAGGATATTTGCTTTCTGCATTCTGCTGGCTGATATTTTAGAATGGCTGTAAAATTTTCCATCATATGCAATATCTATATACGCTAAGCATTATTTGGTTTATGTATTTTAGCTAAAATATAAGGCCCATGTTCATGATAATATATGAGAACAAACCAGTTGATTTTTGATGTACTTCTATGGCATTTGTATTTTAGTCTTCATTAAAAATTATGGATTAGAAAAAAAAAATTATTTTCTGGAAAAAAGGTAAAATATCATGCAGACATTAGGAACGGGTGTGGAGAAATTAAGGGGAAGAAGCGAAAGGAGAAGGAAGAAAACTCCCTCACAGAACCTTAACTACGCATTATTAAGACTGTGGGCAATAACTGTTTCTGGAGAGAAAAATTACTTGGGAAGCCAGATATGAGCTAATGGAGATAAAAATGAAGGCTAACACAATATCAGAGCAGAGCTCACTACCTTAGTACACATAACTGATACTATTTAGTATTCAAGTTTAGAAAAAGTTAGCTTGCAAAACTGATTATTATGTACAAATATGTTAGACCCAGGACAGCAACTCAGAGAAAACAGCAATGTGTCTTGAAAGCCACACACACTGAGGCTTGGGTGTAGGTTAAACAGGGATGGTCACAAATGCTACTAGCCACAAGGTAAAAGCACATTCCATTGCAAACAGGACAGGCAGGCAGAACAGGCGAGACCCATCTTTCCTAGTGATCAGGCTTCCCTCAATCTGCAAGACCCAACAGGGCCAAGGGGGTTGTCACTTACCAGTTCATGGTGAGCTGGCGTGGATCTTCCCCAAATCAAGATGGTCACATTCAGATAAGCGACTGGTAGTTTGCATGCGGTCTTCTTGACCTGACATGGTAAGCTTAGTTTTGAAGGCATTTTTCCATTTCAAAATTAGTGTTGACAGGAGGGTGTGTTCCTTTTAGCATGCTGATTTCCTACAGAATCACTCTCCTGCACAGAGTGGCAAATTTTCTATTCCTAAGTGATGATTTTACTAATACTAAACTACGCTTATGGGTTTCTATGTAATCCTTACCTCTATTCTCTGCTCTTTACTGCTCCAAATAAGATTATCAGGGTCTAAGATGTCAGTAACTGATGACAAGCATCTCTGTATTCTTAATCTCCTCTTGGGTTGTCCCAACAACAAGGCTGGTGAAACAAACCCATACATCAACAAGACCAGCTACCTAAAGAAAAACAAGGCTAAATATAGTAGAAGCTGCTATGCTGGATTAGAATTAAAAGGGGTGTATGTGTGTGTGTGTGTTCTAAGTGACTGTCTACTTAGCTGATTTGAAAAATCACTTAATAGCTCATGGATGAATCACATATATCAAAGAAACAATTTGCACAAAAAAATCTTTATTTCCTCTCCTGAATCCCTTAAAATTTTACTATAAGTATACCTGCAAAGAAATAGACTTTTTGCTGAATCCTTTACTGGACTCAGCCTTCTTCATTGGATCTCAGCTGCGTTTTGGGAACAATAATGACACCTTGTACTTTCCTTTCTTTTTTAAATATTATTTTGTTGTTGTTGAGACTATAGACAGCAGAACCTACACCAATTCAGCAGTTTCTACATGTACAGTTCAGTGACACTGATAACAGTCTTCGAGTGGTGCAATCATTCTCACCTTTCTTTTCTGAGTTGTTCCTCTCCCATAAACTCACTGCCCCTAAGGGTCCTATGTAATCTTTCAGGATGATACCTATTTTTGTGGGACTCCTCACCTATGATTCTATTGTGATTTATAGGATTTTGAATAATATTGTATATACCATGGACTACCAAAAGAATGAACAAATCACTCTCGAAAGAAATAAAACCAGAATGTTCCTTAGAAGTGAGGATGTTTTTATGAGCCTGCTTTGTGGCAGGAAACCAAATCCAGCTTTGGAAGCTGAGGATGGTGAGACCTAGACTCATTTACTCTGGACATGCCTCCAAGAAAAAACAGTTGCTAGAAAGGAACACTATGATTGGTGAAGTAGAAAGTCAGTGAAAACCAGGGAAACCCTTAATGAGATGGATTGACACAATAGCTGCAACAACAGACTCAGACATACCAAGGATCATGAAGACGGTGCAGGACTGGGCAATATTGCATTCTGTTATGCATAAGGTCATCATGAGTTGGAGTCAACTCGATGGCAACTAACAACAACTCATGATTTGACAATCCAATTACAAACTTTAATTAAACATCAGAGCACACCTGGGGAGCACCTGCACGTTTTCTCCTAATCAATTTCTGAGTAAGCTCATGGTAAGTGAAAGGCTAGAGCTAAGACCACATGACAAAGCTAAGCTTAGATTAAATGCGGAGGGTGTTGCCTCTGAGCTTGTAAAGGCATCAAAAAGCAGTTTTACTTTTTTACTATTTTCTCTCTGCTCGTGCGCTCTGTCCTGTTTGTCAGACATTTTCATCCTTTCATTGCAAAAGTCACAATCTTATCTTGGTTCCTAGTTGCCTAGCTACAGTGGTTCTCAAATTTTGTTGTGCATTAGAATCACATAGAGAATTGTTTATGCTCCGGAGGCCAGGGCCTCACCTCTGGAAAACTTTGAATCGGTAGATTTAGATGAAGCTGGGCATCTATATTCTAACAAGCTTCACCAGTGATTTAAAGTTTTAGGCTCACCAGTGAAAGGGCTCAAGTCCAAATTTCATATCCCAGTATTACAGGTCCCTAGAATCTGATCTTGTTTTATCCAGCTATGTTCTTTCTTATGAAGACCTCTTGATAATTTCCTTATACCCTTGCTTCTCAAAATGTGTCCGCAGACCATCACCTTCTGCATCATCTGAAAGCTTGTGAGAAATGCAGAATTCTAGGACTCACGCTAGACCTGTTGAGTCAGAATCTACCTTTTAACAAGGTCCCCAGGTGAATTGTACATAAAAGTTTAAGAAGCACTGTCTTAGACCATAGCGCTGCTTGGAATCTCACTCTGTACCCATTGTGCCCAGTTCCAACCTTGATTCTTGATTATCTGCTATTATTGTCTGGAATAACCTCTTCTCTCCTTCCAAGGGCAGCTTACTACCCTCTCTACTCTGGGAACTTTTCCATAATAATTCCAGCTCATATTACTCTCTCAGATTTTTGGCAGCCTCGTAGCAGGTAAGAGCCACCAGTGCCTCCTGCAGTATTTCACGTAACTTATAAGAGCTCAACTAAAGCTGAAAAATTAATTCCTCATGCTTGTCACTGTCTCCCTAGCCATGGAGCACTTGGATATGTTGTGTTTTCTACCCAGAACTCTGCTTCTTTACTTTTTTTTTTTTTTTTACCTAGTTAACTCCTATATTTTCCGTCAGAGATCTGCTCAAGACTTGAGCTCAAGCTCAAGAGAATCTTCTCTGACTTCACTAAGTAACATATCTTCAAATAGAAATTCTTACAGTACTTCTTTACTTCTTGTCTCAGGTACAATTTTATACTGCTTAAACAAAGATAAAGAGTATAATTCTCCTGAAGGCAGGTTCCAATATCAGTGCTGTGGTCAGGAGAGCAGAACTTGGACTTCTGAAGCAACATAGGTACACCAAAACTAAGACCCAGGAATTAAGCCTAAGGGCCTGGCTTCCAACAGGAGTAAATGCAAATCTTCTTTGAAGAAAGGTATCCTCAAATTAGGTCCCTAGTTTTCCATAGATAAAGAATACACAATCAGGAAATTAAACATAGGCACAAACTACCATGTGAAAAGAGTCAGCAGAAGCAATGAACGACAAATTTAGACACCTAAAGAATTGGAATATTGAAACTATCAGTTGAGGAGTATAAAAACAAAATTAATTATATAATGTTTAAAGATTATAAAAGATGGGACAATTTAAAAAGGAGTAAGCGACAAGTCTTCATGAATAGTAATCCAGGGAACTTTAAAAAGAATTACACAAAATGTTTAGAAATGAAAAAATATAATTATTGATAGAAACAACTGAATGTATGGTTTAAACACTAGCTTAGACAGTGCTGAACAGAGAATTAGTGTAAGAAAGACTAGATGTAATAAAATTACACAGACTACTATACAGAAAAGAAATGAAAAATAGGGAAAAGGAAGTTAAGTGGGTAGATGATGGAATAAACACATCTAATGGGTAAGTCTAACCTATGTTAGGAGGACACAAATTACAAATTTAAAGAGACAATAGCTGAAATTTTTCATAATCTATCAAAGACATTCAAACACAAATACAGGAATCAGAATTTATACCATTAGGATTAACAAAAGTAAATATACATGTGTATTAAAACAACAAAAATAAAGAACTATTAGAAGACATTATAAGGCAGTCAGAGAAGAAAGATGAATCACCAACAACACCAAAAAAAAAAGAAAATGAGACTGATAATAACTATTCATTAGTAGCCATGGAAG
>NW_004443978.1:19001160-19006930 GCF_000243295.1 Trichechus manatus latirostris
CAATAAAATGAAAAATCTTTGGGTATTTTTTGTGGCTGAGTGCTCAGCTACTAACTGAAATGTTGGCGATTCAAATCCACCCAGAGGTGCCTTGGAAGAAGGACCTGGTGATAAGCTTCTGAAAGGTCACAGCCATTGAAAATCCTATGAAATACAGTTCTACTCTGAAACACATGAGGTCATCGTGAGTCAGAAATGACATAGCGGCAGCTGGTTTTACATATATATATGTGTATATATATATGGAGCACTGGTGGTGCAGTGGTTAAGAACTATGGCTGCTAACCAAAAGGTTGGCAGTGTGAATCTACCAGCCACTCCTTGGAAGCCCTATAGGGCAGTTCTACTCTGTCCTATAGAATTGGTATGAGTCAGAATCTATTCAACAGCAATGGGATTGGTTATATATATAAATATATATAATGTAATGATGTAGTAATCTTCCATTCTGTGATACGACGTGGTCATCCTCCATTTTTGCATAGCATCAGAATGCATCGATTGTATGTGTGTATATATATACATACATATATGTGTATATACATATATACACATACATAATTTTGGGTGTATATGTTGTGTGTATGTGTGTATATATATATATACAGACACATATATACATATATATACACACACACACAAAATATATATACCTACAAATATATGCATACCCACTTCTCATTTATTGACATGGTTAGATTCCAAAGACCCAGTCTTTATGTAGGAATCGATGATATGCAAAAATGGAAGATGACCATATCACATCACAAAATGGAGGATTATTACATCATTATGTAACTGCCAGATTACATCATTACATAAATGCCAATCCACTGAGAATCATGGCCGAGCCAAGCTGACATATAACCTTAACCATCACAGCCAGTGTAACTCTCGCCTCACACCTCGGCATCTGTTACTGCCAGATGTATGTTACTAATGCGCAAAATAGTCGGATAGCAAGTTTTTTAGTATTGTTGTAAATGCAGAATGTGGGATAATGAGACAGTTGATAAGTGAGGAGTAGGTGTATATATGTGTATATGTATATATATATATATATATGTAGAATCGATTGATCAATAGATAGATAGCTATAAATAGGATCCCTGCTAACCAAAAGTTCGGTGGTTCAAACTCACCCAGTAGCTCCACAGGAGAAAGGCTTTGGTAAAGATTACATTCAAGAAAACCCTATGGGGCTGTTCTACAGTGTCAAATGGTGTCACTATGAGTCAAAATTGACTCAATGACACGTAGCAACAACTATATATACATATATATATATATATAATTTGTACTAAAAAATTAGGGAATACACATTCTTCTCAAGAACATATGAAACATTAAAAAAAAAAAAAATGACCATGTGCTAGGCCATAAAGCAAGGATCATCAAATTTCATAGGCTTCACATCATAGAGGTCTACGTATTTGAACATGACGGAATTAAAATAGAAATTAACAACAGAAATATAACCCAAAACTTCTTATATATTTAAAAATTTAAATAAAATCTTAAAAAAATTTAAATATACACTTTTAAATAATTCTTGTGATAAGGGAGGAATCCTAACGGAAATTTAAAAATACTTAGAATGTATCAATCCCCATCCATGTTCCAAGTAAATTGCTCTCAAGAATTGTGTCCTCTGCTCTTTCTACCATTCACTTCTAGCAGACTGAACAGAACTGTTATCTTAACCATTGATGCAAGAACTCCTCTTAGGGAAGAACTGTTCTTTAATGAACATGTCTTAATACATTGCTTAATGAAGAAGGTGGCTTGGTGGAAGCTGTAGATTCACAGGAGTCAAGGGCACAACATAGATCTAAGCATAAACATGAACGGTGATTGAGGTCAGGGAGAAGAGAGGAGAAAGACAGGGAAAAATAAGGGGATTGCCTGGCAGTATAGCAGTTACCAAAGCATGTGTTCAGAGTAGGTATCTCTAAAATTTAACTGAAGTTGGTTGTGTTTCATGAATGATCTCCTTGAACTTCCATTAATAGTTTGTGATTGACTGTAAAATTATACAAAACCTGGAGGCTTGTGGTTCAAAATGGGGAAATGCCGAGGTGACCCAACACTGAGGTGAAGCAGGAGTTCAAAGTGAAGGGCTGCCATGAGAATATGTCCTCCCTCTCCCTAGAAGCTAGAAGTGATGATGGTACCTCTTCTAAGTAGGGGGTAAGAATTTGACCCTCTCTTATCTAGATCTAAAAAGTGGGTGCCTGACACTAGAGCCACACACTCTGAGTATAGGCCTTTATTATAGAGCTGTGAACAAACCCATCGCCTTCCAGTCAATTCTGACTCATAGCGACCCTATAGGACAGAGTAGAACTGCCCCATAGATTTTTCCAAAGAGTGGCTGGTGGATTTGAGCTGCTGACCTTTTGGTAGCAGCTGAGCTCTTAACCACTGCGCCACCAGGGCTCCAGAGCTGTGAACAAAGCAGACAAAAATTCTACTCTGCCAAAGCTTACATCTTAGTGAAGAAGACAGGAACAAGATTGAAATTTATAGTATGTTTGATGGCAGTGGTATATAGGAGAAATACTAAAGCTGGGACAAGGCATAAGAAGGCAATGCGCCTTTGTTAAAATAGATATATATCGCAGGGGCGTAAAACAGTATAGAATATTTTATCTTTTTATCAGTTTAACACTAAAAGTGGTGGTTATGTTGGGCTAAAGGAGCAAGGATGTTAGTATATCAATTCCTTTTGTTTTTGTCCTTTGCTCCACAACGACACACATAGAGGATTAATATTATTATTATTTTGAAAAAAGACCCTTGGAAGGCCTGGAAGAAAAGTAACTTGATATTTTTTAGAGTAGCTGGCTTCCTTAGGGATTTGCCCTGGAGGGATTTCTTCCAGCCCCATAGTTTAAGGAGGCTTCCCTCCATCTCCAGAAAAGGAAACCAATAGGAAATCAAGGCTCAAGAGAGATCAGAGTTATATCATTAGGACTTGCAGGTCAGGAGAGGCCAGGAGAAAACAAAATCTTAGAATCGCTAGGCAGGCCCTTACATGTGTTCGTTACAAAATCTAATTGCAGCAGGAAGGAAAGGCAGTTTGAACACTTACCAAACCCAGAGGGCTTTCAGAGGGAAGAACTGACACATCGACCCATTCAATAAAAGCACAAGGCAGAGTTAGGAGTGAATTTTAACCATGTACGTACCATGAGTATAAGAACTTTCTCATTAATAGGTGTTCCTGCTAAAATTTACAAAAGGGCATGCAGTACAAACCTTCCATCATCCTTTCTCTGAAAGAACATCAGCCTCATTGACCTTCCATACTCCAACTGAAATTGCCTTGGCTAAGGGACTGGGTATAGGGATGTCTCCATGGTTTCTTCACTTATGTTTAGAAAACCAGTGGGAAAACTGGTCTCTTTTCCTCTTACATGAAACAAAAAACAAGTCTGTTCTTTATATGCAACAAGATATAACTAAGGTCTTTTTTGCTTGAACTCAACAACTCAACTTGCTAATAATGATTACCAGCAATGCCTAGGAAATTGTGGTCTCATACTGCTTCTAGCAACCTACACATTGCCTTGTAATGGGTGTATGTGTCTCTGACCCACCAAACACCATTTTTAAACTCTAGATTTCTGAAATATAGTACGAAAAGTTCAATTAGAAATTTATTTTCAGAAGCAGCCCCATTGAGAGAATGGCTTAAAAAAAAAGAAAAAGCAACACTTCCCTCCTGTTCCTCAACACGAGGATGCTCAGAAATAAGCGCTAGCTCATACCCTCTACCAGAATATGAGTGGAAAAAGATATTGTGATTAGCATTTTGTTCATGCTAGAAGTTAAGTTGTAGTACTCATATCTTTACTGCTTTTTGTTTTGATTTTGAAGTACCATTTGGAATCTGATTGCTGATAGTGGGGCAAGGAGGATATCTGAAATTTGGGGGCTCTTAGAAACCATGATTTGCTTCCTTAGTCAGGAGAAATTGGATGACTTTGTTTCAAATATCCTGATTTCAAGATGAAATGGGAAATAAATTTGAGAGAGCAGTATGGTTAACGAATTATTTAGTCTATATGGAGCCAACTATCAGAGATCAATTTGATGTTGGCAAGAAGAGAAACTTATTCCCATTTCCAGGTCTCAAATAATAACTCTTCGTGTCTCACAGGTGTGGGGATGCAATGTGCTGTGTTTTCAAAGGAGAAGCAACGAACACTCAAAGCTGATCATAATTATCAAATACTTTATCATCTGGGAAGCTTTAAAAATGGACATTTTAGATATTGACCGAGACTGGTCTTCTAAGGAGACCAAGGAGGTAAACGTCTTTATGATTTGATTTATTATATAATTTAAGATTCTTCATCTGACACAGTTTGCCATGCTACAGTTAAAGATTCATCTAGCTTAAAAGCTTTCTCTTCATAATGAAGGTCTGGGTGAAGGCAATTATGACTCTAAGCCAACCTCAATGCCTTCCTATTAGTGACTCAGTGCTCTGTTCTCCTGACTTAATCCTACTGAGTACGAGTATATAAAAAACCTGGGTATTTCCATCACCACTAGGGATGAAGGCCAGAGCTAGAAGGAAAATGTATGGATGGCAACGAAGAACATCAGTCATCTCATGTTTTGCTCATAGCTTGCTCCATTTTTAGTATAAATCCCCAGTGTCTTCTAAAGGGAGATCTAGATTATATATGGAAACAACAAGTCTATTTAAAGAATCCTCACCCTGAAACATTGATAAAAATGCGTGGTCCTTTCTAGGCTGTGATAGGGAAAACTTAAAAAAAGCTTTATAACGTCTGTGTTTTCTTTAGAAAGTAGAGAATGGTTGCCACACCAGCCCAGGGACAAGGATGAGAAGGCAGGAGGGGACAGGAAAGCTGGTAATGGGGAACCCAAGGTCAAGAAGGAAGAGTGTTGGCATGTCGTGGGGTTGGCAACCAAAGTCACAAAACAATATGTGTATTAATTGTTTAATGAGAAACTAGTTTGATCTGTAAACCTTCATCTAAAGTACAATAAAACAAACAAACAAACAAAAAAGTAGAGGATGGGCTTCTCCTTTGTCCCTTTACACACATTTCATTCTAACTTTACACAATGACATACTGCAGTAATCATGTGTCAGGATCTCCTTGGCCAAGACATGTCCTTTATCCCAACCTTCCCAAATGGTTCTTGGCTCCGTACATGCATGTCAAGATGTGTAATGGGACTTAAAGAATGGCAACATGAAAACACAAACCTCTAAGCCCAGTTTAAAAGTGACATAAACCCACCAAAGAGGTTGGCAGAACTTTTTCTGGATGGCTCTGTGGGATAGAGGTTCTAAGATGGGCAGCATCAGAATATGTGGACTGGCATACTGGAGGCCAGGATGCCCAGATTATCTGCTACTATGGGGGCTGGTGGAAGCAGTGACTCAGAACGGTGAAGAGAGGAGGTCTTGGCTTCCTCACTGCTACAAGCAGGTGATGAGTGTTTTGTTGAGCCAAAGGGAAACAATCCAGGAGATTTTTGTTTCTTAGAAATGAACAGGAAGTAAGATAACACTGAATGATCCTGGTATCCTCAGAAGATTCTGGCTGTGACAAAGAATTCATGAAGTTTTTCTCCCTTTTTTGCCCAGCTGGCAGAATCTTCCCTTCAGGTTATCACTTGGAACAGAATGGAGCTTATTGTCTGGGCAGTGAAGGTAAGAGCCACAAATGAATTCCTAAAGATTAATGATTGGTTTAAGGAAATTCTTTTCTTTTTCTTCTTC
>NW_004443978.1:19008116-19009878 GCF_000243295.1 Trichechus manatus latirostris
ATTTGTTAGTTCTTCTGGCAGCCCACGGTATCTTCAAAATTCTTTGCCAATGTCATAATTCAAAGGCATCAATTCTTCTTTGGATTTCCTCATTCATTGTCCACCTTTCCCACGCGTGTGAGGCAATTGAAAATACCATAATTTGGGTCAGGTGCGCTTAGTCCTCAAAATGACATCTTTGCCTTTTACCACTTTAAAGGTGTCTTTTGCAGCAGATTTGCCCAATGCAATACATCCTTTGATTACTTGACTGTTGCTTCCATGGACATTGATTGTGGATCCAAGTAAAATGAAATCCTTGACAATGTCAATCTTTTCTCCGTTTATTATGATGTTGCTTATTGGTCCAGTTGTGACGATTTTTGTTTTCTTTATGTTCAGGTGTAATCCATTCTAAAGGCTGTGGTCTTTGATCTTCATCAGTAACTGCTTTAAGTCCTCTTAATATTCAGCAAGCAAGGCTGTGTCACCTGCATATCACAGGTTATTAATGAGTCTTCCTACAATCTCGATGTCTTGTTCTTCTTCATATAGTTCAGCTTCTGGGATTATTTGCTCAGCATACAGATTGAATAAGTATGGTGAAAGGATACAACCCTGACATACACCTTTCCTGATTTTAAACCACGTAGTACCCCCTTGTTCTGTTCCAAAAATTGCCTCTTGATCTATGTACAGATTCTGTGTGAACAATTACGTATTCTGGAATTCCCATTCTTCCCAACGTTATCCATAATTTGTTGTGAGCCACACAGTTGAATGCCTTTGCATAGTCAATAAAACATAGGTAAACATCTTTCTGGTCTTCTCTTCTGTCAGCCAAACTCCATCTGACATCAGCAATGATAACCCTTGTTCCATGTCCTCTTCTGAATCTGGCTTGAGTCTTTGGCAGTTACCTGTATATGTACTGCTGCAACAGTTTTGGAATTATCTTCAGCAAAATTTTACTTGGGTGTGATATTAATGATACTGTTTGATAATTTCCACATTCTGTTGAATCACCTTTTTTTGGAATGGGCACAAATGTGGATCTCTTCCATTCAGTTGGCCAGGTAGTTGTCTTCTAAATTACTTGGCATATAGTGACCACTTCTAGCATTGTATTGTTTGTTGAAACATCTCAGTTGGTATTATGTCAATTCCTGGTGCCTTGTTTCTCACCAGCCCTTTCAGTGCATCTTGGACTTCTTCCTTCAGTGCTATCAGTTCTTGATCACATGTTACCTCTTGAAATGGCTGAATATCAACCAATTCTTTTTGGTACAGTGACTCTGTGTATTCCTTCCATCTTTTTTTGATGCTTCCTGCCTCATTCAATATTTTCCCTCATAGAATCCTTCAATATTGTAACTCAAGGCTTGAATTTTGTCTTCAGTTCTTTCAGCTTGAGAAATGCTGAGCATGTTCTTCGCTTTTGGTTTTCTAACTCCAGGTCTTTGCACATTTCATTATAATACTTTGTCTTCTCGAGCTGCCCTTTGAAATCTTCTGCTCAGCTTTGTACTTCATCAGTTCTTCCACTCACTTTAGTTACTCTACATTCAACAGCAACTTTCAGAGTCTCTTCTAACATCCATTTTGGTCTTTTCTTTCTTTCCTGTCTTTTTAATGACCTTTTGATTTCTTTATGTATGATGTCCTTGATGTCATCCCACAATTCCTCTGGTGTTCAGTCATTAATCTTCAATGCATCAAATCTATTCTTGAGATGGTCTCTAAATTCAGGTAGGATATACTCAAGGTCATATTTTGGCTCTTG
>NW_004443978.1:19023064-19024737 GCF_000243295.1 Trichechus manatus latirostris
ACAGTCCCATTCCTGTTTTCATTATCTTTCTGATCTCCCTGTAAGCAATTATGGCAGAGTTTCATGGGTCACCGCCTCCACCCTTAAAGCTAAGTATTTAATCTGACAAGGCACACAACATAATTTATTGGAGAAAAATGTTTATTCCAGTTTTAGGAATTCTTGCTGATTATTCAGAAAACTCTCAAGAAATCTAGGAAAGAATCAGAACTAATTTTAGGATTCTGGCTATTTCTCTTTGTTTATGAGTTTGAGTGTTAATTTGTTACTCAAAAACATTTCCTGATGGTGTTGTCACTGGATTACTTTATCACTTAACATTGTCTTGAAATAACCTCAATTTTCTGAACTTGGCCTCAAACTTGAAGGTTTAGGAGTTTGATTAAAACATACCTGGAAAATTCTAAGGGTAATTAAATTCAGTGAATCCAATGATAGCCCAACCATTAACTGGGATGAAGCCTGCTTAAGGGCAGTGACCATATTTTTTAGACATTGTGAATATACACAGTGCCTGGGGCCTACCAGTACCAGTTGCTGTCAAGTCGACTCTGACTCATGGTGACCCTGACTCATGGTGACCCCAATTCATAAAGACTCGATATGTTTCAAAGTAGAAATGCGTTCCAGAAGGTTTTCAACGGCTGTGATCTTTTGGAAGTTGATCGCCAGAACTTTCTTCCAAGGAGTCTCTGGGTGGGCTTGAACTACCAACATTTTGGATAGTAGCTGAGTGCTTAACTATTTGTGCCACCTCAGGACTCTGCCTGGGGTCCAGCAGGTACCAAATAGCCATTTGATGAAAGTTAATCAAGTGCCTCTAAAGTGCTACCTGTATCCAGGAAAATAAATCTATGCTCCTAGGTTTTATCCACAGACTCTCACTGTGCTCCAGCACCTTTCCTTAAGAAATTGGTTCTCCACCTTGGTAGATTTTGCCACTCTCCCCCCCTCACCTCCAGGGGACATTTGGGAGTGTCTGGAGGCATTTGTGGTTGTCACAGTTGCGGGAGGGTTGCTATTGGCATCTTGTGGATAGAGGCCAGAGATGCTGCTAAACATCCTGCAATGCACAGGACAGTCCCTCAGCAAAGAATCGTATGGCCTTAAATGTCAATAGTGACAAGTTGAGAAACCTGGGTCTAGTTTTTTTTCAGCTCAGGCTAGCCTTGGAATCCCAGGATCTAGAAATTCAGAGGTGAAGGGATATGGCAAAGAGTTCACCCTATGCTCCCAAATCTTAATATGTGAAGAGGTCCAGGGAGTGCAGGTATAAGCTGCCTTATCCAAGAACACCTAGAGGAAATGCAAGCTTCAAGGCCATTTTCTGAATCCATTGATGGGTTAGAAAAAAATAAAACTTATTTCTCTATCTCACTCTCTTGGCTCTTGGCCTCTTAAGACTCCTCCCATGCTTGAAACCACAGCCCCACAAGCATTCTCCAAGTATATTGCTTGTAAAAGTTCACTCCTAGGGTGAGATGAAGATCACACTCCAAGTAGAAGTTAAGTGGTATTGTAATTCACTTAGAGAAGTGTACTATTAGTCTGTACACCCTATAAATTGTTTCTAAAACATCTCATTATGCTATTTTCCTTCACTTTTAATTGGAAAATTAAAGAACTGCATCCTCAGATCTCCACTTCCTGCTTAAAATGGGATTTAGTAGTTT
>NW_004443978.1:19025420-19027529 GCF_000243295.1 Trichechus manatus latirostris
CAATCTTGAGACATTTTCTCTCAGAAGTTGAACTCTTCTAGAGTACCTCTTAGAATTGTTCTTAAGGATGTGTGACAGTAGCCTGCACTTTTTCAGCTTAATCAGATGTAACAAGTTTTTGTGGTTGCAAGAAACAGAAACTAACTCTATGTGATAGTGAGGCTCCTAGATGAGTCCCAGAAATCTTCACCTCTTGACATTCAGACCCTTGTGTAGTCCCCTCCCATACTGAATTAGGGCAGACTCTGTGTGACCTATAGAACATGTATTAAATGATAGTGTGTAACTTCTGAGGCGAGGCCACATAAAATATTTCAGCTTCCACTTTGGTGTCTTGTTATACTTGTTCTGTAAGAAACCTACCATCATGCCATGAGCATACTCAAGAGATATTTTGAGGAGCAGAACTGACACCTCAGGTGAACAGCCAGCATAAACTTGTCAACAATTTGAGGGAGCCACTTTGGAACTGGACCATACCGCTAGTCCTCAGATGACTGTATGCCTGGCTGACATCTGACTGTAATCTCATGAGAGACCTTAGCCAGAAGCACCCAGCTAAGCTGCACCTGGGTACTTGATCCACAGGAACTGTGTGAGATTAAATATTTATTGTTGCTTTGAGCCACTAAGTTTAGGGGTAATTTGTTATACAACAGTAGGTAAAAATAAACTATACGAATTTAAAACAAAATAGATCAAAATAACTTTTTGGAAGAAAGTAGGGAAGTTCAGAGAATTGAAGCATCTAGGCAGCAGGAAATAATGTCTTTTTCAGAGCACAGCTGTCAAAATGAGTTGGTGACAACCATTTTCAGCTCCTCTTACATTCTGCCTAACATTCCACTTGAAATCCCAGGAAGAGGGGTCTGATTGGCCTTGACTTGTCTCCTGATCAATTCTGGACCAAGAAAGAGTGGAATACCATGATTTCCATTTACACTAAGAATGTGTACAATGGGAAATCTATAATTCCACAAAGGAAAACCAAGACCTTATTATCAAAAGAAGAAATGATAGATGGTGGGCAGCCAAAGAAAAATATATCAGCTATTAATAGCCTGATACATCTGGAAATTGTCAAGTGGCCTGGTAACATGCAAGGTCATCCAGTCTTGCGTAGACTAGCCATATTACTGCTTAGAATTTCCTCGGATACTATGTGCGCTCAAAAGTGTGATGCCACTAAAAGCAGTAAACAAAAAACGCAATGTGTGAAATATTCTGTTTAATTTTATTTTGGAGACATTAGGGGTGGTCTTCATTAATGATTTTCACAACTACCATTCTATATTAATTAAAATAATGTTTAATAAGTATCCTAAAATGTATAATGGCTCAACACAATGGATTTTTATTTCTTGTTCAAACAAGAGCACTGGGCAAGTAAGTAGTACACCAAGGAGCTCACCTTGTGGCAGTTCAAGGACCAAGGATAGTAAAGCCTCTTCCATCTTCAACGTATGACTTCCAGGATTGTCCTGTGAAGTACCCCCATTTCAGCCAGCCAGAAGGGTGAAAGATAATGGAGAAGAACAAATACGTTTTTATGAGTCACTACTGGAAGAATGCCCTCACTTCTGCTAATTTTCCATTGACCAGAACATAGTCACATGACTCCACCTTACTGCAAGTGGGAGCTGAGAGATGCAGTCCTTGGCAAGGCAGCCAATTCCTAATGCAACTCTATGCTAAAGAAGAAATAGGATGGATTTTTGTCACACATAAATCTTTGGCTACTTTTTGTTATTTGTCAGCCCAGGATGTATTACACTTATCAGTTTCCTTAGACAGCCATCAAAACCATTAAATTCTTGCTCAACATAATGACATACAAATTCAATCCAGGGTCACCTTAAGATATTTATGAATTAGCAGCTGGTTTCAGGACATGCCTCTGGAAATGCTGCTTAGGGCTTATGGTGTTTCTGAAGTGACTTAGTTATTTTCTTGCTACTGAAAGCTCTTATCCCAACATCATTTTAGGAATCTATAGAGACATGCAAGGAAACATGTAAAACGAGGGCTTGTCCTCATGGCTTCTGTAGTGACAGGTCTGGTTGCCACAGCATATCCAGCTGATGAGAGATTTGCTCCATTAACTTCCTT
>NW_004443978.1:19027983-19030601 GCF_000243295.1 Trichechus manatus latirostris
AGCCCTAGTGGCACAGTGGTTAAGAGCTTGGCTGCTAACCAAAAGGTCGGCAGTTTGAATCCACCAGCCGCTCCTTGGAAACCCTATGGGGCAGTTTTACTCTGTCCTACAGGTTCGCTATGAGTCTAAATAGACTTGACGGCAATGGGGTAAGATGTTAGAAGAAAGCATTCCAAGCAAAAGTATGACTTTGAGGGCGGGAGAAGTCATGTTTTGATTAGGTCATATGACCCTTTACTGAAATAAAGACACAAAAGAAAGTCTACCATATAAAACTGGAACTCTTGGTGTCACGGATTGAATTATGTCCCCCAAAAATATCTGTCAACTTGGCTAGGTCATGATTCCCAGTACTGTATGATTGTCTACCATTTTGTAATCTGAGATGATTTCACTGTGTGTTGTAAATGCCATCACTATGATGTAATAAAATGGATTAGCAGCAGTTATATTGATGAAATCTACAAGATTAGTGTCTTAAGCCAGTCTCTTTTGAGATATAAAAGAGACAAGCAAGCAGAGATACATGGGAACCTCATGTCACCAAGAAAGCAGTGCCAGGAGCAGAGTGCAGTGCATCTTTTGGACCTGAGGTTCCTGTGCAGAGATTCTCCCAGACCAAGGGAAGACTGATGCATCACAAGGACCTTTCTCTAGAGCTGACAGAGAGAAAAAGCCTTCTCCTGGAGCTGACACCCTGAATTTGGACTTGTAGCCTACTAGACCGTGAGAGAATACATTTCTCTTTGTTAAAGCCATCCACTTGTGGTATTTCTGTTATGGCAGCACTAGATGACTAAGACACTTGGGTTGAAGTTTGTGCTCTGTGTGTGTGTGTGTGTGTGTATGTGTGTGTGTGTGTGTGTATGCTGAGGTAGCTAGGGATCAGAACCTTATATGCTGTTTCTCTATGCCTGCCCGTCATTTACTCCTAAGTTAAATCACTCCATGGAGCAAAAATTTTAATTACCAAAACCATATTTTCGTAGGGCCTGCATTAAAAATAAATTTCCTGTGGCCATGTTGCATTTTGTAACTGGATGTCATGATCTGTTTTTTAGAAACTTATTAAACAAATATATTTACTGTGACAAATAACTCATCTAAGAGAATGATTAAAAGGCCAAATATTCTGAGAAACTCTTAGCACTAGAAATGTAATCACTTATTTTCTTACAATTATATTCCTGAATTCAAATTTCCTGATCATCGTCACCATATAGTTTTGGATGTCACACTGACATTTCAAACATAACACATATAGAACAGACAGACCCTGATTTCTGCAACAAAACCTGCACCCCTCTCCTATGTTTCTCTCATTAGTTACATCATGATTTACACAGTGAGTCAAGCCATATACTCAGGGATTCCTCACAGATTCCTCTGTGCTTCTCTACCTACATCCAGTCTACATATGTCCTGTTGGCTCTGCCTCCAAAATATTCTGATCTGACAACTTCATACCTTCTCTCTTGCTATTAATCTCATCTCATCCACCACTATCTGTCACCTTTGGTAACCTACAGTGGCTTTATATTTGGTTTCCTTATTCCACTATTAACCTACCTACAATCCATTTTCTATTTGACAGCCAGAGTGATCTTTTATGAAATATACAAACCAGATCATGTGTCTACGCTGCTTGAAACTCTCCAGTGCTACCCACTGGTATTAGATATTAGAATAAAATACAAACTTCTTACCCCAGCCCATAAGACCTATAATATGAGGACTTTGTCTAGCTCTTTGAATTCATCTAGTACCTCTCTCTATGCTTTGTATACATACACCATTTTATTCCTCCAAATCTCTGTCTTCCTGTCTCAGATACTTGGTGCTTCCTATTCCACTGCTTTAGACACTATGCCTGGCTCCTTCTGATCTTTTGGGTCTATGCTTCCGCTGACAGGCCTTCCCTGACCACCCTACACTTCTTCTTTATTCTATTACTCTGTTCTGTTTGCTTTTTTGTGCTTAGCACTATCTGAAACTATCTTGCCGAATTTCAGTTCTTTATAGTTCTTCTCCCTCCACTGGAATGAACAGTGACACTTACCCATGGTAGTCTCTCCTATACAGTGTATCCTCACCACCTACAAGAGTGCCTGGCACATAGTAGGTACTTACTTTGGAAAACAGTTTACATGGGATATAGAGCTCAGTTTTCAGCCTAGAAATTCCCTAAGGAATGCAGAGGAGTCACACATGATAGGTTATTGAGAGTAGACAAGAGTGAAGCCATCAGAGACTTCATCAGAGGAAAGACAAACATATTCCTATCAGATGTGGTCTTCATGCAGGCTTGCAAGTGCTTACATAATCTCCAAAGCCTGAAACCTGTCACCTTTTCATTCCTTTGGACTCTTCCTCATGAGGAAGTGACAACATTCCAAAACAAGCCTGGGAGTCATTGCATCCACTTATTCTCCTCTATTTCTTTCCATGCCTACAATAAATAACAGTTAACAGAAGCAATGAAAAGTGGTTTACGGCTTCCTACTGATAATGGCAGATTTACTGTAGTCACTATTTTACTACACTATTGTAGTCAAAGGGTCTAAAGAAGAAATGCTTTGGAAAGTTTTCTACCTCATAAAATCTTTTGACAGCAGTTC
>NW_004443978.1:19040405-19048328 GCF_000243295.1 Trichechus manatus latirostris
TAAAAAACTACTACTAAAAAACTACACTACTAAAAAAATCTATTGGGTCATAGAATAAATCAAAAGTGAAATTAAAAGATTCTTAGAATACAACAAAAATGGAAACACAACATATCAAAACTTTCGGGACACAGCAAAAGCAGTTCTCCGAGAGAAATTCATAGCAATAAATGCCTACATTAAAAAGGAAGAAAAGATTCGAAATCACTAATTTAAAATGACAAATACAAAAGGAAGAGCAAAAGAAGCCCAAAGCTACGAGAAAAAAGGAAATAATAGAAAAACAATAGAAAAAATCAAGACGACCAAAAGTTGGTTCTAGGAAAGGATCAATAAAATAGAGAAACCACTGGCTAGACTGACAATAGGAAAAAATGAGAAGGGGCAAATAGCCAAATTAAGAAATGAAACTGGAAAAATTACTACAGATCCAGATGAGATAAAGAGAATCATAACAGATTACTAGGAAAATTGTATTCCATCAAATTTGAAAAGCTAGATGAAATGGACAAATTCCTAGAAACACACTGCCTACCTAAACTAACACAGAGGTAGAAAATCCAAACAGATCCATTACAAAAGAAGAGATTAAAGATTTTATCAAAAAACTTACAACAAAAAATGCCCAGGACCAAATGGCTACACTGGGGAACTCTACTAAACATTCAGAGAAGAGTTGACACTAATTCTACTCAAACTCTTCAAAAACGTAGAAGAAGAAGAAACACTCCTTACTCTTTTTGTGAAGCCAGAATATCCCTGATACCTAAGCCAGGCAAAGACATCAAGAAATCACAAAAAAAAAAAAAAAAAGAAAGGAAGAAAATTACAGACTAATGCCCCTCAAGAACATAGATGCAAAAATTTTCAACAAAATTCTAGCCAAGAGAATTTAGTAACATATATATATATATATATAATCATACATCATGATCAAGTGGGATTCAAACAAGTACTATAAGGATGAGTCAACACTGGAAAAGCAATCAATGTAATCCACCACATAAATAAAAATAAAAGAACCATATAATCTTATTAATTGATGCAGAAAAGATATTTCATAAAATCCAACACTCTTTCCTGATAAAGATTCTCAAGAAAATAGGAATAGAAGGGAAATTCCTCAATATAATTAAGAGCATATATGTAAGACCAACAGCCAACATTATTCTCAGCAGAGAAAGACTGAGAGCCTTTCCCTTGATAATGGGAATGAGACAAGGATGCCCATTATCACCACTCCTATTTAATACTGTAGTGCAAGTCTTAGCGAGAGCCATAAGACAAGAAAGAGAAATAAAGGTTTTCGATGCAGTGGTTAAGAACTTGGCTTCTAACCAAAAAGTTGGCAGATTGAATCCACCAGTCACTCCTTGGAAACCCTATGGGGCAGTTCTTCTGTGTCCTATAGGGTCACTATGGGTCAGAATCAACTTGATGGCAACAGTTTTTTGTTTTTTTTTTTAAGTTGGAAAGGAAGAAGTAAAATTATCCCTATTCACAGACAACATGATCCTATACACAGGGGAAGAGTATCCATTAAGCAAGGTGAGCATGGGCTTACTTGTGCTTACTTACAATTTTACATTTTTCACCACACCAAAGATTCTGCTTCTAGGTATGGTTGGCATCTGTCTCTCTCCTAGCCCCAACAGCACCTTCCTACAGAATCAAAGCCTCTTTTCAAATTTACAATCCCTGATAAGGGCAGATAACTCAGTAAGCAAGGTAAGCATGATCTTACTTGTGCTTACTTACTAATCTGTAGTGAACAATTTCACAGGGGTTTCACTTTGATGTGGTGTACTGAAACTCATGTGAAATCATTCACTACAAATTAGTAAGTAAGCACAACTAAGCCCATGCTTACTTCGCGTATTGGGTAATCTGCCCCTGCTTATACATAGAAAATCCCAAAGATTCCACAAGAAATTTTCTTGATCTAATAGAAGAATTCAGCAATGTTGCAAGGTACAACATCAACACACAAAAATCAGTTGGGTTCTTTTACACTAACAACGAGTATTCCAAAAAAGAAATCAAGAAAACAAGACCATTTACAATAGCCCCCAAAATGATAAAATACATAGGAATTAACCAGGGACATAAATGACTTATAAAATGAAAATTATAAAACACTACTACAAGACACTAAAAAAGACCTACATAAACAGAAGAACATTTTGTGTAGATGGCTTGGAAGATTTAATATGGTAAAAATGACAATTCTACCTAAAATGATCTACAGGTACAATGCAATCTTGATACTAATCCCAACAACATTCTTTACTGAAATAGAAAAACTAATGATTAACTTCATATGGAAAGGAAAGAAACCCAGAATAGCCAAAACAATATTAACGTACTATACAGCCACTGTAATCAAAACAACCTGGTATTGATTCAAAGATAGACACATAGACCGCTGGAATAGAACTGAAAACTCAGAAATAAATCCAACTGATTTTCAATAAGGCGGTCAAAGTACATTCAATGGGGGCAGAAACAGTCTCTTTAATAAATGGTGCTGGCAAAACTGGATATCCACTTGCAGAAATATGAAACAAGACCCATATCTCACACCATACACAAAAACTAACTCAAAATGGATCAAAGACCTAAATGTTAAACCTAAAATTATAAAATTCCTGGAAGAAACCATACGAAGAAAATAAGGGGATCTAATCTTGTGTAAAAATAGGATAAAGAACATAACAACAAATGCATGAATAGAGGAAGACAATAAAAACTTATCCTCATCAAAAGACTTTATCAGAAGTGTAAAAAGAGAACCTATAGACTGGGAAAAAAATCTTTGGATACAGCATACCTGATAAGGGTCTAGTCTCTAAAATTTATGGAAAACTGCAACAAGTCAACTACAAAAAGACAAACAACGCAATTGTAAAATGGGCAAGGAACATGAACAGAACCTTCACCAAAGAGGACATCCAAGCAGCCAGCAAACACATGAAAAAAATGCTCATGATCATTAGCCATTAGGGAGATGCAAATCAAAATTACAATGAGATACCATCTCACACTGGCTAAAATGACACTGATTAAAAAAAAAAACAAAACACACACACACACAAATGTTGGTGAGATTGGAACACTTATGTATTGCTGGTGGGACTGTAAAATGATAGAACCACTATGGAAAACGGTACGGAGCTTCCTCAAAAAACTAGACGTAGAACTACCCTATGATCTAGCAACACTGCTCCTATGTATATTTGCTAGAGACCTAAAAGTAGTGACACAGATATGCACACCTATGTTCATTGCAGCTTTATTCACAATAGTAAAAACATGGAAACAACCGAAGTGCCCATCAGCAGATGAAAAGACAAGCAAAATGTAGTACATACATACAATGGAATACTACACAACCATAAAGAA
The DNA here is from genome assembly GCF_000243295.1 of Trichechus manatus latirostris. NCBI lineage: Eukaryota > Metazoa > Chordata > Mammalia > Sirenia > Trichechidae > Trichechus > Trichechus manatus. The sequence goes on from NW_004443978.1 coordinate 19,043,808, forward strand.
CAAAGATGAGTCTGTGAAACATATTATAACATGGATGGACCTGGAGGGCATAACTCTAAGTGAAATAAGTCAAGCACCTAAGGAAAAATATTGTATGATCCCTCTTTTATAAGAAGATAAGAATAGATGTATATAAAGAGACCAATGTTCACTGGTGGTTACCAGGGAGAGGACGGGCAGGAGTGGGAAGCACACTTTATATTGTAGATACTTGTTATTTTTGGTGATGGGAAAAGTGGCACCGAATGTGGGTGTAGTGAGCACAGCATGACCAAAGAAAATGATGCCACTGGGAAGCACTTACGAGAAAAGGATGCCTATACTAAAGAATGTGACGTATATAAGATGGCAACAACGCCAACAAAGATCAAAAAACCAATCTAGGATCACATATTGATGAGTTAAGCATACAGGCATATGAGTAGGTACAGGTGTATACATATGTGAGAACAGATAGAAGTATCTACAAAAACTAAAAAACAACAACAACAAAAACACATTGCCATCGAGTTGATTTTAACTCATAGTGATTCTATAGGACAGAGTAGAACTGCTCCATAGGGTTTCCAAGGAGCAGCTGGTGGATTCAAACTGCCAACCTTCTGGTTAGTAGCTTAATGCTTAACCACTACACTATCAGGGCTCTGAGAAGTATCTATATGTACATGTAAATACAGATATGGGTGGGCAGGCACATATATTCACTGAAGACACAACTACAGATATTCCTCAGACAGAACCAAGCACATTCTGAGACTGGTTTTCTAGGTTTGAAGGCTTAGGACCATAAACTCATGGAACAACTCAGTCAATTGGTATAATATAGTTCACAAAGTTCATGTTCTACCACCTAGTGAAGTGAGTAGTGTCTGAGGGCTTAAAAGCTTGTGAGTGGCCGTCTAAGATACACCTATTGGTCTCCACTCCTCTGGAGTTGAAGAGTAAGAAGGTAACCAAAATCTCAGAGAAGAAACAAGTCTACAAGGCTGATACCCTACACGGGCCACGGCCTTATCTAGACCAGAAGAGCTAGATAGTGCCCGGCTACCACCACTGACCAATCTGGTTGGGATCACTAGAGATGAACCTGGATAGAATGGGAGAAAAATGTAGAACAAAACTCAGATTCTTAAAAAAGACCAGACTAACTGGATCACCTGAGACCAGAGGAATCCCTGAGACTATTGTCCTGAGACACTTTTTAAACCTTGAACAAAAATTATTCCCTGAGATTGCCTTTTAGCAGAAAAGCAGAGTGACACACAAAATAAAGAATATTACCTGTTAGATGGATGCTATACTAGAAAATCATCTGTATGAGTCCAAAAGGTCAACATTTAATCTAAAGCAAAGATAAGATGATAAGAGGGCAGGGAAATTAAAGTACTGGAAATGAAATAATGAGAACACAATTAACAATAATGCTGACACATTGTGAAAAATATAACTAATGTCATTGATCAATTTGTGTGGAAATTATCAAATAGGGACCTAATATGCTATGTAAACTTTCACCAAAAACAGAATAAAACAGTATTAAAAAAAAAAAAGAAGAACAATCAGCATATATGGTTGCTTATGGGGCTATGGGTGGGCTGGGTGGTTCTTCTGGTCTTGACTGAGCTTACTCATGGATTTGTGGTCAGCTTGAACAGGCAGCTCTGCAGATCTTGACTTGACTGTTTCGCACGTTCAGGGATCGTCTGTATGTAGGCTTGTCTATGGTGGTCTTGACTGAGGCAACTGAGTTTTCTTCCCCATGGTCTCTCACCCTCCAACAGGCTAGCCCAGACTTGTTTACAAGGTGGAGTGAGGATTCTCAGAGAGCAAAGCATGTACAGTTTCAGGAAGACTGGACTCAAAGATGGCACACCGTCACTTCTGCCACTTTCTGTTGGTCAAATTAAGTCACAAGCCCAGCCCAGGCTCCAGAGGTGGGGAAATAGATTCCACCTGTTAAGCGGAGTTGCTTCAAAGTCACATTTCAAAGGACATGGATTCAGGAGAAATGGGGACAGTTTTACAGTCAATGTAAAACAGAGACTAAAACAACAAACAAGTAAATCCTTTAGGAGTCTGACTTCACTAAATAACACTCTGCTTGCATCTAATATCAAGGTCTTAATCTAGACCAAGAGAAAATAAAAGTAAATTTGGCAAAGCAAACTTATTTCCTATCTCTATCAACACTAACGAGAAAAACAGAAAAGAGGTAGATCTAATACCTATTTCAGATTCACATTTACCAAATACGTTGTGTTGAATCAGGGTTTGGCTGAAAGAAAAGGATGACTTTGGCCTTGTGTGATCAAACCTAAACCTCAGCCAAAGCAGATTAGTCAACATTGAAGAACTGCTTCAATGTTCAAAAACAACAGCCCTCACTGGCACGACCTCGAGTCTGCATCGGACAATGATATAATACTTAACAGATTCTCTCAACTACCCTTGGATCTCTTATCAGACAGTTTGTATCTACTGTAAAGCATTTACGGATTTGTTCATCTATTCATTCATTCAGCAAACACTTGCAAAGCACATCTTATATAGAACAATATCAGTAAGCAACATCATCCATGATACATTAAATTAATGACTATGACTTAGCATGAGAAGGCAGGGTGGGCTTTAGCCTTTGTTTTTTTTCCTTAAAGAAATAACCAAATATAAATATGACATTTGAGTTGGGAGGAGGCTGCCAGGTCTGCAATTGCTGGATATAAATGCTATGGCAGGGACTATGAGGAACATGGGCTTTGGTGTAGCTTGAGGTTTTGCCCAGTGTAGTGTTACTTGGGATGGAGCATTGAAGCTTAACTTTAGTCTTGAGGTCCTCTAGCATTTGATTCTAAAAACAAAACTTTTGACTCACTGAATCATATTTTAATGCCTGGTAGGAAGACTCAAAAAATATTTTCATCAGTCTCTGAATTAACTAAAGTGGGAGATGTGTCAGCTGTTAATTTTTTGGAATCGGTTCTTGTGGGAGTCTCCCAAAGTGGGTACACAGAGCCAAGTGTCCAAAATTTTTAAGGCTTTTCTAGGGGGAATTTTGACTATATATGATTTTGCTCTTATATCTCAAATTTTGAAAACTTCCTGTTAATTAAAAAGACCAAAAGTGGACAGACCTGGTTTACATTACAGGTTATGCCCAATCTGACACTGTGGCCCTGGAGAATTAGTTCAACAACTCTGAGCTTATTTCTCAACCAGTAAAATAAGAATGCTGAATCAGTCAATCATGAATATTTCTCACAAATTTACAAGATTATACATTTAGGCTGCTCATGTGAACCTCAGAGTCACCCTGCAGTTTGAGGGAGCGTGGGCACTAGTGGTTTCATTTTTCACATGAGAAAGCTCAGGCCATGGCCAAGCTGAAATTTATAATAGTAGAATCTGATATGGAGACTTGAAGAGCCATTAAAGATCGTCCATGATTTTATCCAACTCTTCCACAGATTTCAACAGCACGTTGCTGTATAGAGCTAATAGCTCCCAAAGATGCTTTGATCATAGCAAGATATTTAGTCAAGTTACTTTAGCCCCACTTCAGGGGGATAGGTTCCTGCCTGATGGGTCTTCCAGATGCCTGAACTCTTTCAAATGCATGTAAGTGTACTAAACAAAGCTGTTTGGACTGGTCATTATTATGGTTACCATCACAGAGAAAGGAAGACACACAAAACCACAGTCTATAAGACCTTGACCTCCTTGGGTTCCAGTTTCCTTATCTGTAAAGTGAGAGTGTCAGACTAGATGACACCCAATGTCCCTTCCTGCTCTGAATTTCTGTGATCTCCTCTCCTAACAAGATTAAAAATTAAGAGTTGCAAATAACAGTAACTATATTAGATTTATTTCTTTTTTCCCAAATTCATGTAAAATGTTGATAAAAATAATCATCATATACTAATTTTTGTTCTTCATTGTAACTTTCTTTTTTGACAAAGAATTTTTTTTTTAATTGTACTTTAGATGAAGGTTTACAGAACAAGCTAGCTTCTCATTAAACAGTAGACATATTGTTTTTTAACATTCGTTGACAACCCCACAACATGTCAACACTCTCCCTTCTAAACCTTGGGTTCCCTATTATCTGCTTTCCTGTCCCCTCTTGCCTTCTAGTCCTTGCTCCTGAGCTGGTGTTCCCCTTTAGTCTCATTTTGTTTTATGGGCCTGTCTAATCTTTGGCTGAAGGGTGAACCTCAGGAGTGACTTCATTACTGAGCTAAAAGGATGTCTGGGAGCCATACTCTTGTTGTTTCTCCAGTCTCTGTCAGGCCAGTAAGTCTGGTCTTTTTGTGTAAGTTAGAATTTTGTTCTACATTTTTCTCCAACTCTGTCTGGTACCCTCTATTGTAATCTCTGTCATGACAGTCAGTGGTGGCAGCCAGGCACCATCTCGTTGTACTGGACTCAGTCTGGTGCAGGCCGTGGTAATTGTGGTCCATTAGTCCTTTGGGCTAATCTTTTCCTTGTATCTTTAGTTTTCTTCATTCTCCCTTGCTCCCAAAG
>NW_004443978.1:19048874-19061934 GCF_000243295.1 Trichechus manatus latirostris
CGTGTATGTACCGTAGTTTGTTTATACATTCTTCTGTTGATGGCCATCTAGGTTGTTTCTATCTTTTTGCTATTGTGAACAATGCTGCAATGAACATGGATGTGCATATCCATTCTAACATTTTAATTAAACAGATACCTATTGTGTCTACTCTGTGGAATAAACTAAGTCTACATAACTTTCTCTAAGCACTCAGTTAATCTCTATATTTGGGGTTTCCTAGGAATGAAGTAGTCTATGAATGATACAAGCAGTTAATATGCTTGGTTGCTAACTGAAAGGCTGGAGGTTTGAGTTCCCCTAGAGGTGCCTCAGAAGAAAGACCTGGAGATCTAATTTCAAAAATTCAGCCATTGAAAATCCTATGGAGCACAGTTCTACTCTGCTACACATGGGATCACCATGAGTTGGAATCCACTTGACAGCAACTGGTAACTGGTTAAGAAGGAAGTAAACCCAAGAAAGGCTCAAACATCCCTCTCCTCTATGGGAAGGACCCATCATGGGAAAGGATGGCTATGTTCTTTTGAACCATATAGTGGACACTCTTGGTGTGCCCTCAAATCCTCTTTACCAAACTAGTGCACTTATCTTCTAGCTGCTGTGAGTGTTGAATGCTAATTTCTCACGTCGCCCTCCCCTTCTCTGGAAGATTGCCCTTCACCAAAAGAGCCACCTTGACAAGAAGTTTATGCCCCCAACAGCTAATATGTGACTGATGGGGGTAACTAAAGTTCACCCCTTCTTTAAAGGTGAGACAAACTTTGTAGTATAACCCATGCACCAGAACACTCTAGGGCATCAGGTTGAGGCTCGACTCCAGCTGAGACCTTATCCTTCTCAGACGTTGTGTCTAGAGAAGTCCCAGAAGCACATGGCTCTTCTCTGGGATTCAGGCATTACTTCCTGTTATGAATTGAATTTTGTCCCCCAAAAATATGTGTCAAATTGGCTGAGCCATGATTCTTCCTATTGTGTGATTGTCCACCATTTTGTCATCTGATATGATTTTCCCGTGTGTTGTAAATCCTACCTCTATGATGTTAACAAGGCAGGATTACAGGCAGTTATATTAATGAGGCAGGACTCAATCTACAAGATTAGGTTGTATTTTGAGTCAATCTCTTTTCATATATAAAAGAGAGAAGCGAGCAGAGAGACAGGAGGATCTCCTACCACCAAGAATGAGCCAGGAGGTGAGCACATCTTTTGGTCCCAGGGTCCCTGCGCTTAGATGCTTAGATGCTCCTATATAGAGGAAGATTGATGACAAGGACTTTCCCTCAGAGCTGATGAGACAGAAAGCCTTCCCCTGGAGCTGGCACCCTGAAATCGGACTTCTAGCCTCCTAAACTGTGAGGGAATAAATTTCTGTTTGTTAAAGCCATCCACTTGTGATATTTCTGTTACAGCAGCACTAGTTGACTAACACAGAATTTGGTACCAAACAGTGGGGTTCTGCTCTAACAAATAGCTAAAATGTGGAAGCAGTTTTAAAAATCTGAATGGATAGAAGCTGGGAGAGTTTTAAAGTACCTAATAGTAAAAGCCTAGATTGCCTTGAAGAGACTGTTGGTGGAATTATGAATGTCAAAGACAATTCTGGTGAGGATTCAGAAGGAAATGAAGAGAGCTGTTAACAGGAGACCAGTGTGAGACAGTGCTAGGGCCAACCCACGGAGTGAGAGAGCTGAGTGCCTTTGTGAAGGAGGTGTCCTGAGGAGCGGATGATTTTGGGCACTTATTAATGGAGGTAGGTTGCCAAAGCATGGAGCAAGAGAGCTGAGTGCCTTCCAGGTGAAATTTACTGGCAGAGCAGGGTGCCTCCAGGCACTTATTGGTGGAGCTAAAGAGCTTTGGAACATTTGTCACAGAAAGGCAGATGCAGGCAATGAAGCCCAAGAGGCCAAGAAGCCAAGGAACCAGGAAGCAGAATCTGAAAGAGACAAGAAACACAGGAAGCAGAGCTACATCTGTCTCAAAGGGTAGGGATATGTCCTCTGGGATCTCAAAGGCTGGTGTTGCCACTCAGATGAACTAGGAGAATGGGGCCATCCAAATTCGAGGGAGCAGAGTTGCCTTTCCAGTGTGCCTGGAAGGCAGAGCCGAAGCCCAGGGCTGAGGGGCCTCCACCCAGAATCTGGAGAGTGTGGCCAACACCCAGAGTCTAGAGGGCAGGGCCATTGCCTAAATAGTCTCAAAGAACAGAGGATTATTTTCAAGCCTTGAGAGCTAATGTAATGTGTTCTGTTGCCTTGCTTGGTACCTGTTATCCTTTCTTTCCCTCCAGTTTCTCCCATTTGTAGTGGGAATGTCTAGCCTGTGCCTGTTCCACCATTGTACTTTGGGAACAGATAACTTTTATTTTAGATTTAACAGAGGAAGAGGAATTTTTGGAATTTGGACTTGGAGTTGATTTAAGACTTTCGCTATGATATGATGGGGTGAATGTGTTTTACATGTGACAAGGAAATGAATTTTTGAGGGCCAAAGTGTGGAATATTATGGATTGAGTTGTGTCCTCCATATGTCAACTTGGCTAGGCCATGATTCCCAGTATTGTGTGATTGTCCACCATTTTATCATATGATGTGATTTTCCTATGTACTAAATGTTTCCTATGTTGTAAATTCTACCTCTGTGATGTTAATGAAACAGGATTAAAGAGAGTTATGTTAATGAGACATGACTCAATCTACAAGATTAGGTTGTATCTTGAGTCAATCTCTTTTGAGATATAAAGGAGAAAAGCGAGCAGAGAGATAGGGGGATCTCCTACCACCAAGAATGAACCAGGAGAGGAGTACATCCTTTGGACCCTGGGTCCCTGTGCTGAGAAGCTCCTAGATCAGGGGAAGATTGATAACAAGGACCTTCCTGCTGAGCCAATAGAGAGAAAAAACTTCTCCTGGAGCTGGCACCCTGAATTTGGACTATTAGCCTCCTAGATTGTAAGAAAATAAATTTTTCTTTGTTAAAGCCATCCACTTGTAGTATTTCTGTGATAGCACCAGTAGATGATTGAGACACTTCCTGAGACTCTTTCCAGGTTTTAGTAAGTCTCCAGAACTAGCCAAACCTTCACACATTTGGGTGGTTGCATAAAGTAAAGGGAGACAGCTCCCCACTGCCTCAAGACATGAGGCACATTTAGAAGTTGTTCTAGAACCACCTGGAAATTTCCCTCTGGCTACAACCCAAGGACACCGTGGCAACCCTCAAGACCCCAAATTTGCAAAGCAAATCAGGGCAGAGCAACTCAACAAGACAGTAAGCCCTTGGCCTGCTCCTCCACTGTAGTCCATCATTAAACAAAATCCCATTTGGAGATGCTGTCCAGAAGGAAAGTCTATCTGGTGGTACACTGAAGGTCCACAAAAGCCAGTATATCAACATGGGAAAAGTCTAGTGGCTGAAGTCAAATTTTAAGACACTCATCTACATTTTATTCTCATATTCCCCTAAAATAGTCTCGGTGGAAGTGGGACTATAGCAGGTTGGAAAGCAGAAAGAGACTTTGAGGAAAGCTATATTTTGTTTCCAAAGCCAAAGCATCAGGGAGAAGAGAAGACTTACAAGCACAAAGCAGAAGCAAGTGCTGAGGGGATGGCCCTGCCTGGGAAAGGCTTCCTCCCCAGCTAGGGGAAGGGATGGAGTGGAGGCAGAGATGCTACCCTGCCTGAAATAAAACAAGCAGCAATCATGAGAAGGTGGCAAAACTGCAGAGAAAAACAACAGACATAGCATGTGTCTAGACAGAAAGAACCATAAAAGATTTCTGGTGTCCCAAGCACAATGTAGAAGCAGTAGAGGCACTGGGATTTAGGGAGTACAAAAGCTGAGACAGAGGACATCTGAGAGATAGTCTGTGTGGGCTGATGAACGAAGACCAGATGACATCCTCTGTCTTATGGTGCCTGGAGAAGTCTTAAAGCAAGGATCCTGGAGCCTATAGCCGGAGCTCAAATATCAGCTCGGTGACTTATTAGCTGTGTAACCTGGGGGAGGTCAGTTTTGATGTCTCAGAGCCCGTCTCTGCATGTGTAGAATGGAAATAATAGCACCTTCCTTCTAGGGTGGAGAGAGTCAACTGCTTTGTCTATGTAAGTTGCCTAGAAAAAACAACAACAACAAAAAACCCTTTGCCATCGAGTTGATTCTGACTCATAGTGACCCTATAGGACAGAGTAGAACTGCCCCATAGGGTTTCCAACGAGTGACTGGTGGACTCGAAGTGCTGACGTTTTGATTGGCAGCTGAGCCCTTAACCACTGTGCCACCGGGCTCCAAGGTACCTAGAAGCATCTGTTAATTAAGTGCCTTTGTACTGCTTAAGAGCTAGAACTCTGCCACTGCCCTGGACTGAACCGTTTCCCACAGCTCAGGAACACAAGGGCTTGGAGACAGATTTTAAACTGAGTACGGTTAAATTTTGTTAATGAAAAAAATTAATAGCCACCATAGTAACTTTCTACTAAAGATGCACTTATATTGTGTCTGGTTTCATTGTAAATTTATTTTTATGTTTTATTCCCCAGCTTACTACCTTCCATGTTATTTATATATATTTCTTTGGACCTTGGAATTGAATAAAGAGACAGAGAGATTGATTTAGCTTCTCAGGGTAGGCTCATGAGTTGATTTAATCTAACGAAGCATTAATGCTGTTTGCCGTTCAGCAAGGAAGTTGTTTAGCAAAAGGAAGTGACGCCCGTCCAAGTGGGAAACAGGAAGCTGAAAAAAGGAAATGGTTTACAAGCCTCCAGAAAATGTATACAGACGGAAATTGGTGAAAAGTGATGGGGGTGGTGGGGTGCTCCGTGACTGCTTCTGTTTCCAAAAGTCAAAACATATCATCCGGCCAGTACTTCTCTTTGCTATTTCTACATTCTTACTGTGATATTGCTAATATTTAAAGGAAAAGTCTAAAAGCTTTATAATCCTCAAAACCCTACTGTTGGTCAACAACTAAATGACTCATGTGAATTTGAATTCTGAAAAGTACAAAATTAACAGAAATGCTGGGAAACATGGAAAGAAAGAAGACTCCAAGGACTTATTAGAGATTTTATAACTCAACTCTAGGCTCTTTTTTCCCCCTTTCTTTCTGCTTTTGAACGCTCATGAGCCAGGCCAGAGCAGGGACCAGAACCCAAGGTTCACACATGAATTTATTTAGTTAGCAAGACATTCCTATTTTTATAGCTCAGAGTTCTCAACTTTCTTGTTAGCAAATGTTAACAAGGTTTAAAATGTATAAAGTAAGCTGTGGCATGTAAAAAATGTTGGCCAAACCTGGCTCCTTTTTTTATACATATGTTCAATGAACACGTCCCACCGACAGGCAGAAGGTCTGGGCAACTTTATAGATAGCATTGTCACCTCGGGGCCATAAGGTCACAGAATCGTTCCTGATTCTATTTAAAAACCACTCAACAATGGTAAGTTTGTGTATGCATTTATGAGCAGGAGCTGTTTTATGATCACAGATCTTAAAGATACTCCAAGGAATCTTGCGTGTGTGCTGGGCTGTGAACTGGAAAGGCTGCTTGTTGCAAACCTGGGGAACTTCACTGAACCACGAGCAAAGACTGACTGTAATAATTCTCAGACACTATTTCTACACAAGGCCAAAAAGCTCTTTATTTTCACGGTAGTAATCGAAGTGCTTGAAGGCGCTTCAACCTGCTGTTTAAACGTCAGTTTGCCAGTGGCCATAAAAAGAAACAGGGCAGAGGAAGGAAAAAAAGGAAAAAGAAAAAGCAGACCCCATTCGAATATCACAGACATTTATAACTATTGTAGACACTGCAGGCCTTTCCTTCCTGGGTAGTACATAAATATAGCTTCTGAGAGGTTGCCCATGGAATCCCCAAAGGCCCCCTAAGAACAAAAGTGAAATAAGCCATCAACACAATAATGAGAAAACACAGAGGGAATTCTTAGGGAAAGGGGATTAGGGAATGGCTCAGCTGGGTTGCTACCATGCTTTTCCGAGGCATGTTAACAAAACAGCAAAAACATCCAAATCTGAGGTATATACCTCAATTGCTGTGTGCCCTTACACAAATGGCTTACCTTTTCTGAGTCTCCCTTTTGGCCCCTGTAAAAAGAGGGAGAGTGGTGAATATTTCTTATAAGTCAAAAAATGTACTGATCAAGAACTTCAAACAGAGTGGGTAACTTGAAATGTGGTAATTATGCCTTGTTTTGTGTAAATAATGCTCATATGAGTGTCTCCCACCCAAGGCTGCCACACAGCCTATGGTGTAAAAGGTACTCCTGGAATTTTGCAACCCACTGGTCTTGCTCCCACCCTGACCAAGAATTCCAGGTTCCCCACATCAGGGTAACCATTACTACCTACAGCTTGTGAATTCTGGGGATATTCTTTGCATTTACAAGCATATTTGCATATCTACCCCCTCCTTCTTTTAAAACAAATGGCAGCTACATATACACAGTGACCCACAACTTACTTTTCACACTTATTATATTCTAGGTTGTCTTTCAGGGACGTGTGTGTGTGAGTGTGTATACATATGTGTGTATAAGCAAAGCAGAGAAGCTGATGAGCTTTTTAAAAATTTTTTAAATTCAGACCACAGGCCGTTACTTTAATGAAATTGTGGGTTCCTTGAGGTAAATACAATTTTTACAATAAAATGTCTAACTGTATTTTATACAAAATTGTAAGGAATAAAGAATAGTAAAAAACCGAATACCAACATATCCAGTATTGATAACTTTGAAGCCTCAGAAAGCTCCTTCCTCGGTGTATTCCTTGACACCTTTGCACGCAGGTAGCCTCTTGCATGAATTTTGCATTTATAATTCCCCAAAAATTCACTATAGTCTTACTACATACATATCTATCCCTTAAAAGCATCCTCTTTCCTTACCTAATCCCATTCCTCCATGGATAGCAACTCTCTCAAAATAATTTCTAGTTCTACAACCCTCCCTCACAAAACACATGGAAGTTAGTGGCTCTCCTGCCTCTAAAATTCTGTATTTCAAACATGCCCATATACAACAACCACAGGCCTTTCTGCCAAATAACCACAAAACCAAAGTCTTGAGGTAAATAATGGGTTTCCAGTGGCATGGTAACAGCAAAAAGACCCCTTAACTTCAGCTTTAAGCCCTTTTCCAGTTCTCAGGCACAATTCCAACACTATAGTGATGTCTATTAAGAGACAGGAATTAACCAGATTTGAAAAGTCTCATCCACAGAGATCTTGGGAAAGACAAATGATCGAGACGTGTCAGGAAACAATTAGATTCACTTTTAGACTCTTTCCCATGGAATGCCGCAGATTGAGTTGCGGAGCTTTTGTGTAATTAAAGGGAAGAGCTAATGATAACAGTTCCTCCACGTCATTTAGAGTTTTGCAGTTTGTAGAGCATTTTTTCTATAACTTATCTCATTTGAATTTCTGAGATGAGCAGGTTATTATGATTCCCATTTGAGAGATGAAGAAATTGAGGGTCCCAGCAGTCAAGTGACTTGCTCAAGGTCTCACAGCTCTAACATGTCAGAAGTTGTGTTAAGACGCTTTGTTATTAATTATAACTGCCACAATGATTTTTCTTTATCAAAGGGACTGATTGCTGGATAAAGACAACATGTTTGGTAAAGTGGAGGGCCAGAGAAGAAGAGGAAAACCCTTAGTGAGATGGATTGAGACAGTGGCTGCAACAATGGACTCAAACATACGAATGATCATGAAAATGACGTAGGACTGGCAAGATTTCGTTCTGTTATACATGGGGTAGCCAAGAGTCCGAGTCACTTCAGCCACAGCTAACAACAACAACAACAAATGTGTAGATGGCCACCACACCCCATACTCTTAGGAACTGATATCAACAACTCTGACAAACACGTAGTTCAATCTAGCAGCACACACAAGAATTCAAGTAAGAGAAAATGTAATCAAACCACACATTGAGTGTTAACATATCCCAATTATCTTTCCTCCCTGAATGAAAGAACCCCTTTGACAAACCTGCACCAAATAAGCACAAGTTGCCCCTGCTACTCAGGCTTTGACCAAAGATTGCAATCAGAAAGATGACTCATACCTTAAAGAACTGGAAGAATTTTTTTTTATTGCTTCTCAACCCATTGTCTTGTCCTCATGAAATTGCTGAGTGACACCAGACACTGTAAAACCTGCCAGAGAAATAGGCATTGCACGGCATGAGACACAGTTTCTAATTCATCAGGAAAGACTTCAGATCAACTGGAGTCTATGGGGACAGCTCATATCCGGGGCTGTCCCTGTCCATTGGGACTCATAAAATCTCCTATCTCCAGGGGACAGGTAAGGCCTTCACATTCTCTGAGAATAACAGCCTGTTCATTTCCTCTGTGGCTATAAAGTGACTTTACTGGACTTCAGTATCTAAAGGAAACAGAGCTCTGGGTGAGAGGGCATCTTCAGACAGTCACTTAATCCCATGTAAAGCTCTGAATCTCAGAGATGTGGGGTTGGAAGATGCTCTTGTACTTTTTGAAATGTGAGTTAATATAAGGTTGAAACAAAGCTTTCTGGCTTAAACATTGTTTTTTGGATAAAGAAGCATTTAAACCCATTGCTCTAAAGTTGATTCTGACTCATAGCGACCATAAAGGACAGCGTAGAACTGTTTCCAAGGCTGTAAATCTACACAGAAGCAGACTGCCACATCTTTCTCCTATGGAGCGGCTGGTGGGTTCGAACCACTGACCTTTCAGATACGTTTAATGGCACAGCATCTGCTAATACTAAGCAACGTTTCCCTATGACTCAGCAACATATATATTGTATTACTCGGGGAGAAAAAGCAGTTCACACACTGAGGGGAATTCCTTGCCCATCCTAGTGGGGATTCGGTATTTAACAAGCTGAAAGAGTGTTTGGCCTCAACATCTTTCCCTGTTATGCATTCACCTCTATACAGATTTGGGTGAGAAGCCTCAATCCAAAGAGAAAAGCACTCAATTATGTGATCAGACAATCACGTATTATGCTCAGTTAAGTTTGATTCAACCTATTGGTTAAACTCTAGGCCTGTGTTTCCCAAAGTCTGATTTGTGTTACACATGTACAGGCTTCAATAACGTACAGTTCTGTCTGCAAATAGATTGGGAGAACACTGCATACCATGCTTCATTCTTGTACATTCACAGTCCGCTTTGGGATATGAAAGGTTTGGAGGAGTTATGCAGAACAGGAACATGTTTAGCTCTAACCCAGTGTTTACAGAAGACATATAACCAAGGAATCCTTTATTTTTCTTTCAATTATGTAGAATAAAACATCTTAAAACTCATTTTGTAGGATGCAATTTTAGGTATTTATCACAATTAAATATCTTTGGAAAATGGTTGACACGACTATTACTTAACTTCCATTGCTTCAAACTTCTAGTTATAAATTGTTTTATAACTTGCCACTTCTGTTTGAATATGAAGACGTCCAAACAAATAATCAATAATATTAAGGTATACATAGCACATACCCCTAAGGTACAGCACTGTTACAATTGAAAACAGGTAAACTATAGCACTGGGACCACCGAATATTCTAGGCATATGTATAAAAGGTAAGGGATTCTCCCCATTTGGCCCCCTTGTTCCTTATTCTAATTTTCTTGTTTGCCTTCTCACTGGAATATTTGCTACCCCAACCACCTACATTTTCATTCTGCCACACGCGTATATGCAGTAAACATAGATGGGTACAAGGTCAGTGCTCAAATGCCTTTGGCTAATTGCTTCCTCACACCTATTCTTTGTGGTAGTCCTTGACCGTTTGTTTACCTTGCCCTCTTGGCTATTTAGGGGTCCTCACGACTGCTGCTGCTTTTCCTAAGCTTTGCAATATTTTACAAAAACTAAAAGGAACCATGAATTTGTCTGTATGTGGTTGAAATGATTTATATCAGGTTTGTTTGCTTTTGGCTGGAATTTTAGCACCTCACCTCATTTCTATCAGAATCTCTGACTGAAGTTTATATTAAAAAAAAAAAAATGAGAAAAATAGACAAAACGACAAAAGTTTTTTGTTTGTTTGTTTTTTAAATAGGTGACCCATGATTAGGAAGGGATTTAAAAAAAAATAAAGAGGTCTTGGAGGTTTAAGGGTTAGAAGACAATATACCCTCCACTTTTCTTCTTGTTTGTCCCCTTAGGCCTCCTAATAGAGTGTACAAGAACCACCACCACACCACCATGTCCCATTGAGTCGATTCTGACTCATGGCAACCCCATACATGTCAAAGTAGAACTGCACTTCATAGGGTTTTCAATGGCTGATTTTTCTTCTCAGCTACCTCCAGGTAGACTCGAACCTCCAACCTTTCAGTTAGCAGCGAAGCACATTAACCGTTTGCACTATCTAGTTACTCCCCATAAAGAACACAAAGAACAATCTAGTCTTATTTGCTGCTGGCTAAAGATGTTGTCAACTTATATTTTATTTCACATTGTCCCTACCATTTTTTTTCTAGAACAAAGGTCAGGTTTAGGCCTGGTTACTCACATATAGTGGTAGAAACAGATCAACTCCACAATGAAACACATTATTTTCAAACAGCTGGTATTTCTAACTTTTTTTTTCCACTTCTAACGGTGTTTAATTGGAATATTTCCCCAGGTTCTGGTCTGGGCTCCAACTGATTTCTTCTCAACACATCAAACTGAATAAATGAAATCATCATTCACACGCACATGTCCCAATTTTCTGTTGGGTTAATTAAATTGAGGCATTTATTGTACTAGAGAAGTTGGTAAGACTTATATAAGGAAAGAACTTTCTTGTAAGTGAAAGAAAAATAAGAGGAGAAAGTGGAGGAGTTGCCGGCCATATTCAGGCTTCTTGAATTTCATCAGCAACAAGTTGTCGACCTATAATCAACACTGGCATGTATTATGGGAAATTTCACAATTTTCACCAGCAATTTATTTATTTTTTTAAATTGTTTTGTATGAGTTGTTTTACTTTTTGTTGTAATTTTATGTTGAATTAGCTGTTCCATAAACACTTCCGATGTAAGTGAAAATCTGCAGAATGCTTTTTTCTCCTCTAAATAATTCATTCTAAATGACTCAGTGATTAAAAACGTCAAACCACTGTCATATCTTGCTCAATGGAAGTCTCTTTCACTACCCCTCTGGTTCCACTTACTGAGAAGATTAATTTGATGACTAAGGGCAGGTGTGGTGGTAGAAGAAAGCTTGAATCTGCTGCATCTTATTTGAGAATGTTAAAGTCAAAGCATGCTGACATCTTTCTATATTTCTGTATATGTGCAAAACGGTTAGAGGTGTGTGTGGGCAGAGGGGTTGTTGTGAGGGGAGAAGGGCAGGTGTGTGAGTATATATGTTTTCATTTGCTTTGCTTATTTTTTTTTTTTTTTTAAATGAGGCTGCTTGATTATTAAGGAACAAATTTAAAACCCAACTAATAGACTAGTTTAGTGTGGTTCTCTTGAGGCTAATGTTAAGGTCAAATTTTCAGCCTTCAGTATCTCATCTGCCATAGACCCATGGTTCTCAACACTTGATGATCATTACAACACATGAGATTCATCTGAGGAACTTTTCTAAGCAGTTAAGGTAAGGGTGAAGGAGAACTTTTAAAAATACACAAAAGCCCTAAAAAAATAGAAAAATTATTGGGTACCCACCACCAGAATTAATAATTCATTCAACTACTCGAATGGTTCAGAGAATGTTTACTAAGCAGCTGCTATGGGACAGCCTCTATTCTAGAAAGCAATGAAACAAACGGAAGTCCAGCCCTCTAGGAGCTAACACTGTAGTGGGTGGTATGGAAACATACAGATAGTAGATAGATAATACGTACACGCCATTAAGCAAAGTAAGCAAGTTTAGGAGAGAAGAGGAATAGAGAAAAGGATGGTCCTATCTTAGTGAGAAGGTTGAAAAAAGCCCTCTCTAATGAAATCAAATTTCAAGAGACATGAGATAGCATTTCAGGTGACAATTACTTGAATTTTGTTAAATTCTCTTGTTAGGTCAAAAACCCTTTGCCCCACCTCTAGTTCCATTTTTGTCCTCGCCTCCTTGATGAGTCTTCTGTGTTTTCTTATTGCCTTTAAAAATATTTTTAGAAATATATACATTTACATGTAATACATAATGATATTTTGTGCATATAGTTTAAATTTTTGTCTACATGTACCATATTTGTCATCACAGTATCTATTTTTCATTCAACTCTAAGTTTTCTGTATTCATCAATGAGCATCCTCATTGATGTAGCTTATTCACGTTTACTGATGTATAGTATCCTATGGCGTGACTACATCACAATTTATTTTACTATTTCCTATTCAGTGCACTCTTAGTGTGTTTTCATTTTTCACTGTTACAAGCGATGCTTCAGCAGCATCCTTGGGCCTGTCTCCTTGTGCACATGTGGACCATTTTCTCTGGACATATACTTAGTAGTAAAATTACTCATTTATAGAGAAGGGGGATTTTTAAAGTAGATTACCAAATACCATTCCAGGTCTCCTGAAGCACAATATCTGACAGGGCTTGGGTATCTGTATTTTTAAAAAGTTCCTTGGGAGATTTGAATGCCGTCTTCCACAGATGCAGGGAGTCCACTGCCCTAGGCTAGATGGATCCATCCTACACATGGATTAATAAAGGAGTGAGACATGAATAGGTACCTCCTGGCAATGAGGATAATTTTTGGTTGTCATTCAATTAGGCCCCTGGAGTGGACACTGTTGGTGCAATCCCAGGTGACCTTCATTGACCGGCGCACTCATCCTCCAACTGCTGTGCCTGTTGGCTGCTAATGGCTCACAGTTGCCCCTTCGCCAGAGAACCATCCTTAGCAGGAGCCATCAGCGTGAAGGTTATGACCCCTTTGTCCCCCCTCTAGTAAGCTCAGCTAATGATTGACTTACACTGGGGCATAAAAGGTTCAACTCACCCTCCAGGGCTCCCCATGGGATCGGGCTGAGCTGGATTCCATCTCAACCCATTCCCTTGCTCAACTCCTCTCTTGCCTCCTTCTGCTTCCCTGACTCC
>NW_004443978.1:19062503-19075560 GCF_000243295.1 Trichechus manatus latirostris
GTGAGAAGCAGCAGCAGGAGAGACCCGGCAGCAGGAGACTGCAAAGTGGATTTCCCGGCCCACACATAGAGAAAGCTGAGTGCCTTTGGGCAGAGGCCAAGGGCCAGGGAGAGGAATGCCTGCAAGCACACCTGGGAAGAGACTGTCCTAATGAAAGAACTGTATCCTGAGTGTTCCTGAGCTGGAATTGTAACTGTTACTTCTCTTATAAGAAACCCCATAATTGTGAATATGGTCTCTGAGTTCCGTGTGGCCATTGCAATGAATTATCAAACCCAGCAGAGAAGTAGAGAGTGCTCTGTGAGGGATGGTTGGTGTCTGAATTAGTAAAGATCGCAGAGAGAGGAGGCTTGTGTAGCCTCTGCCTCATAGGAGTCAGCCTTGTTGATCTTGGCTCTCCTTCCCCCTTGTGGGGTTGGAGGAGGTCAGATGCTGCCCCCAAGCTGTTTTTACACTCACCCAGCTATCTGATGGCTCTGTGGGCTGATGAAGACCTGAACCCTTGATTAAATTAACCATATTTTGTCTGGTGGCATCCAATAAAATCCCAGACCCCCTTCCCCAGCTTTTTGCAACTTTCCCTCGGCCCTCTGAATCACATGCTTGTTCTGTATTCTCAGAATGCAAACAGCAGTGATGTGAGAGAACATTTCCAACTAAACAAACACATTACCACCTAGAAAGAGGAAATATGGGCACCTCTCCTGTGCTCCTGAAGCACTTTCGCGCACAAGATTGAATCAACCCAACTTCGCCTTGTTTCATAAACCTCCACCACCTCTAGTGCAGGCACAGCTCGGATGGCCTTCTCAAGCCAGCTGAATCTGCTGTCACAGGACGTTTATAAACACGAGGCCAACATGCCCTTGTTTTATAATAGTAGTAGACCTGTAGGCCTTGGAACTCAAAAGCAAGCATGCATTTATGCTTTGAAGTCATAGCCAGGAAGTAAGACCTGAGGCCGTTTAAAACCAGCTCTATTTCAAAGGGAGTGGCAGTAGGAGTTGAAAGATGAGCCTTTTCCTTTCGTCCAGGCTATGCTGGGTGTGTGTTGGGCACATTCACAGCCCAAATTCTTCCAACAACAACAAAAGCTTATAACATCCCAGGACATGGGTTGGTGGAGAGAGAAGCCGAGACCTCATGGGAAACCACAGGTTTGCTTATGCCCTGCAGACCTTTTTGTCCAATAGGAAATGGGACTCCTGTGCCTCTAGTTGTTAAAGAGGGAATTAACCAGCCTGCCTAGCAACTCAGCTCTAATCCTCCCCCAACTGTATCCCCATAGCTACAGCCTGGGTAATCACCCCAAACTGACAGGCACAGATGAGCTTTCACAGGTAGAAAGGGATTAACGCAAAACCATTGCCTTTGTTCATATCTTCACTCAAATTTTCCATAAATCAGGGCTTGACAGAGAGAAGTTAATTGAAATTCTGTCCCTAAATTGCTGCTTCTATTGGGGAGAGAGTTCACCTCAAACCCTCACTGTCCTTCCTATTACAATCCAACTCCTGGTGCCCCATGCGGGGCTGAAGCCGATGGTTTATTCTCCAAACTAGAATCCAGTTCAACTGTACTTACAAGTATAGACCTTCTGAATGTCTGATCTGCTGGAATCTGGACTCTTCTGCTGACCCAATTAAAAAAAAGTCTATTCTTACTGGCCTAATTTTAGCTCCCGGAGTTTAATCTTTGCCTTTCTTGGTTTTCAGTATTTGCCAGAATCCTCCATAGCTGGATTCTTAAGCCTTCTAGATCAACCTTGTTTTGTAGCCACAAAAACCTCAGCATGACATATTTGGAATTTATCTTCTTTGCTGCCTTAGATCTTAAGATAGAAACATATCAGCTTCTGTAAAAGAAGATCTGGTGTCAATTTCTGATTTTACTAAAGCATGACATTCTTGGATAAAACAGCCACGCATTTCCCAGCTACCCAACTGTACCCTTCTTGTTCCCACGTGGGTGTCCCTCCAGACCTGTTCTTTCCCAACCCACCACCAAAGCTTGCTCTCAGGCAAGCACCAGCAACTGGACATTCGCAACTTTTAGTGGATTTAAGTCATTGCATTATCTTGCCTGAGGGCAAGAGCTTTTAAGCCCAGTGTTTACTGTGGAATGAAAGACATTGCTGGGGATTTTTATTAGGCACCAAGAAAGAGGGGAGGATACATGTGAGAGTAGGGTGTTGCAAGGAGAATTTCTGGGCTCCTGAAATCTGGATATGAATCAGGCTGACTTGTGCCAATAAACAGGGAGTCTCTAAAACAAGTAAGAATTTGAAGCATCAACCCCGTTTGTCCCCTTGTTACCCATTTAGTTCCCATCTAAACATTTATGATGAGACTATGTCACTACCTCTCATTATGGGAAAGTACTATTTTTCAAAAAACATTAACAACAACAATAACACAATCTGATTGAGTAGCTTCTTGGCTTTTCAAGTCCTTTTTTATATTAATCCAGGTACCAACCCTTTGAGATACGTAAACAAACATTTAAGATCTCACCTTTCACATCACAACATCGTGATACTCAGAAACGTGGGGTAGCACACAGCAAGGAGCAGAGCTGAGACAGAAACCTCAGTTCTCCAGATTCATAATTTCAAGCTCTCTCCATTGTACAGGCTGAAACTATTTAAGCTTAATCATTTAGAATCAAATTTTATTTAGGGAAGGGCTATAGAACGCCCCCTCCCAGAAAAAAACAAAAACACATAATATTCCAGAAGTAGCATTGACAATAAGAAAATCTATATCTACGACTTGCCTGTGACTTTACTTATTTATTTTTCTGATACATTCACTTTAGACTACCTGTCTACGATGGCCAATTGGGTCTACCTTCAGTCATATACCACTTCCCATTGTCACTCCTGAAACTGACAAAGGAGGACAGCATGGATAAGATAAATTATATGAATTCCTATAGTCCATTGTCAGGATTCTGGGGAGAGAATGGAGAATTTAAATAAATTTATTCTAATTTTAGATGTGACATGTTCATCAAATATAATTTTATTTGTATAAATTCCTAATTCTCTCCCAAGACTGCCTGTCTTAACATGCAGACAAATCCACATCTGGGGAAAGCTGCATTAACTAGTCAGTGCCTTTGGGGGATGACCTTAGCTTTTAAAATTTTTTATATAATGTTTAGCCCAGCCTGTTAGGAATCTTAACTACAGTTAAGGTCACACTGCCAAACCAATAGTAATGGCGTATCTATTGCTATCATGAAGTTTAATTTTGCCATATCTTTAACATTCTGTCTAGTTTTAGCCAGAGACAGCCTACCCAGTTAAAAAGATGGGAAAGAATGATTTTTTTTTTTGGTCAGACAACATGAATTATAGAATAACATCTATAAAAATCCTTGAGTCAACATGAGTCCAAGTTAGATGAAAGCAGGTAAATGAACAAAGTCGATCTCCCTTTGCATCCTTGTTGCAGCTAAGTCCCCACCCCCCGCCTGTCTAATGTCCACCTCTCAAGAGTCCAAACCCTCAAGGTCCCTCTTATCACACAAGAACTCTTCTCTCAAAAGTTTTTAATATCTGGTACTTGTTCATACAATCAGAATAATCGAGCATAAATGCTTATCAGTGACTGTAATGGCTTATTGGATACTGTAAAAGAGGACTTTCATATCCAATAGACTATATCAGTAGTTTAGATACTTATAGTCCCACTTCTCATCCTGATAAAATGTTCAAATATCTCTTTAGATCCCTCTGGACCCCTAATTCTCTCTCCTTTTTGATCATCCTGTGAACATGAGATGTTTGCTCTCCTGGGTCTGTGTGGCCTTGCAGTGCCGAAAAATCATTTTATCATTTTTTTTCTTTTGCATAATTTTTAAAAGGAATCTGGTATTTCTCTGTTTTTGAAATGCTGACAAGTGGTGAAATAATTTATTTTTTATGTTGTTTAGAAGCTAGGAACACATTGAAGGAATCAAGTCAATATCGCAGACAATATTCTCTTGAAGGAGGAATAAATAACTCTGGATTCCTTTCACCTGAAGAAAGTTTAAAACACAGAGATGTTCCCATATAGGCATCCTCATGGACTTGAAATGAGAATGTGCAGAATCTCTCTTTAAGTGGGCAGATGGCACAGCCGGCACACCCTAGGGCACAGGGTGAGAAAATGCCATCTTTTGACTAAAGAAGCAGTAGAGGAAATGCTTGCCAAGAAGGAACTTCAGAAGCTCTGCTTGAACATGAGTTTGAGGATGTGGAAATTCTTTAGACTGTGAGAATTCTGTTGTTGTAGCTGACAACGGGCTGGGTGACTAGAAGATGGTGCCAGGGTGCTGCTATGGATGAAATATATTGGGACAGCTGTGAACCTTTCATGAAGTGCCATTGCTGTTGAAAAGGAGGCGGCAAATATGAGAGCATGAAGTAACATTGCCTCTCAGATTAAAAGACTAAACTACCCTAAGTAAAACTTGGATAGTCAAACTGCTGACTTTAGTGGAGAATTAGTTATTCATTGTTGCATTATATTACTTCAAAATTAGGGGCTTAAAACCGCATTTATTCTCTCACAGTTTCTGTGTGTCAGGAATCCAGGTACAACTTATCAGAATGTCTTGTACTCAGGATCTCTCACAAGGCTGCAATCGAAATGTTTATCTGGGGCTGCACTAATCTCAAAGCTCAACTGGTGGGGACTCCACTTCCAATGCCACTTAGGTGTCTCCTGGCAGACATAAGGTCCTCATTGGCTGTTGCTGGATGTTAGTTCCTTGACGTGTTGGATGTTGGCCTCTCTATATGGCCACTCAAGAAATGACAGCTTGCTTCCCCAGAATGAGAGCTGAGAGAGAGAGAAAGATGAGAGAGACAACTGAGGCAGAGCCACAGTCTTTTTATAACCTAACATTGGAAGTGACATTCCATCACTTCTATTGTATTCTCTTTAATAGAACTGAGCTAAGGAGTCCATCTCACACTTAAAAGGAGAGGATTATTCAAGGGCATGGACTAGGAGGTGGACATCATTGGTGGCCATCTTAGAGGCTTCCTACCAAATATAAGGAAAATATAGATGGTGGCTGTATTTTCCATTTTAAATGGATGTCAAGATTATGTCACTCCAATAGTATGAAGATTATGAACATGAAGTGGGTTACTTGTTCTGAAAAGAAAATCTGTTTGACCATATAGAATCATCTAGTCTTCACTCAGTGTATCATTTTGGTTAGTGATAATGTGTTGGCTAATGTGGAGGCAATGAGAGAATATGGTATGGGGTTGGGGGGAGATGTGTGAGCTAGAATCCTTAACTCCAATGCAAGCTCTTATTGTCTCACTTTATTCATCTGTATAATGGGCTTAACTATGGAAAATTTATTTGATAATATTTGTCTAAATAATGGCAAGTGCATGGCTTAAGAAGTGTCTGAATGGGGTGGACTTGCCTCTAGAAAGAGCTTATATAATTTATATCACACCTACGTTACACATATTTTTCAAATTATAGTGAGAAATTCAGTATGTGTGTGGGTGTTATAACTTGGCTTTTAATACAAATGAATCTCTAATTTCATGAGTCATTTTATAATCTTGGCTAATGGAGGCTAATAATGGAAAAATGACAAGAGCTTATATCAGATGAATGTTATTTTCTTTGACATTAACTCCCTGACAACATTTTACCAGATGATTAACTTCAAAAATGACCTGGATTTGTAGAACTGGGAAGCCATCAGGTGAAAAATAATTTCAATTAAAGAGCATAATAGAATTCTAGAGTTGGTAAGGACTTTTGTAATCATTTGCCTAAACTCCTCTTATAGATGAGAAGACAGGTGATTAATTAGATCAGGAATGATAGAATACCACTTTGAGGAGGGTATATATGAGAATTTTTGAGATGGGGTAGAAAAAAATGTAATTAAAAAAAAAATCCTTGAATTCTAGTTGTCAGAAGAACTAAGCTTCCTGATGGGAGTTAGGGGGTCATGGCGGAGTATCCAGGTAGAAAAAGAGGATGACATACATGTTTATTAAAGGAGGTTTGAACAGAAATATTAAAGGAGGTTAGGAAAACTTTTGCCAGATGCTCTCTATTCCTTCCAGACCTGAAGTTTAGAAAGTCAGTGGATGGGGAAGGACAAGTTCATTTGAGGAAACAATGTTAGAACAGAGAAAGTACTGAGGAAGGAAAGAGGTGCCCCCCAGCTAAAAATGGTCTGAGATGTGTCAAGACTGGACACTGGAAAATGGAAACAATGGTCTCAAACAAAGAACACTGAGGCTGGAGGCTTCCATCCGCCTCAGTTCAAAGAAAATCAATATCCCAGCTTGAGCTACTTTCTACGGCAGGTCTACTCTCGTCCACCAGTGCATTTACAGGACTAAATGTCACTTATTAGGTTCCAACTTTTATAGCCCAAAGGATCTTATTCTTAGGAAAATGGTCCAAGAATGTGTTGGTCTCCAATGTAAAGCCAAACTGAACTGGTATTGGCTTCAAAGATGAACGATAAAAAATATCTTTGCAGTTATTAAATTTGTTATTCTAATTAATTGCATTAGCACACTGATGCCTTTTGAAAGAGGAACAAATTAAAAAACATTTTTAAGGGACTTCCATTTTATTTGGATTGATGCCATCCTATTATAGACCCAATAATGTTTTATAAAAATCTAAAATGATCTTATTTATATATTGACTTATTTATATATTTGGAGTTCTGGTGGTGCAGTGGTTAAGAGCCATGGCTGCTAACAAAAGGTTGGCAGTTCGAATCCACCAGCCACTCGTTGGAAACCCAATGGGGCAGTTCTACTCTGTCCTACTGGATCACTATGAGTCAGAATCGACTTGACACAATGGATTTTTTTGGTTATTTATGTATTTATGTATTTTATTCCAAAATCTAATCCTGGGTATATCTCTGAAGTACATTGGAACTTTAGCTTATGAACAGAAGACAATTTGAGGCAAATTTCCTGCCATGAAAATGCCATGGTCATGGAATATTCTTCTATGACCATAAGGTGAGATTGAAGCAATTTCTTCTTCTACCTGTAGCTAACCTAAGAGAAAGAAGGGAAGACAAAGTCTGATAAGAGAATAAGATGTTAGTTTATAGAGGAAATGATGGGAGCAGAGTGTGGAAGGGAACACACTGGGCTTAGGTGAGAAGTCCTGGATTCTAAGGTGATTCTCATAAAATCCATGGCCGAGTCACTTGGCAGTGGCCACATCTCCCTGGCTTTCTGGCTGTTAGATTATTCCCTGTAACTTCCTGCATATTTACAATATTTTTCTAAATTAAAGCAGATAAAAGTAATGTACATCATTCCAGAAAAGTTGCAAAATATACAAAAGTATAAACTAGCAGGAAAACAAAAATACCCATAATGCAACCATTTGGAGAACTCATGTAAAATTGGAGATACAACCTTCCATCCTCTAGTTTTCTGCTTTGTGTGTTTATGAGTATGTGTCTGTGTCTCTGTGTGTGTTACACTTTCTAGAAGCAAAATTAGGAGAAAGCTGTTTTGTAGTGTAACTTTCAATTAAATACACATCATATGCAGTTTCATGTTTTCATACATTATTAGAACACCTGATTTAAGGGTGTTTTTAATATGAGTTTATTGTAGTACATCCAACCATTCTCCTTTGGTTGTTTTAAATTTTCACTACAATTAATAACACTCCAGTGACTGTCTTTGCATCTAAATTTTTGGGAATAGTCCAGCGGGGGTGGGAATGGGAGTTGGGGAGGAGAAATGGAGGGGAGTATGAGCGTAAATATCCATGTAGAAAAAAAACAGATATGTAGGTAGAAAAAAATCCTTGAAGTCTAATAGAAGAACTGAACTTCCTGATTGTAGGTAAGGAGGTCACAGTAGAGGTTCCAGGTAGAAAAAGAGTATGACATGTATGTTTATTAAAGGGGGCTTGTATAGAAATACATTTGGAAACTTTGGCTAGATGATCTCTACTCCTTCCTGAGGTTCAGAGACTTTCACAATTGGATATTCAGGTTAAAAACAATTTCCATCAAGTGCATCCTGACTTATAGCGACCCTATAGGACAGAGTAGAACTGCCCCATAGGGTTTCCTAGGCTGCAATCTTTACAGAAGCAGATTGCCACATCTTTCTCCCATGGAGTGGCTGGTGGGTTCGAACTGCCAACCTTTCAGTTAGCAGCTGAGTGCTTAACCACTACACCACCATGGAAATCTCATCTTGCTGGGTTTGGATATCAGTTGGGGTGATCAGTGCAGGAGGAGTTAGTTATAGTGACAATCTGAATTGGTTTAGGTAGAAGAATTGTTGTTGTTAGCTGCCGTCGAGTTGCTCCAACTCATGGAGACCCTATGTGTGCAGTGTAGAACCATTCCATTAGATGTTCTAGGTTGTGACCTTTCAGAAGCAGATAACTAAGTCTGTCCTCAGAGGCACCTCTGGGTGGGTTTGAACCACCAACCTTTTGACTAGTGGTCAAGTGCTTAACCATTTGTGCCACTCAGGGACTCTAAGGTAGAAGAATTAGGAGGACTTTACCCTGAGTAGAGGAGACCTGGTTGTGCAGTGGTTAAAGTGCACAGCTGCTAATAAAAAAAGTCAGCTGTTCAAACCCACTAGCTGCTCCAGGGGAGAAAGATGTGGCAGTCTGCTTTCATAAAGGTTACAGCCTTGGAAATCCTATGGGGCAGTTCTACTCCATCCTACAGGATTGCTATGAGCCGGAATCCAATTGATTTGAAGACAGTGGTTTTTGTTTTGGTTTGGTTTGGTTTGGTTTGGTTTTGGTACCCTGAGTAGAACCACTTCTACTCTTAGGTAAAAGAATTAGGAGGGTTTTACCCTGAAGGGCTGGGCTGAGCTGGGCTGCGAAGAACAAATTCCTGTGGAGAAAAAGAGTCAGAATGCTCCTGTAGTAAGAGCCCTGTAACACTAAAGACCTTACAACTAAGCCATGGAAAGGGATTAGAGAAGAATGTGAAAGAATTAGGAACTACTCAAACAGATTAGAGAGCATGAGAGAAATACAGGTAGAATTACTTCATCTCTGGTTGTACCAAGAAACAAGGTGTGGCCACCTCTCTGGCTCTATCTCTCGTCACCCCATGCCCTGAACTTTATGGTCTGGTTAAAAGAAACTACTTATAATTTATCTCCCACTTTCATGTTATGCTTTTCTTATGTTACCTGGTCTTCTCTTCTCCCTTTGTTCTGCTTGAATCAATTCCACATATCCTTTAAGATTCAACTCAAATTCCTTTTTTTAATTTTTTTAAGGAACCCTTCTCTGACCTCCCAGACTTAAGTACTTTCTTCTGGTCTCCCATAACGTGGCCTTAAATGTCTTTCTCTTTGAATTGAACTTCTTGATTTAGCCTAATTTGTTTTTGTACTTCAATTTATAGAATAATAATTAGAATACTATAGAGACTCAGCAAATAATTGTTGAATGGAAGGACTGCTTCCAGAATAAATCTGAAGGCATGAGGAATAAATAAGAAAATAACACTCTGTGTAATAACTGAGTCATTTTCAGCAAAGCAACTAAATCAAATATCATAACAATAAATGAAGGAGGACTGATTGATCAAGTATGTTTATTGGTTCCATTTGCTTCTAGTTTTTTTTTTTTTTTTTAATGTCTGATAGAATATGTTTGCTTGGTTAGTTATACTGTACTGCATTTATTGAATGTCAAGAATAATGAATAACTGCTCCAGCTGGCCTGGGACTTTGAAGAGTACAATTCAGCACCAAAATGAGGCTTCATGTAATTGCTAAAACACATGTCCAGTATTTTAAAAGATCAATTTTCTAAAAAGAGCAGTTTTTGAAACCCCTATGGCAGAACTAAAAGATTATCTGTTCCTTTTCTCTCTGTGCAGTTGACTATTTTTAATCTTCAATGAGTCCCTCAACTTCTTTCTTGCCTGAAAAAAATGAGTTGATATTTATGGGTGGTTAGAAAGATAAACTTAATGGACAGGTTGTCATTGTTTCTTTGAATGACCTTTCAAATAGAATTCGAGAGATGATCAAAGAGTCTAGTGGGAATTGCTGCAAAATAATTAATATTTTAAGGAGCCCTGGTAGCACAATGGTTAAGCGTTGGGCTATTAACTGAAAGATTGGTGGTTGGAACCAACCCAGAAGCTTGGCAGGAAGAAGACCTGGTGATCTGCTCTTTTAAAGATTACAGCCAAGAAAACCCTGTAGAGTAGTTCTACTCTGTCACATGAGATCGCTATCAATCAAAATCAACTTGATAGCACCCAAAAACAACAATTAATATTTTAATAATGTGATAAAATGGATATTATCTACGGATTGTACTCTTATTTTATGTAAGTTAACCATTTGTCAGAGATGAGGAAAATACCTGGGACCATGGTGGAAGTACAACTATGCTGAGTGGGTAGCTGTCCAAAGAAATTTTACTCTTGAAAATGTAAACAGATGCTCCAATTTAGAAAGCTGAGACCCCAAGGTACTTAGCTCACCTGCCTTCTTGACACTGTGTTTTTACTACTGTTATTAAGATCTTGAATTCTTGGCTTTGTGGGTTTATGAATAATTTAAATTATATAAACAGGAAAAAGGGATAGATCAAGTAAAAGAGATGGAAATCTCTAGGAAAGTCTAAGTATGCAACAATTACTACTTTCACCAACAGTCTTTACTAATAAAAATAAACCACTGAAATGTATGAACATGCTCTAACTACCATGAACATGATATAACTATCGTTATAAATTACGTCCTGTGTTCTCAGACCTAAAGATTCGCCTAGATTCTGCTAAGAAATTAAAGCTACATGATATTCTGGAATAAAGTGTGCGTATGCGTATGCTCGGTGTATGTTCACCAAAACACGTAAAAATATTACTAACGTGAAGAAATTTTTATTTAAACTATCTCTCTATGTACACATGAAGTATCACTTCTATAAATATTTGTCTAAGGAAAGAAAAATTCACCATTTATGTATTGTTGTACTTTGTCAATTTTTAATGCTCCCAGATAAAACCTAACTTGTTTAGTCATATCCTGGAGAACAGGTACTCCTTCTTTGTTTTGTGGAACTTGTTGATAGTTATCATGTCAAAATTCCAAAGGCAGAGATACTGGAGCCTACTAATGTTTTTGTTTTTAGCCCATCACCTCCAGGTCATGGCTGGCCCAAGATGTTCCAGTCTTCCATACTGTCAAGTTTGTTATGAGGCCTATCATCTAGGTGCTCTTACCTTGCACCCTCAAGATTGAAATAGCTCTTCCCTTCTCAGCGCCCACTTTCCATAGTCTGCATGGAGTCAGTGATCTGGCATGGCTACGTGGAACTTCAGTTTCTTGGTTTTTCTTGCAGCACTTTTATAAAAGTTCAGGCCTGACTTCCCCTCTAAGTCCTCTGTCAGAATCCTGTGTCCGTTACACTCTCAAACCTGCCCTTTATAAAGTCGGAAAAGACCATTGTTGTTTGTCTTTGCTCTGATTCGACAAAGCCCTTTTTGCATAATATGGCAAGACATAACAGGACACAAAACCCCTGATCTTTTCAAAGAATGAGCCCAGCTTTTTCCTCAATAGATTGCTTTATAAAATGGACAGGAAGTATTACATTCAAAATTACAAGCGAACCACATAAGCAGAGAAAATAACTTAATTTGGCGGTGACAATATTTTAAGACCATGGAGAACTCAAGATGAAGTTACGGGTTCAAGTCTTTCTGGCCCTTACAAAGAGTTAGTGTACACTGAACGTTTTTTACCCATCAGACTTTATATACCTGATGTTTTCTGAAAGCAGATCCAGAGGATGCAGATGGGGGTGATGAGCCATATTTTATAATTTCCTTTTGATAATAAACACTACTAACAATGCTATAAGCTCTGCATAGTGATAACTATCTGTGGTAGATTGCATGAATAGCCATAATTCTCTGCTTCCTGTACCCATGCCCTTTGCAATGTGACTTTGCATATCTTTCCATCAAAAGGTAGAGCCAAATTCCTCGCTTTTTTAAATGTAGTATGGTCCTTGGAGAAGAACATCATGTTTGGTAAAGTCGAGGGTCAGTGAAAAAGAGGAAGATGATCAACAAGAGGGATTGACGCAATGGTGCAACAATGGGGTCAAACAGCAATGATTGTGAGGATGGTGCAGTAGCAGGCAGTGTTTCATTCTGTTCCAAATCAGGTTGCTATGGGTCAGAACTCACTTGACAGCACATAACAACAACCGGATGGTCTTGTATCTTGCCATGACCAATGTGATGGAAATGATGTTGTGCAAGTTCCAGGCCTGGATCTGAAGAGTATTACATATTTCTGCTTATATTCTTGAAACTCTTCCCAGTTGCCATGTGAAAAAGCTCAGAACAGCCTGTGGAGGATGAGTGACCCCTTGAAGAAGAGGCACCCATCCTGACTGAGGTCCTTCTAGATCAATCTTCTCCCAGACAACTTGGCAACAAACAGCAGACACATGAGTGGGGCCAGCCAGGACCAGAAAAAACACCCAGCTGAGCCTAGTCCAAATTGCTAACCCACAGAATTACCAGCTAAATAAATAGCTGTTGTTTTAAGCCACTAAGTTTTGTGGTGGTTTGAAGCTAACTGATACACCATGACTTAGCAATTTTTCTTCAGTACCTTCTTATTATCAGCATCCTTGCTGTAGAAAAATGATTGACCTTATCAAATCAAGTGCTATAATATCATTGTCAGTATGACATTCACTTGATGTCCATGCACATGTAGTGATTATTAAACCTATTAAATATAAAATATATCCAGATTAGCACAACTAAAAAAAGACTTCGTCATTGTCTTTTCAAATTTATGTGAGAAAATGCTTAAGAATTCAAACTAGATTTTTAAAATCTCAACATATATTTTCAATATTCTATACACTAATGGAGATGAGAAGAACTGATCTCTAGTGAACACTTAAAAATTATTTTTTCCCAAAGTGCTTAAAAATATTTTGATATAATTCCCATATTAATAAAAACTTTTACTGGATCCAAAGTTGGTAAGAGTTCATTTATTGAG
>NW_004443978.1:19076918-19078464 GCF_000243295.1 Trichechus manatus latirostris
CTACGGAAAGAAATTTAGCTTGCCCTGAGAGCAGTTACCATTGTTATCTGGAGTAACACTCAGCCTTGAAAGTCCCTCCAAAATAATGGAAAAGATTAAAGTTTTATGAAATATAACTTTCAATATAAACATATAAATTTTGGAGTTACTGAAACACAGAACACCTAATACCTTGGGTAAAAATCCAGTACTCATTTCTTCAATATGAAACAACAACAACAAAAAAACCCAAAAATTTTCTTAAAGATTAATGATAGCCAGTGCATGCTGCAGCTAACTTCTAACAGATCTTCTGATCTTAATATTTTTTTTCATGAATAGGATCATAAAACTGATGAAAACATGTTCCACAATTAATTATTTTGCATAGTGCTTTATTTATGGGACATATTCTAGTTCAAACAGGTAAGGTAATTTTAAGTAACTTATAACATAAAATTTTTACCCCAAGATGGCAGGCCCCATACGGGAGACTGGCTTAAAATGTACAATCATCTCACATGTTCTGGGGAGACACCAAGAGCCGATTTCAGGAGAGCAGACTTCTCTCCCTTGCCCTGCCACTTTGTGAGTTTTACCATTAACAATGTCTTCTAACCTGGAGGGTTATCTTCGAGCACTGTACAAAACAATATTCTGCTGTGATCCTTAAAATTTTTATTGACTCCTTTTCAAAAGTAAATTGCCAGGCCTCTTTTCCTAGTCTGCTGTATTCTGGAAGCTCTAGTGAAACCTGTTCACCATAGGCATTTGAGATACCAGTGGTCTAGCTCCCAGCATCGGCATCGTTGGCCTTCATATCAATGATTATGAAAATGGTGCGGGAAGAGGCAACCTTTCATTCTGTTGTACATGGGGTCACCATGAGTAGGAGCTGACTCAATGACAACAACAAGCATAAGTAAATAAATGTATCTAATTCTATCTAGCTAGGTAGCTAGCAATATAGAGAGCACACAAGCAGTAAAATGTCACCAATTGGGGAATATGGATGAAGGGTATATTGAAGTTCATTATAATAACTGTAATATTGTTTGCAAACTTCTGGTACATTTGATTTTTTTTTTTTCAAAATAAAGAATTCAAAATGTATAAACTTTTGGGGGAAAAGGAAGAAAAGATGATGTTTGTTGTTATTTGATTTAAAACTTGGGAGACATGAAGAGAGTGAGGGAAGAGGTGAGGTTTGCTTTGCATTGTGAACATGGCAGAAGAGGAGGTACATGCTTCTTCTGCTTCTCTGGAGACTGGATTTGGAGGGTGTCCATGAGGAGACTAAGGGCCACTTACTGATCACCTGGGACCAAGAAACTCGTGTTCTATGATACCTGACAGCACTCATCCTGTCTTCCCAAAGAATCAGCCAGCACCTCATCTCCTGGTGCCTCAATATACTATCATTTAGCCGCAGCACCAGGATTCACATGTGCCAAGAGCTTTGCAGTTATTTAATGAAAAATGCTCGTTCCATTTCCATAGAACCATTTTACAGAAGAAAAAGTAAAGAAACAAAGATTAAAGGGATTTTTTTTTTGCATTTTTTTTT
>NW_004443978.1:19099091-19100087 GCF_000243295.1 Trichechus manatus latirostris
AGATTTATTCCTAAGCATTTTATCTTTTTAGGTGCTATTATAAATGATATTGTTTTCCTGATTTCCTTTTCAACATTTTCTTTGTTGGTGTATAGGAATCCAACTGATTTTTGTATGTTGATCTTGTACCCTGCTACTCTGCTGAATCTTTCTATTAGTTCCAGTAGTTATCTTGTGGAATCTTTGGGGTTCTCTCTATTTAGGATCATATCATCTGCTAATAGGGATAGTTTTATTTCTTCCTTTCCAATTAGGATGCCCTTTATTTCTTTCTCCTGCCTTATTGCTCTAGCTAGACCTCCAGCACATGGTTAAATACCTGTGGTGATAAAGGGCATCCTTATCTTGTTCCTGTTCTTAGGGGGAATGCCTTTTTTTTTGTTCATCTTACTTTCCTGGGCTGCATTCCTTTTGTTTGTGGAATTTCTTTTCTTTCATTATTATAGATTTTGTTTTTACTGAGTCTTTATGTTTTTCTTCTTTTTTATTTTGATGAGTAGGTTTTTAACTCTCTTTGCGGTTACCTTGAAATTTACCCTTATCTTCCTAAGTTTGAACCCGTCATTTATTACTTGATATTGCCTTGATTTCCTCTCCACTTAAAAGTTCTATACCTATGCCATTTATTCCCCCTTTTATTGTTTTGATGTTACCTTTTACAGATTGATGTCTCTATTTCCTTGTTTTAAGTCTTTTAGCTTAGTTTTATTATTGAGAGTTATTTACCTAGATTAGTATCCAGCTGATGCTGTCCTGTTTCCTAGACTCAGGATGTTGTCGCTTCTCTAACCAAAGCATTCCCTTTAATATTTCTTGTAAGTTTGGTTTGGTTTTTATGAATTGCCTTACTTTCTATTTATCTGGAAATACCTTAATTTTCCCATTGTAGTTGAGAGTTTTGCAGGATATATTATTCTTAGTTGGCAGTTTTTTCTTTTTCTTTCAAAGTTTTATATGTGTCACCCCATTTGCCTTCTTGCCTGCGTCGTTTCTGTC
>NW_004443978.1:19101618-19103077 GCF_000243295.1 Trichechus manatus latirostris
TAGCCACAGCAGTACAGTGGAGGCTGGTAGAAAGTGGAGGAGGTGGTATACAGGGCTAGGTGGGAGGGAAAAAGAAAAGAGAGAAAGAAGAAAAACAAGGGGCAGCGTGGTGGTAGCTGGTGGATGGGGGTGGGGTGGACCCAGGGGTTAGCGGAAAAATGGGGCGGTTAGGTACGGGTCTAAATGGGAGCAAGAAAGAAAGGGAAAGAAAAAATGGGTGGGGGTTGAGTGGACCCATGGTGGCAGTGAGCCAGTGGCTTCTTAGCTGTGGCAACACAACAGGTCCAACAGGAAGACGTTGTGTATGGGGCTAGGTGGGAGGGAGAAAGAAAAGGAAGAAAGAAGAAGAAGAAAAAAAATCTGCATAGTGGCGGGGGTAGGGTAAGCCTCGGGGGAGCTCATATTGTGGACCCTGCTGATGGAGGCTGCTAGGATAGGAGGGTTCTTGCTTTGACTCACCAGAAGGGTGAGGGATGGGAAAGCATGTTTCTCTGGATACTGTTTCCATTTGGGAGCTCCATGAAGTTGCCTTCCTATAGTCCCTGTCTAGGGTTGTTGCTGGCTGTGTTCCAAGATGGCAACGCTGTGTTGTGTTAGTTGACAGGGAACCTCCACTCTGTATCTCCTTGTTCTCTGTTTTCCATCAGTTTCTTCTTCTGTTCAGTGTTTGATTTAGTTCTTTATTCCTTCATTTGATGCTTAGGTTTCTGTGATTGACATTTGTACGTGTTTTACTTCATTTTCTCAGGTCTTTGCTGCAGAGGGATGGCATGATGCATCTGTCTAGGGCACCATGTTGGCTCTGCCCTGGTACGGTCACTTTTGAAGACAATTGGCAGTTCCTTACAAACTAAGCATAGTCTTACCATACAATCCAGCAAATGTGTTCCTAGGTATTTACCCAAATGAGTTGAAAACTTATGTTGACACAAAACCTAGACGTGAATGTTTATAACAGCTGTATTCATAATCACTAAAAACTGGAAGCAACCAAAATGTTCAACAGGTGAACAGCTAGAAAACTGTAAGATACCCACCAAGGGAATACTATTTAGTGATGAAAAAGAATGAGCTATTAAGCTATACAAAGACATGAATGAATCTTAAATGAATATTTTTAGGTGAAATAAGTCAATTTGAGAAGGCCACATACTATGACTGCATTCCTTTGACATCTGGAAAAGGTAAAACAACAGAGAAGAAAAACAGATCAGTGGTTTCCAGGGCTTTAGGCCAGGGGAGAGGATTGAATAGATGAAACAGGGGAAGCAGAGGAGATTTTTTCGGGCTGGTGAAAGTATTCTGTCTGATACTGTAATGCTGGATGTACAACAACATGTATTTGTCAAAACCCATAGAAATTTACAGCACAGAAAATGAAGCTTAATGTTTGCAAATTAAAAAAATAATATAGATGGTAAGAAGATTCTAGGATGGAGTGCAAAATGTGAAAAAAATA
>NW_004443978.1:19103950-19106067 GCF_000243295.1 Trichechus manatus latirostris
ATTAACTAGGGCACAAAATAGAAAGATTGTGTGTGGTGAGAATGCGGTATTGAGGAGAATATTTCCTTTGTTTCTTGTGAAATTAAAATTAAATACAGTTAAAAATTTAAAAAGAGTTCAAATTGTATTGATTTTATTAATTTCAATGTCCCCCCTTAGTTTATAGCAATATTTAAAATTATAAATCTTATTATCTGAGGTGGTCATTCAAGCTGCTAATATATGCTGTATGGACATAAAAGTGTAATATATGAACTTGGTATAATTCTTAGTTTACCCTTCTTGAAGTCAGCTAAGAATTATACCAAGTTCATACACCACACTCTTAAGACCATATAGTTGATAATGAAATACTGATTTAGACACTTGAATTTTAGACACTTGACATATGCTCTTAATTTTTTTTTTTTAGGTTTACAGCAGCATGGCTAACCTTTAGTTGTTCAAAAAGTATCCTTTGGAGCAACCATTTAACACAGACTTCTCAGAAGGAATACTGGTTTGAGTTTATTGTGACATTTCCCATGTTCTTAGAAATGCTGATGTAAACAAATTGCTTCATTTCTTTAGATAATGCCAGTTTCTTATTTCTTAAGAAACAATTCCCTATCTCACTTGAGAAACCACAATGGAATGTTTTATAAGTGTAATGAGGCCTCCATAGCAAAAGACACACTGCTAATAAATCTTTGTTCAGAGGATCCAGACTGCCAAAATTCTGAGATAAGAGAATTATAGTATTTGATTTCCAGATTAGCAAGGAATGAAATTTTTCTTTTATTTTTCTCCCTATATGAGCAATTTCAGCTTAGCCAATTAAGAAAGGCTTGCTGTTACTATTGGTTTTGTATTCAGCACACAACTCCAAAGAAGAACATGAGTGTTAAAAAACAATAAACATTAATGTAATCATATTCTTCATCACCATTGGGAGCCCTGTCTTCAAACCCATTAAAGATATGACCTGTCTCCTAACACAGTTTCCAAAGGTAGGAAGGTCTGCTAAATTGCAGCCTGACATACACCATACAGCTATGAGGAAGTAAAGGCACCTTGAGCTAATGGTTTATAGTTCTTTTCTCAACTGCACTTCATTTGAAAACAGAAATATCTATCCCTTAATAAGGGTCCTGAAAAAAACATCTCTAGTACAACCCTGGAATTGAAGGGTCTTGTCATAGTATAAGTTCTCAGTCTAGTCATCCAAATAATCAAATCACAATATTTATTATGTGCTCTATTATGTGTTCAAATGGGTACCTATTCAAGCGAGGCACTAAAATCAATGCAGATTAATAAAAGTGCAGGATCTCACCTAGTTACTTAGACTCTATACTGTATTGTGTAAAGACTGATACATTTAAAATTAGTTAACTGAAAATTCAATGGCAAGTGGAATTGTGTATTTTTTTATCATCTTATATCGATTTCCATTAGTAAAATCTAGGGTAGGGATGAGCAAAAAAAGGAGACCCTCAACGAGATGGAGTGACATAGTGGCTGCAACCAATGGGCAAAAACATAGCAGTGATTGTGATAATACAACCAAGCATCCTCACCATCATTGCAGAACCAAGCAATGTTTCATTCTGATGTACATAAAATTGCTATGAGTTGGAGTCAACTCAGCAGCACCTAACAATAAAGAGGTTGCTGGTGCTTATACATAAATTGTTCTCTCTCTCCTGGGCACAGGAAATGTACTTTCTAGTCCCCTTAAAGTCAGTTAGCTGTATGACTCTTTCTAGCCAGTGAAACGTGAATCATAGTGATTCATGGCACTATGGGTTAAAGCAGTCTATTCATTCCATATTGCTGCATAACTAATTACCACAAACTTAGCAGCTTAAAACAACCCACGTTTATCATCACACAGAGTCTGGGAGACCGCAATCTGAGCACAGCTTAGCTAGGTGCTCTGCTTTAGGATCTCACAAGATGACAAGCAAGGTGTCAGCTCGATTGCTTACAAGTTTATGCGGTTGTTGGCAGCATCAATTCCCTGCAGGCTGCCAGACTGTGAGCCTCAGTTTCTTGCTGGCTGTTGGCCAGAAGCAGTCCTCAGCTCCTTGCTGCGTAACTCTTTGCATGTGGCAGCTTATGATATAGCAGCTTGC
>NW_004443978.1:19107113-19108376 GCF_000243295.1 Trichechus manatus latirostris
GTCAAATCTTTATTTTTTCCATTCAAAAACCACTGCACAGTTTCCATAACAAAGTTCATTATGTTCTGGAGGGAAAATAAACAGGTAAATAAAGCAAAAACCTAATGTTCGGAACACGGTAAGAAATAATAAAATTTTGACTCAAAAATATAACCTTTGATACAATTGTATCAAAGTCTCTATTTCATTCTAACTGTGATAGAGCAACATCAAACTCCTTTTATTCCTAATGGAGAAGGTAACTTAGAAAACTGGACCCTAAATCAGTGGTTCACAAACTGTCACTCATTATCACCATCAGTAGGAATCATGCAGATTCCTGGACCCGAAGCCCAGGGATTCTGATTCTGAAGGTCTGATATTCTGATTTTCTAATAAGCTCCCTGGAGTCCCTGAGTGGTGCAAACTTGCGCTCAGCTGCTAACCAAAAGTTTGGAGATTTGAGTCAGCCCACAGGTGTTTGTGAAGAAAGTCCTGACAGTCTACTTCTGAAAAATTAGCCACTGAAAATCCTAGACAGCACAGTTCTACTCTGACACACGTGGGGTCCCCATGAATCAGAGTGGACTCAATAGTAGCTGGTTAATAAGCCCCCAGGTAATACTAATTCTGCTGGTCCACGGTCCATATGACTATCACTACTCAAATGTTACATATGTTAGATGGAAGCATATCAAGAGTTATCATGTTATTGTTAGGTGCCGTCCAGTAGATTTTAGACTGATAGCGAACCCATGTGCAGTGTAGAACTGTCCCATAGGGTTTCCTAGGCTATATATAATCTTTACAAGAGCAGATGTTATGTTTTTCTCCTGCAGAACCACTGGGTGGGTTCCAACTGCAAACCTTTAGTTAGTAGTCAAGCGCATAACCACTGTGCAACCAGGGCTCCTTGTTATTGTTGTTGTTAGGTGCCATGGAGTCAGCTCCTATTCATAGTGACCATACATATAACTGAATGAAAAATGACCCAGTCCTGCATCATCCTCAAATCATTGCTATGCTTGAACCCATTGTTGCAGTCACTGTGTCAGTCCATCTCACTGAGTGTCTCCCTGTTTTTCACTGACGCTCTATTTTATAAAGCATGATGCCCTTCTGCAGGGACTGGTCCCTCTTGATAACGTGTCCAAAATAAGCGATACAAAGTCTTTCCATCTTCACTTCTAAGAAGCATTCTGGCTGTACTTCTTCCAAGACAGATCTGTTCATTCTTTTGGCAATCCATGTATATTGAAGTATATTTGATATTTTTTGCCAACA
>NW_004443978.1:19109367-19110347 GCF_000243295.1 Trichechus manatus latirostris
CAGGAATATGGATCTCTTCCCAGTCAGTCGGCCAGGTGGCTGTCTTCCAAATTTCTTGGCTTAGACTAGTGAGCACCTCCAGCATTACACCCATCTGTTGAAGCATCTCAGTTGGTATTCTGTCAGTTCCTAGAGACTTGTGTTTCACCAATTCCCTCAGAGCAACTTGGACTTCTTCCTTCAGTACCATCAGCTCTTGATCATATGCTACTCCTGAAATGGTTGGACATTAACCAATTCTTTTTGGTACAGTGATTCTGTGTATGCCTTCCATCTTCTTTTGATACTTCCTGTGTTATTCAATTTTTTTCTCATAGATTCCTTCAATATTGCTCTTAGAGCTATCATAAAAATGAGATGTTTTTCCCCATAGAATCCTTCAATATTGCTTCTTAGAGTTATCGTAAAGTTGAGATACTCTTATGTGATCTATTATGTTTCATCTTAAGACATAATGTTATAGTTTGTTTGCAAAAATGTCCCCAATTTTTCATACCCTTTGCAATGTGACTTTGCAGCTCTTCAGCATCAGGATATGGAATCAAGTTTCACAACCCTTCCACCGGCCCTCCCTACCTCACTTGTATTTAGGTTGGTCTTGTGATTTGCTTTGGCCAATAGAATGTGAAGAAGTGATGATGTTTCATTTATGAGCCTAGACCTCTAGAGGCCTTGTGTGCATCTATTCTCTCTCCTCACCCTTCTACCACCATGTGATCAAGCCCAGATTAGCACTGCTGGAGGGTAACAGTCAGACAGAGCAGAGCCCAGATGTTGGGATAAGGCCATCCTAGACCAGCCTATAGCTAGCCAATGCCAAAAACACGAGAATGCCCAACCAAAATCAGCAGAGCTGCCTTCCCAATGCACAAGTGACCACAGACACATGAGTGAAACCAGGTAAGACCAGAAGAACCTCCTACCTGAAACAAGAGACCTAATTTATAGTAAATGCTTATTGTTTTGTCTCCATTTTTTTT
>NW_004443978.1:19132421-19152266 GCF_000243295.1 Trichechus manatus latirostris
ATCTCATACAAGGTATTGAAGACAATTCTTTTCCATGTGTACTTTTTGCTGTTAAGGAAACGTTATTTAAGTATATAATTATTGCAGGATGCTACAATATATTCTTACCGACTTTACTATTACATAATTAAATACAATAAACTGTCCGTTCAAATGGTAGTACTTGATATGTTTAGAAAAATATATAAACCATTGTTTAGGGTCAGCAAAAACGTGGGAAACCCTTAATAAGATGAATTGACACAATAGCTACAGTGATGGACTTAAACATACCAATGATTATGAAGATAACGCAGGCGCAGGCAATGTTTCGTTCTGTTACATGTAAGGTCACCATGATCAGAGCCAACTCTCTGGTAACTAACAACATAAACCCTTGTACCCACCACCAGAATCAAAATGCAGAACATTTCCATCATCACCAAAAGTTTCCTCTGCTCCTGTGAGAGCCATCCCTCTCTCGACTCCTGACCACCACTGTTCTGCTTTCCATCACCATATACTAGTTTGTGTTCTAGAATTTCATACAAATAGAATCATACAGTATATGTATTTTTTGTGTCTAACTTCTTTCATACAGTATATTTTTAAGTTACAGATTCTATTCATGTCAACTAAGCATCTGATATTGATCAAAATAAGCTAGGAAAGATCAATAAAAAAGAAAAAAAATGTACAGTGATTCTAATCAGCAAGTTGTAGGATTTTTTTAATATGCATTTCTATTCATAAAATGAGGCTATCATTAGGAAAACTTACATATCATGCTTAATAAACATCTTATGATGATGGTTAGTATTATTATGGTGAGCTAAAAGACTTCCTTCAGAGAACGTAAGGTTTGATCAGAGAAATTTGAAGTATTGATTTTTACAGAGGGGTGACACTAAAGTGTGTAGGAAAAGTAACACAGAAAAGAAAATGAAACCAGTCAGAAATAAAAGTGCAAAGTTCTCAAAGGAGAGCAAGAACATATGATATACAGAGGAGAGAAACAAAATATATTTAGGTAATTAGAGAAAAGATCCGTCAGAATTAGAAAGTTACAGAGCATTTTTAAACAAATTAAGTTGTATTATTTTCAGATACCTGCCATTAATTCTGCTGGCAGACACAGGGAGGAGGAGCCCCCACTCCACCATTTTAGGTTATTCTATAAAGACGGGAATCCCTTCTGAATAGTCCAGTCACTGTTTAGCAGCTGTGGTAAGCACAACAGTTTTCACAAGTTCAGAGGGAAGCCCACTTTTCTCACACTAAGTTTGCTTTGAGCATTTCTACTTTATTTTGATGAGGAAATCAGCCCCTGTATAATAACCAAAAGGTTGGCAGTTCCAGTTCACCCAGAGGTACCTCAGAAGAAAGGTCTGGCAATCTATTTCTGAAAAAAATCAACCATTGGTGGGGAGGAACCCTACAGAGCACGGTTCTACTCTGGCACACGTGGGGTTGCCATGAGTAGAAATTGACTTGACGGCAACTGGTTTTGGTTTGCTTATAACAAGATAGTGCTGCGGGTCAGTGGTGAGAGAAAGAAAGTTAAATTCCCAATAAAATCTATATTTGTAATATGGTACTTGGCAAACACTATAACCCCTTTCTAAGGAATGTTATCAATGCCTCTTTCACATCATCTTTTTAAAGTCTGCAACTTCCTCTATTGAGTACACTGAGATCTGTTCTCCTCTCCCTTGAAGCCCCATAGGCCTCCTTTTCCCTACCTAAGTGTCACTAGGCTTCTTTCTGCCTGCTGGCCACAAGGCAATGCTTGCAGAGGGCTTTGGTTATACTTGGGTCTAAAAGAATGTGGTTTTGGTATGTGTAGGCGTGGAGTATATTTGTGACCACTGGTGTCTACTCATCACCTCCCCTGTTTCCTTCATCCTGTGGTGCGCTTTTCATTATGACAAAGTCTTATTTTGAAAATCTGTGGTCTGTTTTTCCCCACAACATTTAGATTTCAGGATAGCCTGGCTGAATTCTTAAAACTGGAATTGGTGGTTTCCTAAATGTCATTTTGCATTTAAACTAATATTTTTTTTTCACTTTTTATTATAACTGAAATTGGGAGGTGTCTTATGATGCATTATTTATTGATTAATTGATTGACTGAGTGGCCAGACAACGTTTCAGATTGTCACTGCCTACAGATATTTAAACTCGGTCCTGTTGTCTTCACTTGAGTTATGCACATTGTCGGTATTGCAAATGTTGAATTTAACTGCTCATTACAATATCTTTAAAGCAAACAGCCATTCAGCATTGAAAAAAGTTACTGAATACACAAAAAGGCATGGAAACAGAGCAGCAGAATGTATAGTTGATATTAAAACCAGTTGCCATTAGTCAACTCCAACTCACAGAGACTCCATGTATATCTGAGTAGAACTGTGCTCCACGGGGTTTTCAATGGCTGATTTTTTTGGAAGTAGGTTGCCAGGCATTTCTCCTGAGGCACTGCTGGGTAGACACAAACTTCCAACATCTTAGATAGCAGACAAGCTGTTTGCATCACCCAGGGACTCCCAAATTTGATACTAGGAAGCAAATATGCATTGTTGGAGGAATTACCATATTTTCTTCTGTTTTTGCAAAGCAACTGCCAAGTTCACCATAGAATACAAGAAAGAAAGCATATGAAGTTATGTTTTGTTTACTGGAAAATAATTGCCTATTACATGCCAAATAAGAAAGTGGAGGCATCAGAGGGACAGTTGCTTGGAAGAAAATCCCAGAGATGACAGTGGAGAACTCTCTCTAGAAAGACCGCATCACCAACGCTCTTTATGGCCCAGAAAATTGCTTAGGAATATGAACATGGACAATCTGTGTTGAATGTCATTGTCAGATTCTGACTGAAAAGATGTCTTAGAAACACCTTAACTAATTATTTTGCTTACGTCTTCACTTTCTTATATACACAAGAGTGATATATGATAAATACGTGTATATAAATAAGTTTTGAAGATATTTAGTCAGTATAAATTAAGAAATCATAGTGATAAGAAATCATTATGTTATAGATTAATTAGCATCAGTTTTTTCCTTCGTGGTAGATAAAATAATAGCTCATACTATAATTAATGGCATCTTAAACCCATTGCCTTCAAATTGATTCCAACTCATGGTGTCCCCATGTGTTACAGACTAGAACTGCTCCCTAGGGTTTTCTTGGCTGTAATCTTAATGGAAGCAAATTGCCAGGTCTTTCTTCTATGGTACCTTTGGGTGGATTTGAAATGCCAAACTTTCAGTGAGTAGTCATGGGCAAACCATGAGCACCATGTAGGGACCTTAGACACGGAAAAACATGATAATGAAATTATATCAACGCAACAGTAAGGAGCCCTGGTGGTGCAGTGGTTAAGTGTTTGGTTGCTAACCAAAAAATTGGTGGTTCGAATCCAGCAGCCTCTCCATGGGAGATAGATGTGGCAGTCTGTTTCCATAAAGATTCACAGCCTTGGAAACCCCATGGGGCCATTCTACTCTGTCCTAAAGGGTCTTTATGAGATGGAGTCCACTCGATGGCAATGGGTTTGTTTTAATGGGTCAACGGGGAGGAAAAAGTATTGTTCAGGGAGCACCCAGAGACACAGCTAATTCGTGCCATCTCCCTCTGAATTAGAGTGACAGAATGCTCTTTGCTGTTCCTTTAATTAGTGGTAGTGAGGTTGAGTGTAGTAGATAAGAAATACTTGGAAAATGTACCAGGAAAACTTCTTAGTTTAACAATATTTTCCATATCTTCTACTAATTTTGATTCATATGGATTAACATGCTCCCCATCAAATATGTGGAGCACCTCTGGGAAGTGTTAAGTTGGTCAATCGTCCACACTTTAGAGGATTGTTTGATTAAGCTAATTTACACTAAACCTTAGCAGGCGTCATCCAAACTGAGAGGAGAATGAGGTTTCTATTAAGTGGGTGGGAGAAGGATGCATGGGAAATGGATCAAGGGGCAAATTCTTCAGGAGAATTTAAGCAATTACAAGGCACTATAACGGCCCTGGGCACCTAGAAAAAGGACAGAGGAGGGGAGAGTGTTAAGCAAGGGAGGAAGGAGAGCATCTACTCAAGATTGTGGAGTCAATGTAACTAATGGTTATCAGACATG
Source organism: Trichechus manatus latirostris (assembly GCF_000243295.1). Taxonomy (NCBI): domain Eukaryota; kingdom Metazoa; phylum Chordata; class Mammalia; order Sirenia; family Trichechidae; genus Trichechus; species Trichechus manatus. The sequence goes on from NW_004443978.1 coordinate 19,136,541, forward strand.
GCCCCCAACCTCTTTGACATTTCTCCCCTATGGTCCCTTCCCTTGAATCTAGGTGGGCTTATGACTGTTTCAACTATGGGGTTGATGCCTATGTGATTTCTGAGCCTAGACCCTAAATGGTCATGCAACTTCCTTCTGGTTTTCTTGGTATACTCGCTTTCTGGATACTTCCTCTTACGGTACTCCCTTCTGGCTTCTTCTTGGATGCTCTAAGAAGCCAAGCTAAATGAAGAAAACAAGTGTAGACACTTCAAGAGACAGTCTCAGCTGAGTCCAGTCTCAAAGTCATCCCAGCCCAGGCTATAGACCTAAGAGTAAAGAAATCTCCAGATAATTCTAGACCCTAGCTATTTGAGCTACTTGAAAGATTATGGAGCAGAGACAAGCCATCATCTCTGTGCCCTGCCCAAGGTCTTGACCACAAAATCCATGAACGTAATAAAATGGTTTAGTTTTAGGCCATTAGGTTTGGGGCAGTGTGTTACACAGCAATCAATAACCAGAACAGTGTAGGTTGACGGAAAACACTCTTGGGAGACAATTCTCCATGGGTCTCTCGCATTTCTGTATGTCCTGTGAGCAGAGTCACCAACTACCCTTAGCTCTGAAATATCTTTTCAAGGAGCTTGTGATTGAACAGCCTTAAAAGATAAAGATAGTGTCTCCCTCTGGAGCAAAGAGGAAGTTTACACATAGCCTTAAAAGAAAGAGATAACGTTTTCCTGTAGAGCAAAGACCTGGCATAATTACCAGTCATTTAAAAATATTTCGCATTCCTAATCTCAGGGATTTTTTCTTTCTTTCTTTTTTTTTTAGTATAACCCATCGTGCAGGTGTTCATCTGGGTCTATCGGCCTCACTCCCATGGGACTTGGGGGCGAAGGAAACTCACCCAAATATGTTGATGCTCATGTTATTTGCTGTGCCCTGAGTAATCACATTGTTTAATTTTGGCCTGAGGGTCTCGTGTCTTCTGTCAGCATCCAAGACATGGTAACAGGTTGGTTGGTTGCTTGCAAGTGGGGTCAAATTATAGACCATTCACAGTTCTTGGCAAACACACAGTGTTTAGAGATAGACTTGGTTTCAAATCCTGGCTTAATAGCTCCACCATTTATTATTTGTGTGATTTATGGTAAGCTATGTAACCCCTTTGAATCTCAGTTCCTCATTTTCAAATAAGGAAAAATAATTGTATCTACCTTACAGAGTTGCTGTAAGAACTGAATGATGTGCTATATATAAAGTACCTAGAAGAATGCCTGGTATCTAGTAAGTGTTTATTAAACAAGAATCTTGTCTTGTTTTGTGATCATTCTCCCTGGATTTCCAGAAAAAACTCATATCAAATAGTCCCATCTACTCACCCATACATCTCACATTTAATGAGCAACAGATACTGTCCTCAGTTCTGAAGAAACTTTTTTCCTTATTCATAGATTCAAGATATACTCAGATTTATTACATTATGTATTCTGAAGTTTGGCTCAGAAAATATCACTACTCTTAGATAGATGTTATTTTCTGAGTTCTTTTCATGTGTCAAGGACCGCGTTCCACATATATTTGTTCACTTAATCCTTTGAAGTTGGCATTGTTATCACCTTTTTACAGATGACAGAAACTGCAGCTTAGAGAGATTCCAAGTCTTAGGTAAGTCTATTCTGCTGATTAGTGGAAGAGCTTTTTTTTTTGAAAACTAATTAGGAAGCGGTAGGTGTAAAGACCTGAAATGGTGACATGGTCTGGAAGAAAAAGTAGTTCCAAAGATACTGAGCTCCCAAGAAATGTTTACATCCCAGTATCAATTAATTTAGGTCCCTGGGTGACACAAATGGCTTGCACTCAACTACTAACCAAAGGTCAGCAGTTATTTTCCACCCAGCAACACCACGAAAGAAAGGCCTGGTGATCTACTTTCATAAGACTACAGCTATTGAAAACTTTTTGAAGCACAGTTCTACTCTGAAACATGTGAAGTCACCATAAGTTGGAATTGACTCATCTGCAACAGGTTTTAACAATTAATTGACAGCAATAATAGTAAAAAAGACAAAGCTTACTTTCTTCCAAAAGATAATGCTGCTGTATATCTTAGGAAGGGTAATCATATGATTTATTGCCTAAACTAGGACACTTTTGAGAATGAAAGGGAATGCTGTTAATAATCATGCCAGGATAATAGCTTTAAAACAGGACTGTCCCACGAAAATCAGATGTTCATTCTCCTTAACCTAAGAGTGACTCTTTCCAAGATTAACTGTAAATCTGGATTAGTCTCTAAACCCATTCAGAGACAAGGATAAATCTTAAAATGTCACATCACAAATTGAGTTGAAAACTATATAGGGAGGAAATGCTGATAGATGTAACACCTTTAGATTCCAATCTTAAAATAAAATTGGTATTTTCGAGAAAAACATTTCTACGAAATTTAAACAGAGTAGCTCAGACAACATTTAACATGAGCAATGTCAAAATAAGTATCACGTGGCTTTTGTTGTACAGCTTACCCATAGTTGGAATCTTGATACTCGTCTTAAAATTATGTTTAGCAAAATAACACTAACAATTTACTGTAAAATATACAGTATTTGTGTATATGTGCAGCCATGTGTGTGTGATTGTACCAAGTTACAAATGATTGATGTCAGCTTTTACTGTCCCAAAGCTGTCAACTAGTGCCTCTTAAATTTAAGCGTGCATAAGAAACATTGTCAAGGATGTCATTTTACTTGCATCGACAATCAACACCCATGGAAGCAGCAGTCAGGAAATCAAAAGACGCGTTGCATTGAGCAAATCTGCGGCAAAAGATCTCTTTAAAGTGTTGAAAAGCAAAGATGCCACCTTGAAGACTAAGGTGCGCCTGACCCAAGCCATGGTGTTTTCTGTCGCCTCATATGAGTGTGAAAGCTGGACAATGAATAAAGAAGACTGAAGAAGAATTGATGCCTTTGAATTGTGGTGCTGGAGAAGAATACTGAATATACCATGGACTGCCAAAAGAATGAACAAATCTGTCTTAGAAGAAGTACAGCCAGAATGCTCCTTAGAAGCAAGGATGGCGAGACCACGTCTCATATACTTTGGACATGGTATCAGGAGGGATCAGTCCCTGGAGAAGGACATCAAGCCTGGTAAAGTAGATTGTCAGCGAAAAAGAGGAAGACCCTCAGTAAGGTGGATTGACACAGTGGTTGCAACAATCGGCTCAAGCATAACAAGGACTGTGAGGATGGTGCAGGACCAGGCAGTGTTTCATTCTGTTGTGCATAGGGTCGCCATGAGTCAGAATCAACTCGACAGCACCTAACAACAACAACAACAATCACCTAGGTATTTTTTTAAAATATAAGTACCCACCTCCATGCCCCACCGCCAGGTTCTGATTCAGCATTTAGGGCGCGGGGGCTGAATTCTCATTTTCAAACAAACTCTTGGGTGATGCTTTCCTGCTGGTCCTCAGACAACTCTTTGAAAAGCACAGCAGACCAGAAATTCTCAGCTTGGGCTGCTCATTGTAATCGTCTATGGAGTGTCAAAAAATACTAATGTGCAGGCACTACCCACAGAGATAATGATTTAATTGGTTTGGGATGGGGATCCACCAGTCGTATATTTTTAAATATCACAAATGATTCTAATATGCTTCCAGGATTGCGAACCACTGTATTTTCTTTCTTGCTCTCATTACAATAATTTGAAAGAGCTGCCATCTCTAATAGTCTCTAAGATTCCTGAGGACAGTCATTATGTCTGTTGGACTTGCTACTTTATCCCAGATCCTAGGATAACTGCCTCAAATCTCATTTGTTTTCAGAATATATTTGGCCATTACTGACGGATGTACCACTCAAGCATTTTAGTCTACGTAATAAGAATGTTTATGTCTTCACTTCCTTATCTCCATGGATATTATAAAGATTCAGAAGGTAATATCTTGTTTAAATATCTGTCCCTGTTAAATATTAATGTATAACAAACCACCTTAAAAATTCAGGAGCTCAGAAAAATAAGCGTCTATTGTTCATGAGGTTACAGGTCATCTAAGTGGTTCTGCTGGCTTTGGGTGAGCCCACTCATGTATATGTGGTCAGCTGTGACTTCGGAGGCATGTCTGCTGACCTTGGCTGGGTTCTTTCACATGTTTGGGAGTTGTCTAGCTCTAGGCTGGTCTATACTGGTTTTGACTGTAGATTACTTAAATCTCTTCCATGTGCCTGTCATCCTCCAAAAGGCTAACCTGGGCTGGCTCACATGGAGGTTAGAGAAGCTTCTTAGAGAGAGAAGTGGTGCATGCAAAATCTCTTGAGGCCTAAACTCAGAACAGGCCCACCATTATTTCTGCCACATTTTATTGGTAAAAACAAGTCACAAGGCATCCCAGAATCAAGGGAAGGGGAAACAGACTCTACCTCTTGGTGGGAAGACATTCAGAGTCTTAGCACAAAGGTCTTGGATATAGGGAAGTTATTAATCAGGGCCAGAAATACTGTCAATCCACCACAGCATCAAAGACAAAGTCCCCAGGGTCCTCTCCTCTCATTCCAGCCTTAGAAGAATTGCCAATAAGCCTAATTGAAAAGTAAGCTGATTTGAGTTCATTCAGTTTGCTGACTTTAACTATTTAGTAAATGCAGGCCCCACAGGATTTTATTTCAACCATTTGAAAGCTGAAGAGATGCAAAATAAAATAAAAATAAATTTGCTGTTGATATTTGTTTTTATTTAAGAATAGGTTACGAATTCTTGGTGGGAAAATTGGACCAATGAACATGACAAATGACTGATCACCAAACATAGCAAAGACAGTGTACAAAATGGACGAAGGAAATTAAAAACAAATAACAAAAAACTAGGAAACCTAGTAAATTATTATTATTTTTTTAATGTGCTATAAAAGTCACTTTTACCAACGGAGTGGGACAAAAGTGTGGAGCAGAACTCAAATTCACGTAAAACGACCAGACTGAATGGTGGTCTGACTGAGACTGGAGGAACCCCCAAAGCTATGGCTCCTGGATGCTATGTAAACCCAGAACTAAAACCATTCCCAAAGCCTACTCTTCAGACAAAGATTAGACTGGAGTATAAAGGATAAACTAATACTCGTGAAAAGTGTGCTTCTTAGTTCAAGGAGATACAGGAGACCAAATGGGCAGCTCCTGTCAGGAGGCAGGATGAGAAGGCAGGAAGGGACAGGAGCTGGTTGAATGGACACAGGAAACCCGGGGTGGAAAGGGAGAGTGTGCTGTCACATTGTAGGGATTGCAACTAATGTCACACAACAATATGTGTATAGATTTTTGTATGAGAAACTAACTTGAGCTGTAAACTTTCACCCAAAGCACAATGTAAAAAAAAAGTCACTTTTAGTTAAATAAGCTGATAATCTTAGTTCTCACCTTCCTTGTAAATAGGTAAACGAGAACATTTCAGTAGGGGATCTAAGAATACCTTCTAACGCCAACAAAAGATTGTGATTCTATGTAAACCTTAGACCACCCTAAATTTCTTTCTAAATTAGTTGACTTCTTGCGGGGAGGCAGACTGCCACTCTCCCTGCTCAAAAAAACCTCCTTTGACCCCTAAAACTTCTTTGTATCATTGCAAGGGACCATTGGTAAGAAATTTAATGCCTATTTTCTTGAACACTTGAGATCAGACCACATGGGTTCAAAGGTTCTTCCTTATACAGTAACAAGCATTTATTTGATCAACTGGTTTTACAAGACAGATCCCACTCTGCCCTCGGGTTTTCTCATCACTAGGCTTTTGGGCGTCAAGGTACCCAGGCTCTTCTAAGTTTAACGAGCCTGTCTTAATATTTACATTTCAATGCATTTTGAAATTATTCCCAAACAATAAAGCATTGTTTATTTTTCTAAAACATCTTTCCTCTGTCCACTCTCCTAACTCCATACCCTATACTCAGCAAGAACACAAAAGGACAAGGATGAAAGAAGTCAGGCTGGGGGTGGGAGTTTTCTCCTCCTGAAAGGGCCTGAGCATACCAGCTGGAGATGACCAAAATTGCTCTCCCAAGGAAGCCAGTTCATTTGTTTCCAAAGGCCTTGTTTATGTAATACTTTAATTACAGCATAACCAAATCACAAGTATTCTACCATGGGAAAATGTAAAGTCATTAAGCAACTTAAATACCACCCCGCCCTTTTCAGGCAGACAACACAACCATTAAGCAATTAATGCATGTTAAGACATTTCCAATTTTTGGCCCTAATGCCTGGTTCAATTATTTGGGGCTGCAAAGCATAGGTGAAACCTACTCATTAAACATCTTGATGGGCGGCAGAGCATCTTATATGTTTCTTTTAAAAATGAAATTCCAATCTCCAGCCCCCGCAATGCACAGAGCAAGGCAGGTTGAACCTGGTTGCAAAACAAAATTGGATACTGTTTGAAACGTCCCAGCATTTCCAATAGTTGTATGAGTCATATTTGGACTCTAATCTATGTTAATTGTACGTCTTCCTGAGCTTACATACTTTAGGCCTTCTAAGTCCTCGGGTTCTGCTGACATCTTGGGTTGTGGCTTGCCGTGGGTCCTACTAAATGGAAAACTTCATCTACTTCTATTCCGCAAACAAAAACCGTGACCTGCTTTATTTACTTGTGAAGATGTAGCTAAGTTGGTAACAGTGGGACATGTTCTTTTAGCATAATGTAAAATTATGAACACATATAAAAACCAGTTTCAGTTGAGTTAACTCAGACTTATGGCAACCCTGTGTGTGTCAGTGTGTCATAGGGTTTTCAATGGCTGATGTTTTGGAAGTAGATCACCAGGCCTTTCTTCCAAGGCATTTCTGGATGCCCTCAAACCTCCAACCCTTGGGTTAGCAGTCGAGTGTATTAACCACTTACATCACCCAGAGACTTCATGGACATATGTAGAGACAAAGAATAACTAGGGATTTTTGTGTCGTTCTTGGATTGAAAATGAATTAAAGCAAGTCACAAGGCCAGCCTAGATTCAGTGGTTGGGTTTGGGGAAATACAGTCCACTCTTGGTGGGAGGAGCTATAGTCGCATTGAAAAGGAAATGGATACAGGGACAGTGTAGAATTGAGGGCGTTTTTGCAATTAATCAACCACAGTAGGAAAATGGTGACATTGCAGGGTATAACTTTCTATTACAAGGGTTGGCAAACTTTTTCTTTAAAGGACAAGACAGCAAACACTTCTGGCCTTGCAGACCAGATAGTCACTGTCACAACTACTCAACTCTGTAAGTGTGGCATGAAAATAACCATAGACAATAGGTAAATGAATGGGCATGACTATGTTCCAATAAAACTTTATTTATAAAAACAGGTCATGGGCTGATTTCACCTGCAGAGCTATAGTGTGTGGACCCCTGGTCTAATCTCCTAGAGTGAGATAATTCTTCTACCAAGGTGTTACCACTTGAACAAACTGGCTGTTATATAACATGGCCACTAATGGCTTCCATTAGGCACTAACAAACTCTGGGAGGAATGACATTGACTCGCACATCAGACCACAGGCTAACATCTGGATAAGCTTTTATTCTAGTAGTGGTGATGGGGAGAGCGTTCCTTTGCCTTTTAAGACACCATTTGTTTACTGAAGTCCTTACCTAAACCAAGATATCCATCATTGGTAGTGGTTGTTTGCTGTCTGGATGCAATAATTGCTTGTTTCCTTTTGTTTGTTGTGGTTAGTTCACTTTCAAGAAAGAAAGACAGAAATTTCTAAGCCAAACAAATGCTAAGAGGAAAGGGAAGGGAAATAGTAAAGCAATTAGAGAGCTCCTCAAGGGCAGGGATGGAGCCTGTCCAGGAAACCAAATTCTCCTGGTAGAAGTGATCCCAAACTTCTACACACTGTTCTCACCTTTGGGTGCACAGTGCACTCACCTGGGGAGCTTTGCAAAATTCTGATGCCCAGGCCACACCCCGGAACAATTAAATCATATTTACTGGGGGCAGAACCCAAGCATCAGTACTTTGTAAACCTTCCCATGCAATTCTAAGATGCAACCAAATTTGAGAACCAGTGTTCTACAGTTTTGACACCTCTTAGTGACTTCTTCTGTGATCTGTGACCATTAAACCCATCAAAACCAAACCAGTTGCCATTGAGTCGATTCTGACTCATAGTGACCCTAGAAGACAGAGTAGAACTGCCCCACAGAGTTTCCTAGGAGTGGCTGGTGGATTCAAATTGCCAACCTTCTGCTTAGCAGCTGTAGGTCTTAATCACTGCACTACCAGGTCTCCCTGTGACCATTACACACATGCATGTCCCCCACTTGCCTGAACTGTCACCTCCTGGGAGCCCCTTCATCTCCATGTCTATCCTTCCTCAGAACTCAATAATAATGTTCTTACTTGATAATCTCCCAGAATGCCAACACAACCCTGGGCCCTGAACTTCAATATTTGTTGACTTAAGAGTTCACTCTTCTCTTTAAAATCTCATTTTTCTTTTCAGCATTCAGCTGTAATGTTTATCATCTACACCCAGAGTCCTCTATTTTGGAAAATCAATGCTATTTTCCACTGAAGTAAGGCAGTCCCCAGGTTACTAATGAGATCGGTTCCTAAGTATGTCTTTAACTTGAATTTGTAGGTAAGTCAGAACAAGTGCTTACATTTCTTATTTAGACTTTAGTGCAACAAGGAGCCCTAATGGTACAGTGGTTGACGCACTTGGTTGCTAACCAAAAGGTCGGTGGTTCGAACCTACCATCTGCTGTCCAGGAGAAAGACGTGGCAGTATGTTTCCGCAAAGATTTACAGCCTTGGAAACCCTGTGGGGCAGTTCTCCTCTGTCCTACTGGGTTGCTATGAGTCAGAACTGCCTGTACAGCAGTGGGTTTGATTTCGGTTTAGTGCAAGAAAAGGCTTGAAGACTTTTCAGTGATTTAAAAGCTGTGCATGCAGCAAGTAAAGGTGATTGTGATGAATTTGTTGTGAGTACGGGTTGGTTCAATCCTTTCAAAGTAAGGACAAATTTACATAACATTAAAAGGCAAGTATGGGTTGTTCTTAAGTCAGAGGTTCTTAACGCAGGGACTTACTTTCTTTCGGGATAAAAAAATGAATAGCCCGAATCATCTTAAAATTAACTTCACAAAGACTGCATTCAGCTTTTAGTAGATAAAATCATCTTATAATTAAAAGTCCTCTGGACATGCCACTGAATAGAAGTCAACATTTTATTCATTTTCCTTTAAGTTGCTCACAGTAACATGACAACCAGCTTTAGAAATGCCAATGAGTCAGTTAAGTTGCCCTGTTACTCTGCTCAGGTGATGGGTGGAAGTTTAAACTAAAAAGACGTTCAGCAATCATCTGGCTACACGTCTTCTTCCCCTTTCACAAATAATACGAGGCCCCAAAAGTCAAGTGCCTTTCCCCAACTAGTAAGAACACACGTTTCTGATTTTATGCGTCCAGAGGGGCACGAGTCTTGCTTTTGGGTGGAAGGCTCTTTGTCACTCCCAGGAAGGAGTTTGCAAGTTGGCATAAACAATGTTCCCAGTCCTGCTCTGTCAAACTCCCTCATCCGGAGCACCTACCTCAGGAGCTGTACATTCAGTAGCTCCTCTTCAGAAGGGACCCGCTCTAGCCATCCCCTCAAATCCATCGTCATGGAATCCCAGTTTTCCAATATGGCCCCTTGCTGTCCCCTTGGCCTAGGTCATTCTAGACCTCTCATATACTTGTCTTGGGATGCAGAATCCCAACACCCTAAGCTACTCCAGAGATTCCCCACAGGAGCCAGCTGGGGCTAACATGTAGGACAGTATACAACCAGATATCTTGTGGAGAAAGAAGCTGCATGATAGAAAAGGGCAGTTGTTCTTTATTAACTTTTCCGTAGTCAAGTCTTTTTTTTTGATCCCATGATGTTTCCTCAAATCCCTAAAGGTAAAATTATCAGCATCTGGGGGAAAAGAAGAGCCAATCAGGCCAAACATCTATTCCACTGCTGATCCCGCACCTGGAAAGGAATCTGCCCCCAGCATTTACAACCACCTGAAGTTTAGAGTCAGCAAACCTGAGCAGAAACATTATCTTCTGACACAAACTTCCCCATTCAAGCTGCTCCTGAAGACATCAGAGACCCCGCTGCAACCACTGGAATGGCAGCCGCTAAGTATGCCTCTCACAAAGTGACTTTGAGGGTTTGTTCTAGCATTTACCATCCTCATGATGCAAACAGACACTGCCAACCCCAGGCTTGTAGGATGAGCAGCTATTAGACAAGACTGTTCAGATTGCAATCAAACAAAGGCATGCACCACCTCCAAGAGAAAAGAAACAGACCAACCTATTAAGTCTGAGATAGTTAACAAGTTCACAAATCACACTAGCCAGTAATTTTACAACCAATGCTAAATAACTACCTTAATACATCATATTCATTTTAATGAGCATTCAAAAAAGAACGTCAAATCCATAATTTCAGTACGCTATTGCTTTTGTTTTGACTGTTTCACTTTATTTAATTATAATTTATTTTATTTTTTGTTGTTGAGAATATACACAGCAAAACATATATCAATTCAATGGTTTCTGCATGTGAGATTCAGTGACACTGATTATTTTCTTCAAATTATTCAATCGTTCTCACCCTCCTTTTCTGAGTTGTTCCTTGTCTATTAACATAAATTCAGTGCTCCCTAAGATTCCTATTTAATCTTTCAAATTGTCAATTTAATCCCTTATAGATAGATCTTAAATGAGCATAATGCTCAAGGCAGACATTCTTTACTGGATAAGCTAAACTATTGTTTGGTTTTAAGAAGATTTCAGGGGATATTTTTGGTTTAAGATTTAAAGATTATCTAGGGCACCAATTTCAGGGGTTCATCTGGAAAGTCTGGAGTCCATGAGAATTTGAAATTCTGCTCTGCATTTATCCTCTTTTGATCAGGATTCTTCTAGAGAATCCTTGATCAAAATGTTCAGTAATGGTAGCTGGAGACCATCCAGTTCTTCTGGTCTCATGACAAAGGAGGCAGTTTTTCATGGAGGCCATTAGCCACATATACATTTCTTCCTCCTGTACCTGAGGCTCCTTCCTCTGTTGCTCCAGGCGATTGGAGACCAATTGTTGTGTCTTGGATGGCCACTTGCAAGCTTTTAAGACCTCAGGTACTATGCAATGAACTAGAAGCTAAAACAGAAGCACTACACACATTATTAGGCCAATTAACTCGGGTGCTCCATGAAACCATGACCTTAAACCTCTAAACCAAAGAACCAATTCCCATGAGATGTTTGATTGTACATAAGAAGCCTCAGAAGACTCTTTGTTGTTGTTGTTGTTGTTGTAAATATATCTACCATACAACTTTTGCCAATTCAACTTTTTATAGGTATACAACATTTTGTCTTGAAAGTGTTCAATTATACATAAAAATAGAGAAGATAATATAGTGAAAACTCACACATCACCTTGATTAACATTTTTTAAACTTTTGTCGTATTTACTTCATCTTTTTTTTTTGCTATAGTAACTTAGAAAAATTTATAGACATCCACATTTCCCCCCAAAATTCAGTAAGCACCTCTGAAAAATAAGTATATTTTCCTACATAACCATATAGTTATTGTTTCCTACGTAACCACAAAAAATTGTCAATTCCTTAATATCATCTCACATCCCAGTTCATAGTCAAGTTTTCCCAAAAGTTACCAAAATATGTTTTAGAGTGGATCTATTCAAACCCCGAATCAATTAAGGAGCACGTCTTGGGCTGACTGTTATGAACTAATAACTATTTTGTAGTTGTTGTTAGGTGCCGGTGAGTTGGTTCCAACTCATAGTGACCCTATGTACAATAGAATGAAACACTGCTCAGTCTTGCACCATCCTCAGAATCATTGCTATGTTTGAGTCCATTGTTGCAACCACTGTGTCAATCCATCTTATCAAGGCTCTTCCTCTTTTTCACTGACCCTATACTTCACCAAGCATGATCACCTTCTCCAGGATTGGTCCCTCCTGATACGATGTCCAAAGTATGTGAAACGAAGTCTCACCATCCTCACTTCCTAGGAGCACTCTTGCTGTATTTCTTCCAAGAAAGAGTTATTCCTTCTTCTGGAAGTCCATGGTATATTCAATATTCTTGGCCAACAGCATAATTCAAAGGCATCAATTCTTCTTTGGTCTTGCTTACTCATTGTCCAGCTTTCACAGGCATATGAGGCAATTGAAAATACCACAGCTTGGGTCAGGCGCACCTTAGTCCTCAAAATGACATCTTTGTTTTTTAATACTTTAATTGCAACAGATTTGCCCATTGCAATGCGTCTTTTGATTTCTTGACTGCTGCTTCCATGAGTGTTGACTGTGGATCCAAGTAAAACGAAATCCTTGACAGCTTCCATATTTTCTCCGTTTATCATGATGTTGCTTATTGGTCCAGTTGTGAGGATTTTTGTTTTCTTTATGTTGAAGTGTAATCCATACTGAAGGCTGTAGTCTTTGATCTTCATCAGTAAGTACCTCAAGTCCTCTTTGCTTTCAGCAAGCATGGTTGTGTCATCTGCATATTGCAGGTTATTAGTGATTCTTTCACCAATCCTGATGCAAAGTTCTTCTTATATAGTCCACCTTCTCAGATTAATTGCTCAGCATACAGATTGAATAAAATATGCTGAAAAGATACAACCCTAACACACACCTTTCCTGATTTTAAATCACGAAATACCCCCTTGTTCTATTCGAACGACTGTACAAGTTCCTCATGAGCACAATTTAGTGTTCTGGAATTCCCATTCTTTGCAGTGTTATCCATAATTTGTTATGATCCACACAGTTGGATGCCTTTGCATAGTCAATAAAACACAGGTAAACATATTTCTGGTATTCTCTGCTTTCAGCCAAGATCCATCTGATGTAAGCAATGATATCACTCATTCCATGTCCTCTTCTGAATCGGCTTGAATTTCTGGCAGTTCCCTGTTGATGTACTGCTGCAGCCACTTTTGAGTTATCTTTAGCAAAATTTTACTTGTGTGTGATATCAATGATATTGTTTGATAATTTCCACATTCTGTTGGATCTTTGGAATGGGCACAAATATTTCAAATTTCTTGGCATAGAAGACTGAGCACTTCCAGCGTTAAGTCCATTTAATAACGATCTAAACATTTGTTAATCTGTAAGGGGAAGAGTATGTGGTATGCCACAGCAGTCAGAGAAGACGATGTAGAAGAAACTGAGATGAAAAAAATCCCAGTTGTCTAGAGGTGATTTTGGTTCATGGTGACCATATGTGTGTCAGAGTAGAACTGAGTTTCAGAGGGTTTTCAATGGCTATGACCTTTTGAAAATAGATCACTGGGCTTTTCTTTCAAAATGCCTCTGAGTGGATGGGAATCACCAACCTTTGGGTTAGTAGCCAAGAACTTAACCATTTCCACCACCCAGATGGCCTATAAATAGCAGGAATGATGGTATACAGGCAAGGAAAAGCCAGTAGATTGGGGTCTAAAAATATTGATACGAATTATTTACATATATATGCTGTGTAGAAGAAGGGGATCAGAGAACCACCTTTGGACAGTCCATGGTCTTAGAGGAAAAGGACACAAGGAAGAAAGAGGTGGTATCGGAAATGAGTCTGGAAAATTAGAGAAGTGTAAGTTCTCCTGGCCAATGCACCTCATGCACAGCTTCCACGGGTCTGTCATTGGAGGCTTGAGTGTTGCTATGATGCTGAACAGGTTTCAACGGAGCTTCTAGACTAAGATGGACTAGGGAGAAAGGTCTAGCAATCTACTTCTGAAAAATAAGCAAATGAAAACCCTATGTATTACAACCGCTTATCTTCAACCAATTATGGGCGTGATACATGACCAGACAGCATTTCTGTCCATTGTGCATGGGATTGCCATGAGTTAGGGGACAAACTGATGGCAAACAACAACAATAATCTTTTTAGAAAGCCAAGAGAAAACAGAGTCCCAAGTTGTGTCAAAGCTGGGCGCTACAGAGACAGGAAGACTGAAGGCTCTGCAAAAGAGGTGTTTAGAGTGAGGGTCATGGACTGCAGCACCTGCATCAGCTTCACTGGTGAAAAATGTAAATTATTGGGCCCCACCCTAGACTGACTAAATCTAAATCATCAGGAGTGGGGAAATGGAAATCTGTGTTTTAACATGTTCCCCCAGAGATTCTTACACACAAGTTTGAGAAGCACCATTCTTCGATACCTCTTGTCAAGGTCTTGTCTGAGTGTACATTCTGCTTCCTCAAATAGCAACTTCAATCTTTCCTCTCACTTTCTGTTCATAGGACAGATTTCTCTATTCTAAAATAAAAGCTAGAGAGAAAGAAAGAATGAATGAAACACATATACACACACCAACAACAAAAATAAAACAAACTAAACCAAAAGAACACAAAACATAAATACCTCCTTTTCTTTTATCTTTAGTCTCTGATATGATATGTAACCTACAACCATAGCTTACATCTTCTCACAAAACACTGGTATTTAAGCCCTGAAATGCATCTTCCATACACCCCTTCATTGCCTCATGCAATGGCCCACTCTAAGATCACCAAATGACTGGTTAATAAGGAATTCCCCATCCTTCTTCTTCTTCTTCTTTTTTTATTTACTGTACTTTAGATGAAGGTCCTAATCCTTATTCTTCTTGACCCTCAGGAACATTCTTGAAACTTAACTCTTTGGGCTTTAGTTTCTGTTTCTCATGCCCTCCTTTCCACCTAAATACGTGTATTTTCCAAGACTTAACCCTCAATATTTGCTTTTTAACTTTTCATTCTCTCTCGCCTAGAGATAACATCCAATGTTTCCATTTCAGCAGTCAGCTGCTAGTGAATGATCATAATATCAAGGTACTCTTGGGCTCAAGTCTCACATATCAACTCACCCACTGAACAATAAAGTTAGATGTACTCCTGTCACCCTATGTTCATTTATTACTCAAATTTTTTTTCTTTTTATTTAAATTCATATCTTTACTCAAAATTCTCAATCCCTCTCAAACTGTTCCTCTCTTACTTCCTTTTATCTGAGAATATGCTTCCTCAATTCAAGCCTTAAATCTCAAGTCATCTCAGCCTCACTCTTGGTCTACCATATTTCATTATTTACCAAATCCTATGTTCATTATGGGGCCCTGGTGGTGGAGTGGTTAAGAGCTTGCCTGCTAACCAAAAGGTCAGTAGTTCAAATCCATGAACTACTCCTTGGAAACTCTATGGGGCAGTTCTACCCTGTCCTATAAGATCACTATGAGTTGGAATTGACTCAATGGCAATGGGTTTAATGAGTTTTATGTTCATCATATATATCTTTTTTCCATTAAGCTTGCTTCATGGCTCTTGCCCCAGACCCATTACACCCACCAACAAATTAAACATATAACAATGCTAATACTTTTTCTTTAATCAACTTGAACAAAATGTATAAGAAAAACAATCCCTGGCTAAACATTTGGAGATTTGAATTCTAATTTGTCTACTTCCTTCTAATTTGTCTGTAACATGGTGGTAAGAGTATGGCTTCCCTCATAGAGCTGTTGTGAAGAATACAGGCTTAATATTCATGAAATTCTGAACACATTTCTTGGTGCATATATAGCAGCTTATTGTTATAGCTATTATTATTCTCAGACATTGCTGTTTATTCTAACCCTCCCTTAACTGATACTTGATTCTCCTTTAGCTCAGGATATGAAAGAG
>NW_004443978.1:19153097-19154071 GCF_000243295.1 Trichechus manatus latirostris
AAAATTTAGAACATGATCTTGTGCAATAGAATAATGAAAAAAATTGTACTTTGCATATCTGGCATATTAAATGCCATTTTAGCCATTTCGTACAGAAAGGGGGAGGAGGAACTAGCAAGTATTGGTCACAGAGAGCTTTACACACATTTTAAAATTTAATCTTCATAAAGACCTTTAAATTTTCACCATTGTGCAGATGAAGAAACTGAGGCCCAGAAATGTCAAGAATGTTGTTCAAAGCAACACAGAAGAACTGTGTTTGAATCCAGGTTCATGTCTTTCCAGAGTTTCTTCTCTGTCTCCTCCTCTTAAAACCTTTTTATTGAAATATACTATTCATATCAAAAAGCACGCTAGTCCTACGTATGCAGTGCTCAAATGTTCACTTAGTAAACACTTCATGTAAGCAGCCCCACATCATTAGACAGCATTACCACCACCCCAGAAGCCCCCAGTGCTCCCTTCCCAACACCACTTCCTCATAGAAAACCACTATCATTGCTTCCAATACCAGAGATTAGTTTTGTATGTAAATAAATGAAATCATGTAGCATGTTCTCTTTTGACTTCTTTTGTTCAACCTTCAGTTTGTGAAATTCATCCTGTTGTTAGTAGTAAATCATTCATTGTCACTGCTGTATGGTAGCCCGTTATAAGATTATGCAATAATATAGTTGTCCATTCTATGATGGATACCCATAAAACCCATTGCCATCGAGTTGATTACAACTCATAGCAATCCTATAGGACAGAGCAGAACTGCCCCATAGGGTTTCCAAGAAGCAACTGGTAGATTTGAACTGCCAACATTTTGGTTAGCTGCCAAGCTCTTAACCCACTGTGCCACCAGGGCTCACTATGATGAATAGACATGTGGAAAATTTCCTGTTTGGTGCTATTACAAACAATTCTGCTAAAAACATTTTTATATGTCTTTTGGTGAACTTATTTAACATTCTTGCTAGGACTATATA
>NW_004443978.1:19160794-19166837 GCF_000243295.1 Trichechus manatus latirostris
CATCACCTCGTATTCATTCAAAAGCTGGACAATGAATAAGGAAGACTGAATAAGAATTGATGCCTTTGAATTCTGATGTTGGTGAAGAATATTGAATATACCGTGGCCTTCCAGAAGAATGAACAAGTTTGTCATGGAAGACGTAAAGCCCAAGTGCTAACTGGAAGCGAGGATGGCAAGACTGTGTCTCATGTACTTCGGACATGTTACCAGAAGGGACCAGTCCCTGGAGAAAGACATCATGCTTGGTAAGGTAGAGGGTCAGCGAAAAAGAAGAAGACTCGACGAGATGGATTGACACAGTGGCTGCCTCAGTGGGCTCAAACATAGCAACAATTACGAGAACAGCTCAGGACCGGGAAGTGTTTCTTTCTGTTGCACATAGGGTTGCTACGAGTCAGAACAAACACGATGGCATCTAACAAGAACAACAACAACAACAGGACTGGGAAGCAGAAGACCTGGGCTTCAATTTTGCTGTGTGACCCTGAGCAAGACACTTAAACTCCATGCAAATCTATAATTTTCTCCCTTGCACAGATCTTAAGTAGGCAAAGTGATACCATTGATAGAAATCAGACAATGAAACAGCAAACTGGAACTACACTCTCCTTCGTATCTACATGTCCTGCTGCAAATCACCCAATTGCTCTGAGTCTCAGTGTTCTCATCACAGAAAAAAACAAGTTATTGGGTAACTCAAATCAGATACTTTACATGGAAGTGTTACAAACTCTGAGGTACAGAGTATGATAACCAGAGCTTTATAAAGAAAGGCGATGGAAAAAATTGGACACAGATAGTGGGGATGGTTGAACAATGTGATGAATGTAATTAATGTCACTGAATTGTACATGCAAAAAAATGTTAAAATGACAAATGTTTTGTTACACATATATATACCACAAAAAAAAAAAAAAAAAAGGATAGAAACAAGCAAGCAAGTAAGCAAGCTGAGTTACTAATTTGCCAAAGAAGTAAATACACACTAGAGAAGAAAGTCACTTGATGGTTTGCTGATTGGGCAAAGTCATGGGTTCTTAAGAACTAGAAAGGGGAGGGGTTTATGATTGTTATGCTAATTAGGGATTGAAAGTCACCCTCTGGATAGGACAGAATGAGTCCTAGGTCCGTGAATGATTGGTTAAAATAAGCCTCAGTATTTATTGGTCAAGAGTCTTGAATTAGATCCAATAAATATCTGGTATCAGGGCCACTCCAAGTTTATAATTCTTTAATAGTTTTAGCTGGTTAGAGCAGCTTTAGTAAAACACACCTTTCAGTGTTGATACCTCCTGGGCAGAGGATGATGTGAGTAGACAATTCAAGGCTTTTTTTTTAATATAACATGCACAACTTTTGATAAACCACAGATAGACCTAGTGGTTGATTAAGCAAGCAACACTGTAGGGATGGTAAATGTTCTCCACCAATCTTAGCATGAAAAATAAATGGTAAAGAGGAATTTCTTATAATGAAGAATTGAGAGGGGCCTTTAGAAACTTAAGAATCAGATTGTAAAGTCAGAAGCATTGGTCTCTGTAACTATAATCTCCTTTTTTTGTTGTTGTTTCTTAAGCTGTGTTTTCAAAGGCTTACTGGTTGGCAGACCAGCAAAATACAGAATATTCATGAAAGAACAGACTGGAGACTTGCAAAGACCTTAGAGACAGGAGACCTGTGTCCTGGTCTGCTCTTAATTGGCTGTCTGATGCAATTTTATGTATCTTCCCCTCTCTAGGCCTCTGTTTTGTCAGCTGTAAAACTCTTCTATAGTCGAGTACCAATGTTAATGTTTCTTCCATCTCCAGTAGACACTGATCCCAAGGAACTTAATCTAATCATGACTGCAAGAACCATTTTTCCCTCCCGAACTGTCAAACAACATTACAAATGTAATAATAGTTAACTGGAATCAATATAATATTGTGATAAATCATCCCAAAACTTAGTTACTTAAAGCACTAACCATTTACTATTTTCACATGTCTGCAAGTAATGTGGGCAATTTGGCTGATATGATTCCAGCTTGGTTGACCTTGACTGGGCCCACTCACATGTCTGCTGTTGGCTAGTGTATAGCTGAGGTATGGCTGGTCTGTGTTGGCCTCAGTTGAGATAGTTGGAATGACCAGGATCTCTCTCTGATAACTGTGGTCTCTCATCTACTGACAGGCTATTCCTGTCTTGTTCACAAGGCAAAGGCAGGGTTCTGTGAAAGATAATGGACTTGTGTAAGGGCTCCTTGATGGCTATGCTTAGACCTAGCATTTCGTCACTTGCGTTGCATTTTATTTGCAAAAGTAAATCACAAGGTTAATCTGGATTTCTAGGAGGGAAAATAGATCCCATGTTTTGATAGGAAGAGCTACAACATTACATTGCAGAGGGGCATGGAGACAGGCAGGGATGAAGAACTGGGGATAGTTTGGCCACTAATCAGCACTATTGGGTAGTATCTGGATGGACTTATTTATTTCTTTTCTGAAACATTTTGCAATATTTTTTAGGAGTCAAATAGTTTAACCCACTCATTCATGGCCAGGTGGGTCACAGAAAAACAGAATAAGCAGTAGCAGACTGTTCATTTTTGTTCTGTAATAGTCCCCCAAACAAACAAAAGAACAGGGACATGGCATTTGCCTAACTAAGAACAGTTGGTTACTGGCTTGTTTATACCCTTTCAAAACAACTGTTAGCTTCCTACATGACCCTAAAAGCTCTTTACTCTTTTTCCCATTTCATAAATAGCAACCTAGAGTTTTTTCTAGTCCAGTCTCACTGAAAGCTGCAACAGATGCAACTTATTTTACCATAACAGAAGAGCTAAGATATTGCCACCATGCAGTGCTACCTAAACAAAAATCCTAGAGTTCCTCTTTTGATGGTAAAGATGAGAGATTAACATGCCCTAGAGATGAAGACCTCACTCTTCCCTCAATTGTCTTCCTCCAGCTCTCCACTTGCACCAGCTATATTTCAAGGGCTCAACCAGCATAAATGGCTGTAGACAACACAGATATAATAAAACATTTCCATCACTGCAGAAAGTCCTCATGATTTGGGAAACGTCTAAGGCTATCTGGAGAGGTCTGGCCCAGGTGGTACATTGCTGAAACCCAGGACATTAATGATGGATCTAGATACCTGGGAAGGGGACTCATTTTCCAAAACAGACATCAAGATTCATGATGCGGTCCCAGCTCTCCTAAACACAAAGTCACTTAGTGACCAACTCACTTCATTTCTTTGAATATTAGTTTATTCTTCAGGACAACCAAGGGGTTAGGAGCTTCTCAAACTCTCCTGTAGACATGCATCACCTGGAGATCTTGTTAAAATGCAAATCCTGGTGCAGCAGGTTTGGACTGGAGCCTGAGATACTGCTTTACTAACTAGCTCCCAGGTGATGCTAATACTCCGGGTCCATGGGCCACCTTGAGTAGCTAAAAAATAGGTCATAGAGTCACTGAGTATTAGCTCAGAAAAGATCCTTGCAAATTCCCTATTCAAAACCCATTTCTAAAGTCCTTTCTAGCTCCTAGAATCTTTGAGGTCCTAAGTGGTTCCTAGAGCCTATGGCTTTGTAAGAACTTAATGGCCATTTGAATTGTTCTATAAACCAACAAAAATGATTCCAGAGTAACTCCAGAGACTATTTGTAAGGAAAGGCTTGATTCCTGTCTGATAGCCTGCAGTTCAGTGAAGTGCTCTTACAGCTCATATATTCTGCTCAGTAGAAACTGGGTAATTTTTGCTTTTGCTTTAAAAGACCTCCCCAAGGCCATTCTTCTCAGGTGTTAATTGTCTGCAGCAAAATATGGCTATTTCTAAGAGCATGAATGCTTTTTACTAAAATTGAAAAGGGAAGCAGCTGAAAGTCATGCACCAACTGGGTCAGTGGCCCCAGAGGCAATGGGTGGCCGACTCTTTCTAGTTTCTCCGTATGGGTGAGTACAGTGGCTGGTTTAAAAATATACAATATTGAGGGGTTGAACCTGACCTCCATTATATAGCCCACTTCCACCTAGTTCCACGGTGTGCTCTGAAGCTCATAGATCATTAATCTTGAATTCAAGACCCACTGCTTTCTTATGAACCAAGCCATGAGGGCTTTGGGATCTGCGGTAGCACCAGATGTAGTGCTCTAGTGCTTAATTCCAGCCATTCACTTTGTCCTGAATGGGTGGGCATGTTTTCTGCAACTCCAACTTGGATTTCAAGCCTGGGAATAGTAGAGCAGAGGAAGCTGAAATACAAAAGGGAAGAATAAAAGGGCAAAGGACTAAAACCAACAGGGAAAAGCAATTACAAGGTGTATTAAAGTACACTGCATGAAGGGAGGTATTTATTACACTTTCAAGTTTGTTTGTTTTTTTTTTTTTTTCCTATGAAAAGTAAAGGGAAAAGAACTGGATATTTGTCCTTCTCAATTGGATAAGTGCAGTTGCAAAGAATAAAGGGAGCTTTGAGAAAGTAGGCAGCTGGGCAGAGCCTGAAGCCATGGTACTTGATACTGCAATATACTCTTAGCGATTTAGGGCAGCTTTTGAGAACAGCAGGCAAGGCATTCAGGGAGGACAATGGCAAATGTCAAGAATAAGAGAAAGAGTCTAGAGTTTAAAAGACTGTTGAGTGACAAGTAGGGCAGATCAAAGGAACAAATTTATCAGGTATCTATAATTATAATGCTAATAGAGATCAATAATCATTAAAAGAAACGGCAAAAAAAAAAAGCTGATGGACTCTAATCTCAAAAACAATCAAAAAAAAAAAAAAGTAGAGATTGGTTGAAGATTTAATTATTCACCATTTCATCTATGTGGATTTTTCATTGTGTAATTTGTTACTTAATTAATCCTTTGGTTTAAAAATTAAACAGTAGAGATATTTTTGGAGAAGCACAAGATGGGCTCATGGATAATCAATCCACCTTGAATCAAGCCCCAGAGATCATGTTTAGTGTGAGATTTTATGGTCAGCGGGAAATGTTTTGGTAGAAGCCAGACTGTGAAAACGGCATCAGGTGGGCCCACTGAACTTGTTTTCCTTTGCTCTTCTAGTCTGTGCCCCACACAGATGTGGGTATGCAAAGCACCCCGATGGCAGATTGGGAGGCTGGGCTTGAAGGAAGATCTTTGTTTTTGGAAACTTGCTCAGGCTTGCTCAGGACCAGAATGGTTTAGAAGCCCAGGGAGAAATGTTGAAATCCATCATTGCAAAATCACAGTTGCAATAAGTAATGAATAAAAGCAAAGGAAAACATCTTTCCTCCGCAAAGTAAAAATCTGCCATATCATTTGCCTAAACAGCTCCTCTTACTAGAACTTTCAAGGAAGTACAAACTAAAGTTCTTCCCGTAGCCAAGGCCAGAGGCCCCTGGAGCCGTCATTAATTGGTTGATTCATGTAGTAAAAATGTCTGTCAAGACCCAATGTAAGGAGAGCCCTGGACATTGACCTGACAGGACACATTCCCATTGCAGCCCTCAGATGTCACCTTCTCAGAGAGTCAGTGTGTAATCACTGCCTCTCGCTCTGCCCCACCGCCATTATTCTTTACCATCTGGACCTGGTCATTTCAGTCATGGTCTTTGTTACACAACCTGAATTAGGGTATTTTTAAAAATCAGGGTCTCTCTCCATCCACTACAATGTAACTGTGAAGACTCAGTGTGACTTATTCCCTGCTGGACCTATAGATTTTGGAAGAGTGTCCCGCACATAGTACTATCCAAAAATGTTTGTTAAGGGAACAAATAAAGATTGTGCAAATTATCCAACAACTCAGATAGACACAAACAATATTATATCTAAAGAGAAAAATCCAAAGTAGTAAGTGCAATACAGCTAAAAGGTCAATAAGATCACTTCTCAAAAAGTCCATCAGTGAAGACTTTCCCCAACTCCTAAAACTTTTCCATTTATTTTTGGATTCAAATCAATGTGAAAGAACAACCATAATATATAACTTTTTAAAAAGGGACATTCTGGTAATAACGTATTCTAATCAATAGAACACAACGGAATTCAAAGATGGTACA
>NW_004443978.1:19167495-19168533 GCF_000243295.1 Trichechus manatus latirostris
CCTTCAGTTCCACCAAACTGCTCTAATTTTCCTTAGATATATTTATATACAAAAAAATTATAATGGCAAGAAAGGGGGGGAATGGAGAAGGAGAAGAAGTGAAGTGGAAGGGGGGATAGAAAGGAGAAGGAAAATGAGAAAAAGGAATAGCAGCAACAATAAGTCAGCAGTAGCAGCAGCTATGAGCAATCTACGGGGATTGTTTACCCCTATAGTAAAACAAAAGACAACTGTCAAAAAATGGAAGTAGATTTGGGTATATTGATACACAAGGATCTCCAAAATAACTGAAAAAGGTAAAATTGGAAACAATGTGAAAAACTGTATAAAAGACATCACAAGAAAATGCCCACGTATTCTTGATGAAGTTGTGAGAAATTGTGCCAGATACTAAGCAATCGTCTCTCAGCTTGAACCCCACCCCTCCATGCTCTGCTTTGATGCTGGGTCTGTGACTACACAAACCATGTTTCTGCTTTGCCAGCTGACTGTCTGGTAGGCTCTGGCAATAGGATTGCTTTCATGGTTATCTTTGGGAAACTAAGACTGAACTCTAGGGTAGAAGGGGAATGCTTCCTTCAAAACATAAGTCACATCAGCAAAAATTCAGGATGCTGGAAACTCTACCAACCTTCCAGGGGCAGCTCCAAATGGGTATTGTGCAGTATCAGCATTTCCAGGTCCTGGAGCCTGGTAGCTTCTCATGACATCACCTTTTTAGGGTGATTTCACAACTTTCCTCAGCTCTGATACCAGCGCAGGCATACCAGGTAGGCAAGTATAAATAGTCTGGCCTAGAGGAAGAACAAACTCCTAATTTAGGAAAATGGGTTATCTTAAGAATGTCAGTCAAACATTTTATAGCTATTAGAAGACAAAGAGTAGATAGTTTGGCAGTGATTTTCAAATACATATACACAGACAGGAGCCCTGGTGGCACAGTGGTTAAGAGTTCAGTTGCTCAGGTATGCAAGTATGGTCCAACATTAGAAAAACAATCAGTGTAATCCATCACATTAATAAAACAAAAGACAAGAA
>NW_004443978.1:19169498-19194106 GCF_000243295.1 Trichechus manatus latirostris
CATAAACAGAATATGAACCGTAAGTAACAATGCACAAGCACCAGAAGAGAGACCAGATAAATGGGAGCCCCTAAAAATCAAACGCTTACGCTCATCAAAAGCCTTCACCAAAAGAGTCAAAAGACAACCTACCGACTGGGAAAAAAATTTTGGCTATGAAAAATTCGATCAGCGTCTAATCTCTAAAATCTACAAGATACTGCAAAACTTCAACAACAAAAAGACAAATAACCTAATTAAAAAATGGGCAAAGGATATGAAAAGTCACTTCACCAAAGAAGATTTTCAGGAGGCTAACAGGCACATGAAGAAATAC
This sequence comes from Trichechus manatus latirostris, assembly GCF_000243295.1. Lineage (NCBI taxonomy): Eukaryota > Metazoa > Chordata > Mammalia > Sirenia > Trichechidae > Trichechus > Trichechus manatus. Next base: position 19,169,815 of record NW_004443978.1, read on the forward strand.
CCACGATCATTAGCCATTAGAGAAATGCAGATCAAAACTACAATGAGATATCATCTCACCCCAACAAGATTAGCATTAATCCAAAAAACATTAAAATAATAAATGCTGGAGAGGTTGTGGAGAGACTGGAACACTTAGACACTGTTGGTGGAAATGTAAAATGGTACAACCACTTAGGAAATCGATTTGGCACTTCCTTAAAAAGCTAGAAATAGAAGTACCACAGGATCCAGCAATCTTGCTCCTTGGAGTATATCCTAGAGAAATAAGAGCTGTCATGCAAATAGATATCTGCACACCCATGTTCATTGCAGCACTGTTCACTGTAGCAAAGAGATGGAAACAACACAGGTTCCCATTAATGGGTGAATGGATCAACCAATTATGGTATATCCACACAATGGAATACTATGCGATGATAAAGCACAACTACGAAGCTGTGAAACATAACAAGGAGTAAACTGGAGGGCATTATGCTGAGTGAATTTAGGCAGTCACAGAAGGACAAATATTGTATAAGACCACTCTTATAAGAACTCAAAAAAGGGTTTAAATACATAAGAAAACATTCTTTGATGGTTACGAGGGTGGGGAGGGAGGGTGAGAGTTCTTCACTGACTAGATAGTGGACAAGTATTATCTTAGGTGAAGGTAAGGACAGCAGACACTACAGGGGAAGTCAGCACAACGGGATTAAACCAAAGCTAGGAAGTTTCCTGAGTACAATCGAACACTTTGAGGGACAGAGTAGCAGAGGTAGGGGTGTGGGGACCATGCTTTCAGGGGACATCTAGGTCAACTGGCATAACAAAGCTTATTAAGAAAATGTTCTGCATCCTACTTTGGTGAGTGGCATCTGGGGTCTTAAAAGCTTGTAAGTGGCTGTCTAAGATGAATCAATTGGTCCCAACCACCTGGAATAAAGGAGAATGAAGAACACCAAAGACACCAGGCAAGTAGTAGCCCAAGAGGCAGAAAGGGCCACATAAACCAGAGACTTCATCAGCCTGACACCAGAAGAACTAGATGGTGCCCAACTACCACCAATGACCACCCTGACAGGGAACACAACAGAAAGTCCCTGATGGAGCAGGAGAAAGTTAGGGTGCAGAACTCAAACTCTAGTAAAAAGACCAGACTTAATGTTCTGACTGAGACTGGAGGAACCCTGGAAAGCATGGCCCGCAGACTATCAGCCCAGAACTAAAACAATTTCTGAGGCCAACTCTTCAGACAAGGATTGGACTGGACTGTGGGATATAAAATGATATTCGTGAAGAGTGTGCTTCTTAGCTCAAGTAGATACATGAGACTAAACAGGTAGCTCCTGTCCAGAGGTGAAATGAGAAGGCAGAGAAGGATAGGAGCTGGTTGAATGGACATGGGAAATCAGGGGTGGAAAGTAGGAGTATGCCATCACACAGTATAGGGAGAGCAATGAGGGTCACATAATAATTTTTGTATAAATTTTTGTATAAGAGACTAACTTGAAATGTAAACTTTCACTTAAACTACAACAATAAACAACAACAACAAAAAGATTAGTTCCAACAAAAAAAAAGAAAAAGAAAAAGAGTTTGGTTGCTAACCAAAAGGTCGGCAGTTCAAATCCACCAGGCACTCCTTGGATACTCTATGGGGCAGTTCGACTCTGTCCTATGGGTAGCTATGAGTCAGAATTGACTTTACAGAAATGAGTTTGGTCTCAAATGGTCAGCATTCTCATTATTTCCATTCTGTTTGTTCTGTTTCCATTAATCTAGCTTCCCTGTCCATCCTTATCTACTCATGTTTACTTTTGGGTAAATGCTGACCATTTGATCTCATATAGTTGGTTATTTAAAGAAACACAGTACTCATGGGTGCTATTGTTCATTTTATAAAGCCAATCTATTATTTGGATGAAAGGCAACCTCTGGGAGTGGCTTCTGTTCCAAATCTAAAGGATATCTTAGGGAGATAGTCTCAGAGGTTCCACTAGTCTCTAATAATCCAGTAAATCTGGACTTTTTTAGGAATTTGAGTTTTATTCTACACTTTTCTCCCATTCTAGCTGGTCTTTTCATTGTGTCCCTGGTCAGAATGGTCAGTAGTGGTAACCGGGCACCAACTAGTTCTTCTGTTCTCAGGCTATTAGTCCTTTGGACTGCTTTCCTCTTTGAGTCTTTGGTTTCCTTCATTCTCTTTAGTTCCTGATGGTTAGAGACCAGTAATTATATCTTGGATAGCTGCTCACAAGCTTTTAAGATCCCAGATGCTATTCACCAAACTAGGATGTAGAACAGTATCTTTATGATCTATGTTATGTCAATTAACTGAGCTGTCCCACCAGACTACTGTCCTAAGCCTTCAACCCAGTAACTCAATCTTGCGAGGTGTTTGGATATGTTTAGGAAGTCTCCATAAATATGCCCCCTATGTATTTTGTTATATATAAAAAAATATATGCAGCACACACAAACGTGTATCTACATATGCCTAAGGATACACCTATACACTTGCACTCATGTACCCACTTCTGATTTCCTGTACATATATATACACACATATCTACCTACGTAACCACACACATATGTTCTGGTTGTTGTTACTGTTGCTGCAAAATTGAATGTTATAGCACTTACTGAAATAGTCCCTTATTCTTGCGTACTTCTTAGTGTCTTCATTTACCTTGGTCAACTTGTGCAGACTTCACGCTTATTGGGTATCACCTTTCCCATCACCAAAGATAACAAATGGCTACTATCTAGAAAGTGATTCCCCTTCTCTTCCTCTCCTCTCCCTGGCAACCATGTGTGTGTATACCTGTTCTTGGCTTATTAAAAAAATGAGACCATATGATATTTGTCCTTTTGTGATTGACTTATTTCACTCAGCATAAGGTCTCCAGATAAAATAAGGCTTTTAAATGGTGACTTAGAGGTGAGTGGGAGAATGAAATTGAACAGTGCATGTAAAGTATACAAAAGTTGGCACCAGCAGTCCACTTTTCCATCCACTGGATTAACGTTTATTGAAGGAAGCACATGTGGTCCCTGCCCTCATGTAGCTTGTATTCTCACAGTGTAGGCAGATGAAAACTGATCCTTGATCATGCCATTAGGCCATAGTGAAAAGCAAATTCACCAGAGCTTTTCATAATTTTTCGAAGAAACTGAAGACTGCTTTATCATGCAGCCAGTAAACAGTAAGCCATTTAAACAGAGGAACATTTGCCACTGTGCCTGCTTCTGCTGTGGCAGTGGTTCTTAGCTGGAATGATTTTCCTCTGCCCCCCTCCCCCCAGCAATGGGATACTTGACAATGCCTGGACACATTTTTTACTTAACACAGCTGGAAGATTGCTACCAGTATCTGGTGGGTAGAGGCTAGGGGTGATGGTAAACATCCTATAATGCACAGAACAGCCCCACATAATAAAGAATTATTTGACCACAAATGCCAATGGTGCTATGGATGAAAAAGCCTGTGTTATGGGTACTGAACCCTTGTGATTACTTGTGAGTGGGGGTGTCTTCTAGAGTCTTGGTGTGTGAGTCATTCTGACTTGATTAGCCAAGTCTCCAAAGCTGCCAGTTTCGGTACCCTCATCTGAAAAATGGGTATAATACTATCTACCTGCCTCAACAATTGGTTGAGATGTGTAAATCTAAAGATGAAAAGCTTTAAGAATTAGACTAGGTGGCTCATTTCAAATGTGTACATTATTATTATTACTATTATTATTATTAGCCTTTTCATTAAATTTTTAAAAATCCAGCAAACTTCAAAGATTCTGTTAATTAAAAGACTTATCAAAAACACAAAGTTAGAATAATTATTACACAAGCACCAAATTTTCATCGCTAGGAATATGGCTCATTTGGGGGATTGCATTATAACATCACAAGTTCAAAAGGGGATTGAAATTAAATTAGTTTCTTAATAGTGCCAACATTCCAAACATCTGATGTAAAAATAAACAGAATATATTATAGTTACACATTATTCATTCTGTTTATAGATACTTCTCTCTTCTATACTGTCCCAGGCCTAGGCAACCAATAATACTAACTCTGCCAAGAATCACAAATTGTGTCTTGCTCAGGACTTGACTGTTTTTCCAAAGTTATCAGGGTTCATTTAAAAACAAACTTGCCAGTAGTTGCTATAGAACATGGAAGGATGAGCCAGGTATTTCTTGTTCCTTTCATGCTGACACCTCAGTATCAGTGTATGTCTTAGTGGACCATCTACCTTATAGCTTCACTCATTATGCTGGTCTTCTCATCTCGTTTTTAATTAACCCCAGCACATACTCTGATTGTGAGTCCAAAAGGAGAAAGAACTTGCCTTATCCATGTTGTAACTTAGCACAGAGTAGATGTGTAATGCAGCCAGGTGAATTGAGTTTTGTGGAAATTTCTCAACAGCAGAGTCCTTATGTCTTTCAGTGTTTCTTTTCTTTCCTCCATCTCTGCAGAGATTCCTGGTGAACTGTAGTCTTGTCATTGAAACACCACGGTATCATCACAAACTCCACTTTGCAGAGCAAGTTTGGGGTGATTTCCTAAAACCCTCTTCTGTGTGAGGAATGGAGCTGCCTGCTGGGGAGGCGGGGGGCGGGGCATGGAACTTGGACCAGCACATGGATTAGGCTGGAAGTAAGGAGGAACAAACATAGAAGCTGATATATTGGTGAATTTTAAAACTCAATTAAGTATCAACAAAGGGAAGAAACAATCTACAGAATGGGAGACAATATTTGAAAACCAGATATCTAATAAGAGTTTAATATCCGAAATATATAAAGAACTTTTGTAACTCAGCAACAAGAAGACAGTCAACCCAATCAAAAAAAATGGGCAAAGGACTTGGATAGACATTTCACCAAAGTAGATATTAAATGGCCAATAAGCAAATGCAAAGCTGCTCAATGTCATTTATCATTAGGGAGATAAAAATCAAAACCACAGTGAGATTCCCCTTCACACCCACTAGGATAACTATTACCAGAAAAACAGAAAATAACAATTATTGGTTAAAGATGTGAAGAAATTAGAACTCTTATTCATTGCTGGTGGGAATGTAAAACGGTACAACTGCTGTGGAAAACAGCTTTGGCGATCCCTCAAAAAAGTAAAACATAAACTACCATATGAACCAGAAATTCCACTCCTAGTTATTTACCCAAAAGACTTGAGAGAAGGTACTCAAATAGATAACTTGTATACCAATGTTCATTGCAGCATTATTCACAATAGCCAATAAGTCAGACACAAAAGGATAAATATTGTATGATCCCACTTATATAGTACAGGCAAAATGCATAAAGAACATTGTTTATTAGAGCTTAACAGGAGCTAGCGGGTGAGGTAGGAAATAGAGAGTTATTGCTTTAGGGGTACTGCATGTCTGGGGTGATGAAAAACATTTGGAAATAGTGGTGATGGTTGTACAACATGGTGACTATAATTAATGTCACTGAATTGTACATTTAAAAATGGTTAAAATGAAATTTTTTGTTATATATTATTTTACCACAATTAAATTAAAAAAAAACCTCTCTAATATGTACATATCTTTAATATGTAAAGAGCTTGGAAACATATAGTGGAGATGGTAGCCCAACACGGTGAACGTAATTAACGTCGCTGAATTGTACACGTAATAATTTGAAGTAGTAAATACTTTGTTTTATGTATCTACTACAATAAAAAAAGTTTGAAATCATTAAATACTGAATTTCAGAAAACCAGACTGAGGTTTAACTGTATGATAACTGTGATTTAGAACCTAGTCAAACTCTTAGTAGTTACGCTTTATATTATCCTGAAATCATCTAATTAAGGAAAATTAAATGGGGGGGGGACCTTATTTTTCTCTTCTTTAAGCAGTTTTAATTCATAGTTAAAAGAACAAGCCATAGTACAGTCAGTTCAAAGAAGTTGCAGAGCTCCCTGAATGAAAAGGTAAGCAGACATATAAGTGGCATCCACTAGAGAGCCCAAGCTATGATTTTCTCACTTAAACATTATGTTTTGGTTGTGTCACATAAATTGAAAAATGAGACATTTTAGCCTCCTTTCCAATCAGCAAGGAGTCCCTAGGTGGTGCAAACATTTAACATGATCGGCTTCTAACCTAAAGTTTGGAGGTTCAAGTCCATCCATAAGTATCTTGGAAGAAAGACCCGGCAATCAACTTCCAAAGAAATCATTGAACTATGAAATACAGTTCTACTTTGACACATATGGGTTTGCCATGGGTCAGAGTCAACTCCATGGCAACTGTTTTTCCAGTGAAGGAACTAACATGCAGAGAGTTTTCCAGTTGAGCCAAACACATTACTACTTTTGGAAGAAAGGGACGAAAGGAGGGAGGGAGGGAGGGATAGAAGAAGGAAGGAAACAAAGACATCAAAGCTGAATATACTATAAGAGAAATTAAAAAAACAAATTGACTTGGTGGCAGAAACTCCAAATTCCAGCTATTACAGGAAGACACTTAAAAAAAAAAAAAAAATATCAAAGCCAGAGGTTTGTAAGCTTGAGTCCATAGACCCCAGGGTCTATGGATAAATTTCATCTTATGAACTTGTTTGGGGAAAAATTACATCTTCATTTTCACTAGCCTCCAACTAAAATTTAACATTTCCTTTAATTATGAATGTAAGCAACAGTAATATTAGCATTAGCTATAACTTTGCCGTGTCTCAAATTTTTGTTCTTGCACATCACTACTTTGATAGTTATTTCACCTATTGTTAAGTCTTGTTATTTAATGTGTTAATAGTCACACACACACACAACGAAAGGATGATGATACTTAGTACAGTTAAGTACTTAGTATTTAGTACTGTTAAGTACTTTAGTACTTAATACAGTTAAGTCATTCTTTGAGGCCCTTCCACAAAATCTAATTAAAATTTAAGCAAGGACAGTCTTGATCAGTGGAACCAACCACTCCTTCAGTACTTACTAAACACTAAGTTCTGCGGTATGGTGGACTCTGGGATTATGGAGAACAGTGAAAACTTGACCCCTTTTTTTAAAGAACTCGTGATCTAATGGAGGATTCAAGGGTGTCTATGAATAATGATCTAAAGTGGGATAAATATTAATAGCAGATTATAAGTGCATGGAAGATGTTCAATAACAGTCTTAAAGGGAAAAAAGAGACAAGGCGTAGGAACTAACTGGCACAAAGGTATGGGGTCATGAACTTGAATGACAGAAACTGAGAAGTGTGATTCCTATCAGGGAGTGTCCAGATATAAGCCTGGAGATTTTGGCAGGGCCAGAGCTTTAAGAACCTTGTTTTACAAACTCTGATCCCTAGGTTTCATAGAACGCGTCAGTAGTTCCCAAAATTTGTGATTTCATGCACCAAAAATTTACACTGAAATAAGTGGAGTGCTCACATGGGGTGTCATTTTTTTTTCTTTTCCCATATAATAGCATCTGTGACAGAAACTCCTAGTAAACATATTTTATATCTTGTTCTGTCTTTCCTGAACATATTTAAAAGTACACTTCCCCAAAACCAAAAACCAAACCCATTGCCATTGAGTCGATTCCGACTCATAGTGACCTTATAGGACAGAGTAGAACTGCCCCACAGAGTTTCCAAGGATCTCCTGGTAGATTTGATCTGCCAACCTTTTAGTTAACAGCTGTAGCACTTCACCACTACTCCACCAGGGTTTGGAGTCTCCTTAAATTTAGATTAGGCCATGTGACTTGTTTGGCCAATAGTCTGGGAAGTGAGCCACTTTAGGGCTGAAGCAGGGCATAGATCTAGTGTGTCTCCCAGCTCTCTCCACAGTGACCCTGGAGGGCCACATGTTTCTAGGGCATAGCTACAACATGTAAGATAGCATCTGAACTCTGCGTCACTGTTCGGAAACTGATTTCTGGGAATGTCTCTAGACCGGCAGTGGACTTTGTGTGAGTGAGAAATCAACTTTTACGTTAAGCTTGAGATTTAGAAATTTCTTACTGCACCTGACTAAGCCTCTACTGACTAATACAATCATTTCATAGAGAACGTATTTTCGTAAAATTTAAAATGAGAAAGAAAATAACCCCCAAATAATATATTATCATTTGAATTAAAAATTTTAATGCAGTAAAGAAGTCCTTCTATTCCGTATTATCCTGATTTTGATCTTGATTAAAAAAAAAAACAAAACTATAATTACGTTATTCCTTAAAATAGAATTTAGACAACTTTTCTAAAAGGCAGGTACTGAGGGCTTGAAGTTGGGGATTGTTGTAGCATGATTAGATTTATGTTCAAACTCCATATGGCTCCCTTGGTAGTGTTAATGATTAACAGACTTGGTTACTAATCAAAAGGTTGGTGGTTCAAGCCTACCCATAGGTGCCTCAGAAGAAAGACCTGGTGCTCTGCTTCCAAAAAATCAGCCACTGAAATCTCTGTGGAACAGAGATCTACTCTGACACACACGGAGTTGCCATGAGTTGGATTTGACTCGATCACAACTGGTTTGATTTTGGTTTACTGTTCCTACAGGGTGAGCTGGAGACATCAATGAGAGAAGATATCATAGACAATATGGCTTAGAAGGACCATTCATAGTCTGAATATAGTGCCTGGAAAGAGAAGATGTGGCTTATTGCCAGAAAGGATCAACTGTAATGCTATCAGTGTGGTCTTAGAGAGGATAGAAAAAAGGTACCTTCTCCAGAGTATGGCAAGTTTTCAAAAAATCACTGGTTGGTGTGCCACCACTACCTCTTTCTCCCCCTGAGTCACTGCAAGTGACTGGTTCTCAGGCATCCTACCCTCCAATCGTCCCAAAGAGCTGCCTAATTGGCTATATATTATGGATCATTCTAAACATGTAGTTTGATATGAAAGCACTTGAAGGGGACTATACTCAGACTCTATATTTTATCAGTGGATTATAAATTATGGCTCTCAGATATAGATAATCTAGTTGTAAAAAATCTTTTAAATACTTTCTTAGTTATTTAGTGCTGCTATAACAGAAATACCACAAATGGATGGCTTTAACAAAGAGAAATTTATTCTCTCACAGTCTAGTAGGCTACAAGTTGAAATTCAGGGTGTCAGCTCCAGGGGATGGCTTTCTCTCTCTGTCGGCTCTGGAGGAAGGTCCTTGTCATCAATCTTCTCCTAGTTGAGGAGCTTCTCAGCGTAGGGACCCTGGGTCCAAAGGACACACTCTGCTCCTGGTGATTTCTTGGTGGTATGAGGTCCCCATGTCTCTCTGCTCGCTTCTCTTTTATATCTCAAAAGAGATTGGCTTAAGACACAGTCTAATTTAGTAGATCTCATCAACATAACTGCCACTAATCCATCTCATTAACGTCATAGTGATAGGATTTACAACACGTAGGAAAATCACAACAGATGACAAAATGGTGGACAATCACACAGTACTAGGGATCACGGCCGAGGCAAATTGATACACACATTTTTGGGGGACACAATTCAATCCATGACAAAAGCATACACACAAATATATAGTTTTTATTGCAGAGAAAATAAAAATTAGCATACTCCAAGTAGGAAACAACTTAAAATGCTGATTTCATGTCTTTGGAAAGTAATGCTTTGATTGCCATTAAATAACAAAAGACTAATTGGATCTAGAGACTAGATCTAAGCTCTAGATTCTAGAGCCTACTGGGACAAAAGTGGGAAAAGGCTGTAAGTGACAGAGAGTATTGTTGTTAGCTACCATCGATTTGACTCTAACTCATGGCGATGTCATGCACAAAAGGACAACACACTGCTCGATCCTATATCATCCCCTTGATCAGTTGTGGATTGGATCATTGTAATCCACAGGGTTTTCATTGGTTGATTTTCAGAAGTAGATCACCAGGGCTTTCTTCTTAGTCCATATTAGTCTGGAAGCTCCACTGAAACCTGTTCACCATCATAGCAGTATGCAAGCCTCCACTGACAGACAGATGCTCTTTGTGCGTGAGGTGCATTGGCCAGGAATCAAACCCGGGTCTCCTGCATGGAACACCCCGGCCCTGAGAGTATTAGAATCCATAATAAATGGACATAACCAGGTCACCTTCTTTACACACAGCACTCTCATCTTTCCAGATATAAATTCAAGAGGAAGATGAAATGCCTTCCAGTGAACTGGACATTTTCCCTTGTCACCTCAACAGCCAGAATTCCGTACAGGAGAAGGTATGGGTGAAAAATCCTGCCATGCTTCAAGCCAATTGTAGCTTTGTTATTTCATCTTAGGAAGGAACAAACAGTATTTGCCAGTCCTGCTATGAGAAGACCTGTAATTTCTTACCCATTGTGGAAATAGGGAACTGTTAGAATTTCAGTAGCTGAAAATGTGGATTTTAACACATTCTTACTATCTAATTTCCCTTACATCCTTTCACATACTTTGCTCCTGATACATTGTTATTCTCTCAGCTTAGAAGGTCTTTCCCATTCTTTATACAGTAGATCCTTATTATTTGTGGATTTCCTATTTGTAAATTTGCCTACGAGCTAAAATTTATTTGTAATCCCCAAACCAATACTTGCATTGCTTTCGTTGTTATTCACAGACATTCAGAGTGGTGAAAACTTTGCATCACTTGATGCACACGTTACCAGCTGAGGTTGAACAAAGTGATGCTCTGCCTTCCTGTTTCAACTCTCATAATATAAACAAGTGTCCTTTTCATAGTCTATTTAGTGCCACGTTTTTGCATTTTTGTACTTTTTGTTGATGATTTTGCTGTTTAAAATGACCCCTAACCCTAGTGCTGAAGTACTGTCTAGTGTTTCTAAGAATAAGAAGGCTGTGATGTGTCTTACAGAGAAAGGAAGTGTGTTGTTGTTGTTATTAGGTGCCATCAAGTCAGTTCCAACTCATAGTGACCTTATGTAAAATAGAATGAAATGCTGCTGAGTCCTGCGCCATCCTCACAATCGTTAGGCTTGAGCCCATTATTGCAGCCACTGTGTCAATCCATCTCATTGAGTGTCTTCCTCTTTTTTGCTGACCTTCTCCTTTACCAAGAATGATGTCCTTCTCCAGGGACTGATTCCTCCTGACAACATGTCCAAAGTATGTGAAATGTAGTTTCACCATCCTTGCTTCTAAGCTGCATTCTTGTTGTACTTCTTCCAAGACAGATTCGTTCATTCTTTTGGCAGTCCATGGTATATTCAATACGCTTTGCTAATACCACAATTCAAAGGCATCAGTTCTTCCTTGGTCTTCCTTATTCATCGTCCAGCTTTCATATGCAGAGGAGGCGATTGAAAACACCATGGCTTGGGTCAGGCATACCTTAGTCTTCAAAGTGCCATCTTTGCTTTTCAACACTTTAAAGATGTCTTTTGCAGCAGATTTGCCCAATCTGCAATGTGTCTTTTGATTTCTTGACTGCTGCTTCCATGGGTGTTGATTGTGGATCCAAGTAAAATGAAATCCTTGACAACTTCAAACTTTTCCCCGTTTATCATGATGTTGCTTATTGGTCCAGTTGTGAGGATTTTTTGTTTCTTTATGTTGAGGTGTAATCCATACTGAAGGCCATGGTCTTTGATCTTCATCAGTAGTGCTTCAAGGCCTCTTCACTTTCAGCAAGCAAGGTTGTGTCATCTGCATAATGCAGGTTGTTAATGAGTCTTCCTCCAATCCTGATGCCCCATTCTTCTTCATATAGTCCAGCTTCTCAGATTATTTACTCAGTATACAGACTGAATAGGCATGGTGAAAGGATACAACCCTGATGCACACTTTTCCTGACTTTAAACCACACAGTATCCCCTTGTTCTGTTCGAATGACTGCCTCTTGATCTATGCACAGGTTCCTCATGAGCACAGCTAAGTGTTCTGGAATTCCCATTCTTGACAATGTTATCCATAATTTGTTAAGATCCACACAGTTGGATGCCTTTGCATAGTCAATAAAACACAGGTAAACATCTTTCTGGTATTCTCTTTCAGCCAGGATCCATCTGACGTTAGCAATAATATCCCTGGTTCCGTATCCTCTTCTGAATCTGGCTTGAATTTCTGGCAGTTCCCTGTCGATATACTGCTGCAGCAGCTTTTGAATGATCTTCAGCAAAATTTTACTTGTGTGTGATATTGATGATATTGTTTGATAATTTCCACATTCGGTGGGATCACTTTTCTTGGGAATATGGATCTCTTCCAGTAGGTTGGCCAGGTAGCTGTCTTCCAAATCTTCCAAATTTCTTGGTATAGATGAGTGAATACCTCCAGCGCTGCATCGGGTTGCTGAAACATCTCAACTGGTATTCCATCAGTTCCTGGAGCCTTTTCTTTCGCCAGTGCCTTCAGTGCAGCCTGGACTTCTTCCTTCAGTACCATTGATTCCTGCTCATATAGAACCTCCTGAAATGGTTGAACGTCAACCAATTCTTTTTGGTATCGTGACTCTGTGTATTCCTTCCATCTTCTTTTGATGTTTCCTGAGTCATTCAATATTTTCCCCGTAGAATCCTTCTAAATTGCAACTCGAGGCTTGAATTTTTTATTCAGTTCTTTCAGCTTAAGAAATGCAGAGTATGTTCTTCCCTTTTGGTTTTTCTTCTCCAAGTCTTTGCACACGTCATTATAATACTTTACTTTGTCTTCTGGAGCCGCCCTTTGAAATCTTCTGTTCAACTCTTACTTCATCATTTCTTCCTTTCACTTTAACTACTTGACATTCAAGAGCAAGTTTCAGAGTATCGTCTGACATCCATTTTGGTCTTTTCTTTCTTTCCCGTCTTTTTAATGACCTCTTGCTTTTTTCATGTATGATGTCCTTGATGTCATTACACAACTCATCTTGTCTTTGGTCATTAGTGTTCAATGCATCAAATCTATTCTTGAGATAATCTCTAAATTCAGGTGGGATATACTCAAGGTCGTACTTAGGCTCTTGTTGACTTGTTCTAATTTTCTTCAGTTTCACCTTGAACTTACATGTGAATAATTTATGGTCTGTTCTGCAGTTGGCCCCTGGCCTTGTTCTGACTAATGATATAGGGTTTTTCCATTGTCTTTTCCTACTGATATAGTCGATTTGATTCCTGTGTATACCATCTGGCAAGGTCCACTTGTATAGTCATTATATGTTGGTGGAAAATGGTATTTGCAATGAAGAAGTCACTGGTCTTGCAAAATTGTATCATGCGATCTCCAGCATCACTTTTATCACCAAGGTCATATTTTCCAACTACCGATTCTTCTTTGTTTCCAACTTTCACACTCCAATCTCCAGTAATTATCAGTGCATCCTGATTGCATGTTTGATCAATTTCAGACTGCAGAAGTTGGTAAAAATCTTCAGTTTCTTCATCTTTGGCCTTAGTGGTTGGTGGGTAAATTTGAATAATAGTTGTATTAACTGGTCTTCCTTGTAGGCATATGCATATTATCCTATCACTGACAGTGCTGTTCTTCAGGATAGATCTTGAAATGTGTGTTAGATAAGCTTTATTTAGGCATAAGTTAAAATGCTGTGGATGTGAGTTCAATGACAATGAATCAATAACACACATTAAATAAGGTCTGTTTAAACAGAAATACCCATAAAACAAGGTTATGTATTGACTGGTTTATGAAACTATTGTGACCAGAGATTTGTGGGAACCTAACCCTGTATTGTCCTAGGAGCAATGGTTCAGTATTCATTATTTGCCTCAACTTTACAGAACATAACTATTGTGACTAATAAGAACAGACTGTATAATAAGAACACACACATATTCACACACACATGATGTCTGGAGTTCCACCTATATCTTCTCACCTTCATGCACACTGGCTCAACTTCGATCTACCAGCACTTGCCTCTGTCTACCTGAGGGCTCTCTCTGACCATGGAAGTCTGCTCTAACCCTACACAGGGCAGGCAGAATGTACCAGGGAATTAACACCCTCTGCCCACAGGAGCAACCTCAACCTATGAATGTCAGGAGTGATGTATAAAAATTGCAGCTTTTTTGCCCTTTGGAGTGAGTTAGTCTAAGACGCTTGCTATACATGGCTTCCTAGGGTTTGTCATTGGGATATAAATTGCACAGCAGGAACATTCATAGTATCTACCCTTTATTGACTGCCTTCCATTCCCTGTCTCACCTTTCTCCCTCTACTGGTGTTTTTCCCACCTCCCAATAAACTACTTCCACTTGACTTCTTGTTTCAGAATTGCTTTTGGAGAAATTAAAACTAACACACACACATACACACACACATAGTTCACTTACAAACTCTTAAGAGGAAGCTTCCTCTAAGGACTAATGAAGAAAATAATCTCTACCATCTTAATTCCCAAAATGCAGGAGTCGTACCTTTCTATTTGATGTTTTATAGATTTTTGTCCATGTCACCTTCTCCAAAAGACTGAAAGTTCCTCAAGGGCATTATCCACACTGTACACCTAATGTGTGTCTTCCATAATACCTCAGTGTTGACATAGAAAAAGTAGGTGATGCGTGATTTTAAAATTAAAATATAAACTACATATGCTGCCAGTGACAACCAGTACACAAAGAATGAGTCATTACAAACTTATATTACTTTTGTAGGAGAGGATTCCTTCTAAAGGTAATTCATCTTGATTTCTGCAAGGCATCTGACAAGTTTACACATGATGTCTTTATGGAGGATTTGGTGAAATCTGAACCTGGGACAGTGCAGCTGAATAAATACATTATAGGTTGAATGATTTTACAGTATATGGGTAAATGGCTCAGTGCCAACCTGAATGAAAATCCCAAGAATGCTTCAGATCTCTGACACTGATGTTAATCTATTGCATTTTTTTTCTTTTTTGTATTTTTTTTTTTTTTTGCTGACTAGTCTATGGGTTGGTTGGAATTTGGCTGATATTGGCTGGGCTTGACTGAATTTGGTTCCAGGCTAAAATTAATTACAATGTATGTCAAAAAAATAATGTAAAGATTTAGTAAGTGTACTTATCAGGTTTGTGAATTATAAAAGATGGGGAGGGAGCCAAGATGTTTGACGAATCATGAGTCAAAATGTCCTTGACAGATAGGAGTTATTGACTGAAACAAACTAGATACGTTTAAAAGAAACAAGAGTAAAGACCTATGTCTGGGATCAAATAATTATTAACATCAGTACAGAACAACCGTGACTGACTTTACGTCCAACCATATGAATAAAGCCTTGGTAGTCAATAGAGTCAATATTATTCAAAAGGCCCCAAAAGAGAATGGATAAAAAGAAAATATAATAGAGTCTTAGGAGGTATCTAAGGACTCGGAACCTATTCTTCTGAGAACCAGCTTCTGGATGTTAATAATACATTTATTTATTTAATTATTCCAAGCTTCTCCAACTTCCAACCAAATAGTTCTGGGACTCCCTACTATGTGTGATCTCACAAGCTTCCCCAGCAGTGAGTAGAGTGTATCAATTTGCTATTGCTCACTACTCTATATTTCTGGGGTGGTCCATCTTATATCCTGCCAATGCCACTGTCATGGATTGAATTGTGCCCCCCAAAAATGTGTGTCAACTTGGCTAAGCCATGATTCCCAGTATTGTGTGATTGTCCACCATTTTGTCATCTGAAGTAATTTTCCTGTGTTGTAAATCCTACCTCTATGATGTTGATGAGATGGAATTAATGGCAGTAATTAATGAGGCAAGACTCAATCTACAAGACTGAATTGTGTCTTGAGCCAATCTCTTTTGAGATATAAAAGAGAGAAGCAAGCAGAGATATGGGGACCTCATACCACCAAGAAATAAGAGTCAGGAGAATAGCCCATACTTTGGACCCGGGGTCCTTATACTCAGAAGCTCCTTGACCAGGGGAAGACTGATGACAAGGACCTTCCTCCAGAGCCAACAGAGAGAGATAGCCTTCCCCTGGAGGTGATGTCCTGAATTTGGACTTGTAGCCTACTAGACGGTGAGAGAATAAATTTCTCTTTGTTAAAGCCATCCACTTGCGGTATTTCTGTTGTAGCGGCACTAGATGACTAAAACACATGATAATGTGCTGAAGCCCTCTCCTGTTTGCACTCTTCTCTAAATGTAGCTGTCCTGGAGCTCAGCTCAAGCAACTACATCAGTGCCATGTTTCAACTGTATTCCTCATAAAGAATGTACTCTACTTGCTTGGTTCCATGGACCATAGAACAAGGTTATCTCATGCTGTAACTGACTTAGAGAAATTATAGCCTCCTGCACAACATTGTTACTCGGATTTGAAGAAAATAGGAAGAGAATGGCATGGGTGGCAGACAGTTGTTTAAAATTCTGACACTGGCCTCTTGTTCTTGCACAAAAATTTATGTGACCATCTCTTTGTTTAGGATATCCTATGCAGATAGATCCAACACAGATGGTCCTGTAGACCTGGTCAGTAGGCTTGAATTCTAGAGTAGATATAGCTAAGGTTCAAATAAGGACTCACTGCTGGAATCAGCCACAATGGGTTTAAATCCTACCTTCAGCAATATACTTGTCTCACTTTGGACAGATTAATTTATCATTCAAAGCCCCAGTACTTAATTCATACATATTAAATGAAGCTTCATAAAAATTAAATGCAAAGATACACAGAAAGTACTTAGCACAGCACTGGACATATGCTGAGTTATAATTATAACAGATGATCCCCACTAATATTTTTTAAATTATTACTATTTTACACTTTCCTAGATTATGCACATCTACAGACCACACAGGGGTCTGTGCTGACCTCAAAAAATCCACATCTGAAATATTGTCTAGATCACAGTGCCCATACCAACCACCCAGGAGTCTTTGCTAAGCCATGTCTGATATTTTACAGGCTTTAAAGTCAATCCTATAGAAACAACAGGTTATTCTACATAAGCCACATGAACCAAAAGTGAACAACAGTGTTTTATGTGAGGGGCACAGCATACAGCACCCTGTTAGTTTATTGTGCTTCACACAACAACCTTCATTTACTGTGAGAAGAAAGGATAGTAACAAGATGGAAAAGAACTATAGAATTTAGCTTATTCCTGAAGGTTTGAGACCTAACTAACTGAAAAACTGGAACAGTCAATTTGAGAAGCAATCTTAAGTATAGAAATATTTTTAGATGAAGTATTTTTTAAAGATATCATCATTTTATTAAAAATCAATTTCTTGGAGAACAAACAATAATTGCCATTATTATTGTGGAGATAACCATTCCTTCATCCTCTCTGTTGTCAGTACAGAATGTACCCAATTGTCTCCAGGGCTATTTAAGAGTCTATGACAAGGAAGAAAAGGTTTATAAGGGGGCAGCCTTGTTATACATGTCCAAGCTGAGGGACCTAGATATTTTTCTCAAACACTTGGACTACTTTTTAGAAGTAAATGGACTTAGAAGCTCTATGTATGTAGCTTCATGAAGAATTTGAATAAAGATGTAGAAATTACAGAAAAAATTATTAAATCTTTTGTATGTCTAATACTAGAATGGGATGCTTTACAAATTAATACCACTTAGACTTCAAAGGAGGAGCACTGGTGGTGCAGTGGTTAAGTGCTTGGCTGCTAAGAGAAAGGTCGGCAGTTTGAACCCACCAGCCACATCCAAAGGAGAAAGATGTGGCAGTCTGCTTCCACAAAGATTACAGCCTAGAAAACCCTATGGGGCAGTTTTACTCTGTCCTATAAAGTCACTATGAGTCAGAATCTACTCAGCAGCAAAGGGTTTGGGTTTGGTGTTTGGTTAGACTTTAGAGGAGGCTTTCAGTTGATGCATTGTTTGCAGATTAGGAAACAAACTCAGTCATGTTAAGTGATCTCCATTTCTTCTTAAGAAATATCAGAGACAGAACGAAGACTCTAGACCTTTGATTTGCTGCCTAGTGCTCTTTTCCCTACAACCTAACCCTACTCCTATTTTACCAGTGGTGGCCCACTGGGAAAGAGTGGTAAATCATCTATAACAGAGCTCCTTAAATTTGGTAAGTTTTTCCCCTCAATTTATCATGAGCCAATAGTTTTGTTCTACACCCAGTTAATGAGATGAGTCCATTGATCACACACTTGGATGTCAAGCAATATCAAATTTCTTAAGGTTTCCTTTCAGTTTCTGTGCTTATCTCATTCCAGTCCAGCAGCAGGTTTGTGTTTGTTTGTTTTTAAGTCAGTGAATGTCTACAAGTTTATAAATTGGATATAATTCTAATACAAGTACAGTGTGCTCTGCAGTAATTTTTCTTCTTTAAATATATATAGGTACATTTGATTAATTGTCTGTGCTTTAAGATAATCCTAAGAATAACCTAAGAAATGTTTTTCATTCTCTATGTAGTAGGAAGCATCTAAGATGGCCCCTGATGATCCTCACCTCTTGGCATTCAATTCCTTGTTATTATGGATTGAGTTTTTTCCCCAGAAAATGTGTGTCAAATTGGCTAGGCCATGATTCCCAGTATTGTGTGGTTGTCCACCATTTTGTGATCTGATGTGATTATCCTATGTGTTGTAAATCCTAACCTGTATGAAAAGGCAGGATTAGAGGCAGTTATGTTAATGAGGCAGGACTCAATCTATAGGTTTAGGTTGTATCTTGAGTCAATCTCTTTTGAGATAGAAAAGAGAGAATCAAACAGAGAGGAGAGGGACCTCATTACCACCAAGCAAGAAGAGCCAGGAGCAGAGCATGCCAGGGTCCCTACACTGAGAAGCTCCTAGAACAGGGGAAGATTAACAAGTACCTTCCCCCAGAGCCAACAGAGAGAGAAAGACTTCCCCTGGATCTGGTGTCCTGATTTCAGACTTCTAGCCTTCAAGACTGTGAAAGAATAAATTTCTGTTTGTTAAAGCCATTCACGTGTAGTATTTCTGTTAAAGCAGCACTAGATAACTAAGACACTTGTATAAACTCCCCCAGCCCCACCTTAGAGTGTGTGCTAACTTACTGACTCGCGTCTAATAACCAGAATACAATATAAGTAATGGAGTGTCACTTATGATTTAGGTTATAAAAAGACTGTGGCTTCTGTCTTGGGTTCTCTCTTCCTCCTCTCTCTCTCTCTGACTCTTGCTCTAGATGCAGCAAGCTGCCATGTTGGAGCAGACTTATGGGTAGGACCATGTGGCAAGCATCTGATGTATCCATCCAACAGCCACTGAAGACTTGAGGCCTCTTAGCAGCATGCATGTGTGTGGGCTTAGAAGCAAAACTTCTGAGGCCTGCTGAGAGCCATGTGAGTGAGCTTGGAAACAGATCTTCCTCCAGTCAGATGACTGTAGCCCAGACTGAGACCTTGATTGTGTCTTCATGTGAGACCTTGATTCAGAGACACTCATCTAAAGCTGTGCCTAGATTCCTGACTCACAAAAACTCTGGGATAATAGATGTTTGGAAATCCCCCTATGAGTATAGTTAAGTAAAGCTGTAACAAGCATTAACAATGAGCATAAATAAAAGTATTTTCTTTTTAGCTCCGCAGTCGAAATGCAGTCAGGCAAATGTGAAGCCCTATCCATACAAGTTGGATATAGTGAATACTATTCAAGAGTGATGTTCCTCCCACGTGTGGGGGACAATGGATATGGATGGCTCATAGCTGCCCTCCTCACTGGAACTGTTCTCAGCTGCAGGGAACTGCCTCTCTCAAGGTTACACCCCTTTCAGGGGGCAGCTATGGCCATGACTGACAAATGAAGGGATACAAGGGTTGGCCCCCTTGCCTCAATTAGGGCAGCTCAGAAGGCCGTCTCAGCTCCAGAGCTCCCTGTGGGGTTAGCTGAGAACTCCATTGCATATCACCTTTTCTCTCTGCCCATTCCTGCTTCCTCACTTCTATCCAGGTTATAGGCAAGTGCCTAAGAGCACTCCCCAGTATACCTTCTGCATAAAACTACCCTATCACAGTCTGCTTACACAGAACCTAGTCTAAGGCATTGTGTTTTTGGTTGAATTCTTTGCCCAGCGTATTGTCTGATAGACTTTTCCTGAGTAGATCTAGTTCTCTCAGGAAGCTCAATGGGTTTTATATCTTTCAAACTTCTTCATCACTATCAGTATGTCCTCCACCCCATGCTTTGTATTTGACACTTGCCTCTCACACTGGTTAACTTCACACAGAGTTAGGGAGAGAAAGCGAACTGGTGGATGCAGTGGCTTCTGGTTTGTAAGAATAATGAACCAGAGTTGTTCTTGCAGCTCTAGTCATATCTGGCAGACGAGGTAAAGCCATAACTGACTTCATGTTTGTACTGACTAGGCCAGTGAGTCCACCCATCAAATTAAACTGAATAGACAGAACTTATGCTGGGATAAGGAAAAAAAAATAGTTGTAGACAAGTCGTTCTTATTCTGTCTCCTGCTGATTCATTAAGCCAATTGGTTGCTCTACTTTCAACTTAAGCAAACAACCTTGTTTTCTCAAACAGATTTGATGAAAGATGATGTGAGATCATCTCTCACCTTTTTGACTGAGAATAAGAATAGAATCAAGTTTGGAAGGAACGACTATCTTTTGAATGCTAACTCACTGAATCCTAACAATAACCCCAACGATTCATGTGATTTATTCCTATCCAGCAAAGGAGGAAACTAAAGCTCAGGAAAAGGAGTAAGTTGAAAAAGGTCCCAGGAACTATACATGGTCTAAGAAAAACTATCCCAAACGTGGAAATAATGCAAAGGATGATTGCATGTTCTTTCAGTGTTATGCTAGAGCATTGTCTAACGGGCCCAACCAGAATCATTTAGTTCTCTAAGGCAGGGGTTGGCGAACTACCTTCTGTGGGCCAAATTTACCTCCATAGCATATTTTTGTAAATGAAGTTTTATTTTAACACAGCCCTCTTCATTTGTTTATGTATTTCCTATGGCTGCTTTTCTGCTACAACAGCAGAGTTGAGTAGCTGCAACAGAGACTATATGACCGGCAAAGTCTCAAAGAGTTACTATGTGATCCTTTATAGAAAGAGTTTGCTGATCTCTGTTTGACATATTATTTACTGCTGATTAGAGTCCAAACTTTGTCAACTTACTTGTTAACTCACAGGGTTTTGCCTAAAAGAGATGTAAATTGTGTATGTGGTGAAAAAATAACCCCAAAGGTTTTAGACTTTTTATCTGTGAGGCATTAACAGTTTAGTTTTGTATCTAACCTAGCAATTTTGTTCCAAAATTTTTCAGGGCCTATGTATAGTAAGGGGCCTTGGTGGCACAGTGGTTAAGAGTTTAGCCGCTAACCAAAAGGTTAGCAGTTCGAATCTACCAGCCCCTCCTTGGAAACCCTGTGGGGCAGTTCTACTCTGTCCTATAGGCTAGCTATGAGTTGGAATTGACTCAACGGCAATGAGTTTGGTTTCTTTCTGGTTTATATATCCTCAGTCTTTCAAATTCTCTTTGAACCAGCTTTACCTCATTCTTGAGTTAAATAAATCTTTCACTATGTATTTGTATGGGAGTCTTGTTCTTAAGTTTGTGAAAATTATACTGATATTGGCAGACCTGTGATTTGAAGGAAAAGTGTCTAATTTTAAAACCATTTTCATTCTGCTGCTTCATGCTACCTCCTCATCTGTGGGAATTTAAAAGTAGACATGCTGATGAGTCCTTTTGCTGTAAGGTTAAATTGGTAGAGCTAGACATCATCAAGACTGTTTCCCTTTCACTTAAGTTTACGTTCTTTGGGCAAGAGCTCTTTTGTAAGTCTAATAAACACATCTTGGCAAATAGTTTCATTCAATGATGGAAAAAAAATAATAAGCAAGCTTCCTTTTAAGCCTCTACAAGCAGGAATCAATTTGGAAGACAATCGACTGGCTAGCTCTTTTTGTTGTTGTTTCCTCTCTACTCAGAACAGTTACTTGGGGCTCACCTGATTGGGAAAATGAAAAAAAAAGTCTTTTTTTCAGAAGCTGATGTTTGTGCAAGCTACTTGTCACTGGACAGCATGAGGAGTTGGAAAAGCAGCAAATCAGGCAATCGTTCACCCAGCCAAAGCTATTCTCTAATCTACCGTTGACCAGAATCAACTGAGAAGCAACGGTCGTTTTGCAAAATCAGGATTACAATCCTTATCCTGCAGACTTGTGAGAAATTGAAACAAAATATTCATATTGCTCTGAGTTTAGTAGGTTCTCAGTCAATGTAGTTATTGCAGATTCTTCTCTTCTACTTTATTGGATCCAGTCATGTATACAAATATTATTTTGGTATGTTCCCATCAGAGAAGGAGAACAAAACATAAGTTTACAGAGTTTTTGTTTCAGGTGATGAAAAGTTTTGGAAACAGATAGTGATAGTTGCAAATATTGTGGATGTAATTAATGCCTCTGAATTGTACATTTGATCAATGGCAAATTTACTTTTCTTTATATTTTACCCATGGTATAACTTCCAGCATCACAGCAGCACTCAAGCCACCACGGTATGACAAACTTTATAATGCTTTACTTTGTCTTCTCGAGCTGCTCTTTGAAATCTTCTGTTCAACTCTTTTACTTCATCATTTCTTCCATTTGCTTTATCTGCTCTACGTTCGAGAGCAAGTTTCAGAGTCTCTTCGGACATCCATTTTGGTCTTTTATTTCTTTCCTGTCTTTTTAATGACCTTTTGTTTTCTTCGTTTATGACGTCCTGGATGTCATCTAGCAACTCACCTGGTCTTCGGTCATTTATGTTCAATGCTCCAATCTATTCTTGAGATGGTCGCTAAATTCAGGTGGGATATTCTCAAGGTCATATTTTGGTTCCCGTGGACATGTTTTAATTTTCTTCAGCTTCTACTTGAACTTGCATATGAGAAATTGATGGTCTGTTCCGCAGTTAGCCCCTGGCCTTGTTCTGACTGATGATACTGAGCGTCTCCATCGTCTCTTTCCATAGGTGTAGTCGATTTGATTCCTGTGTATTCCATCCAGCGAGGTCCACATGTATAGTCACCATTTATGTTGCTGAAAAAAGTATTTGAAATGAATAAGTCATTGGTCTTGCAAAATTCTATCATGTGGCGTCATTTCTATCACCAAGGTAATATTTTCCAAATTCTGTCCCTTCTTCTTTGTTTCCAACTTTCCCATTCTAATCACTAGTAATTATCAATACATCTTGATTGCATGTTTGATCAATTTCAGACTGCAGAAGTTGGTAAGAATCTTGAATTTCTTCATCTTCGGCATGAGTGGTTGATGTGTAAATTTGAATAATAATCATATTACTCATCTTCCTTGTAGGTGTATGGATATTATCCTATCACTGACAGCTTTGTACTTCAGGATAGATCTTGAAATGTTCTTTTTGATGATGAATGTGACATCATTCCTCTTCAAATTGTCATTCTTGGCATACTAGACCATATGATGGTCCAATTAAAAATGGCCAATACTGGTCTATTTCAGCTCATTAATGCCTAGGATATCAATCTTTATGTGCTCTGTTTCATTTTTGACAATTTCCAATTTTCCTAGATTCATATTTCGTATATTTTGTGTTCCAATTACTAATGGATGTTTGCAGCTGTTTCTTCTCATTTTGATTATGCCACATCAGCAAATGAAGGTCCCAAAAGATATACTCCGTCCACATCATTAAGGTCAGCTCTACTTTGAGGAGGCAGATCTTTCCCAGTCATATTTTGAGTATCTTTCAACCTGAGGGACTCTTCTTCCAGCAGTATATCAGACAATGTTCTGCTGCTACTCACAGGGTTTTTACTGACCAATTTTTTCAGAAGTAGACTGCCGGATCTTTCTTCCTCGTCTGTCTTAGTCTGGGAGTCTGCTGAAAACTGCCTACCATAGATGAAATGTGTAAAGACCTGGAGTTAAAAAACAAAAAGAGAAAAACACACTTGGCATTTCTCAAGCCGAAAGAACTCAAGAAAAAATTCAAGCCTTGAGTTGCAATATTGAAGGATTCTAAGGGGAAAAAATTGAACAACACCGCAGGAAGCATTAAAAGAAGATGGGAGGAATACACAGAATCACTGTACCAAAAAGAATTAGTCTATGTTCAGCCATTTCAGGAGGTAGCATATTATCAAGAACTGATGGTATTGAACAAAGAAGTCCAAGCTATACTGAAGACACTGGCAAAAAACAAGGCTCTAGGAATTGACAGAATACCAGTAGAAATGTTTCAACAAACAGATGCAGTGCTGGAGATGTTCACTCATCTATGCCAAAAAATTTGGAAGACAGCTACCTGGCCAACTGACTGGAACAGATTCATATTTATATCTCTTCCAAAGAAAGGTAATTCAACAGACTGTGGAAATTATTAAACAATATCATTAATATCACACACAAGTAAAATTTTTTTTGTTTTTTTTTTTTTATTGTACTTCAGGT
>NW_004443978.1:19200509-19211255 GCF_000243295.1 Trichechus manatus latirostris
CGAGAAACTGAGCAATGAAGAAAGACAAAAAGGGAAAAAGAGGGAAAAGAAAACAAAACAAATTAAAAAAAAAAAGAATAAGAAAGGCCCCCAAAAAAACAGAAAAAAAAAAAAACAACGAGAAAAGAAATGCTCTCAGGGATCCCTCTGCATGTCTGTGCAAGCTGAAGGGGAAGTCTCCTTGCCACGCATCACCGCCTGACCAGAAAGGGCTCCCAACTCAAGAAAAGGAAAAGAAAACAAACAAACATTTCAAAACAAACAAACAAACAAAAGCACCGGGATCCCACCAGCGTGGCAGCCCGGACTAGGCAGCAACTCCACACTCAAAAGGAGCTCCACAGCCCCTCAGGAAGAAGCAAAGATGGTGCATGGAGCCAGGTATTTGAGCGAAAGGAGGGGGAGGTGGTGAGAGGTAAGGAAGAAATCAAAAGAAGCAGGAAAAAAAGCAACACTAGCAGTCAACAAATGGCACTCAGAGAGCCAGCTAGTGCGGGCTGGTGTTTCTCGGACAAGAGACTGTGTCTTTGGGAAGCAGAGGGGGCCGAGTGTGGGTGAAGAAGGGTAGAGAGTGGGAAAGCGTATATCACAAATTACCAGAGCTCTGTAGCCCCTCAGGAAAAAGCCAAGAAGGCACACGGAGCCAGGTATTTGAGCGAAAGGAGGGGGAGTTGGTGAGAGGTAAGGAAGAAATCAAAAGAAGCAGAAAAAAGCAACACCAGCAGCCAACAGATGGAACTCAGAGAGCCTGCCCTTCTGGGTTTGTGGAATCCAAGCAGCCGGTGTTTCCCTTTCAAGTGATTGTGGCCGCGGGAAGCAGAGGAGGCCGAGTCGGGGTGAAGAAGGGTGGGGGGTGGGAAAGGGTATATCACAAATTACCAGTTGTTTTGCCTCCCTCTGGATGCTCTGTGAGGCTGCTTTCTCGTACCCCCTGTTTGCTGGTCTCCAATAGGAGTCCAAGATGGTGTATCCACGCTGCGTTTGCTGGTAGGGGACCTCTGCATGAATCTCTCCTCGCTCTCCATTCTCTGTCAGTTTCTCAGTCCATTTGGTGCTTGGCTGAGTTCTTTATCTCTTCATTTGATATTTTAGGGTTTCAGGATTTTTGTATTCTCTGTTTGGCTTAGTTTTTCGGATCTTTGCTGTGGAGGGACGGCGTGGTGCTTCTGCCTAGAGCGCCATTTTGCCAGAACTCCACAAGTAAAATCTTGCTGAATATAATTCAAAAGCAGTTGCAGCAGTGCATCAACAGGGAGATGCCAGAAATTCAAGCTGGATTCAGAAAAGAACACAGAATGAGGCATATCACTGCTGATGTTAGATGGATCTTGGCTGAAAACAGAGAATACCAGAAGGATATTTACCTGTGTTTTATTGACTATGCAAAGGCATTCGACTATGTGGATAATAACAAATTATGGATAACATTGCAAAAAATAGGAATTCCAGTACACTTAATTGTGCTCATTCAGAACATGTACATAGACTAAAAGGCAGTCTTTTGAACAGAACAAAGGGGTATTGCATGGTTTAAAATTAGGAAAGGTCTGTATCAGGGTTATATCCTGT
The DNA here is from genome assembly GCF_000243295.1 of Trichechus manatus latirostris. Classification (NCBI taxonomy): domain Eukaryota; kingdom Metazoa; phylum Chordata; class Mammalia; order Sirenia; family Trichechidae; genus Trichechus; species Trichechus manatus. The sequence continues at coordinate 19,202,079 of NW_004443978.1, forward strand.
CACCATACTTATTCAATCTGTATGCTGAGCAAATAATCAGAGAAGCTGGACTATATGAAGAAGAACACAGCATCAGATTGGAGGAAGATTCATTAACAGCCTGTGATATGCAGATGACACATTCTTGCTTGCTAAAAGTGAAGAAGACTTGAAGTACTTACTGATGAGGATCAAAGATTAGAGCTTTCGGTATGGATTACACCTCAACGTAAAGAAAACAAAAGTCCTCACAGATGGACTAATAAGCAACATCATGATAAACAGAGAAAATACTGAAGTTGTCAAGGATTTCATTTTACTTGGATCCATAATCAATGCTCACGGAAGCAGCAATCAAGAAAGCAAATGATATATAGCATTGGGAAAATTTGCTGCAAAAGACCTCTTTAAAATGTTAGAAATCAAAGATGTCACTTTGAGGTCTAAGGTGCACCTAATCTAAGCCATGGTATTTTCAATCGCCTCATATGCATGTGAAAACTAGACAATGACAAAGAAGACCAAAAATGAATTGATGCTTTTGAATTCTGGTGCTGGCGAAGAATATTGAATACACCATTAACTGTCTTGGAAGAAGTACAGTCAGAACGCTTCTTAGAAGCAAGGATGGCAAAACTTTGTCTCATGTACTTTGGACATGTTATCAGTCCCTGGGGAAGAACATCATGCTTCATAAAGTAGAGGGTCATCAAAAGAGAGGAGGACCCTCAACAAGATGGATTGACACAGTGGCTGCAACAACGGGCTCAAACATAGCAATGATAGTGGGGATGGCGCAGAACCAGGCAATGTTTTGTTCTATTGTACATAGGGTCGCTGTGAGTCAGAACCCACTCGACAGCACCTAACAGCGATATATTTTACCACAATAAAAAAAAAAGAATAAAAAATCCATATGTTTAATATGAGGTCTAAACGTTACCAGAGGACTTGAGGCAATCAGTGGTTTCTCCTATTCTGTCAGAAAGATGTCTTAGGTGGTTGTATTCTTGTTCTAATGGATTCTAAAACGACATTTATGCCTTAGCGCATTGATGTCTAACATGATAGTTTGTATACCTGTTTTCCTGACCTACTGAAGTCTTTACTTAAGACAGAACATCGAAAACTCTCCCATTCTTCCCTTTTATCCATGGGGTAAATTTTTATGACCTCTATTGGCAAGCATAAGCCTACCAGATTTTTTGTTTCCAAGTGACCCACAGAATAAAAGTGCTTCAGAACCACCCAGAATTATCAGCACATGTTTGCTTATGTTTTTCTGAAATGAGAAAGCCTCTTATAAAATTTCTTCTCTTTTTCTTGCACCTGTTTCCTGCATATTTTGTTGACTCTTCAGTGACTGAAAGGGCTTTCTTACACCTACTTTCCTCTTAACATAAACCTAGCAGCCAACATAACGAACAGCTTTTTGTATGTGCTCTCTGTCTTCCATTTCAGCTTTTCTCTCACTGTGCTAAGCGCGCAACACAACTCTAGAATGTGGTCTCTTTACATCATGCAACAGGAGCTGAGTCTTGGAGGTTTCTTTGGAGGCTGTGCCTTAAAGCGCTGGGAGAAGTGAAGCTGTCTAGAATGCATGGTGTACATTCCTATTGGCGTTAACCCTCTAATGGCTCTCACTTTCTGAGGGTTGTAAAATCCACATCCCAGAAAGAATGCTTATGATTCCCTTCTTAAAATTGCTTGTCAATGAGCACTGGGGAAAGGAGAAAAGTTTTACTGATTAGATGCCCTGCCCATTGGTTGACATGTCTTACTTCATTTGATCTCCACACAATCCTGTGCAGTAATGTATTACCGTCTCCACTTTTGTAGGTGAAGAAACTGAAACTCAGAGAGGTTACAGAACTTGCCCAGGATCCCTGGCTAATAAGAGGCTGAGTGGATGTTTCAATCTAGGTTGGAGTCCAAAGTCCATGTTCTTACAACATTTAAGGACTTGATTTGCAAATTTTAGTAAGCATAACAATAATTTGGAGAGCTTGTTAGAATTCAGATTCCTGGGCCCCAACCTCAGGGTTTCTGACTCAGTGGGTCTGGAGTGAGCCTGATATTTGCTCCCCGCTATGCTGATGCTCATGGAGTCGGATTCAACTTGATGGCACACAACAACAACAGCAACATGTTGATGCCGTGGATCTGTGAACCACACTCTGAGATGCACTGTACTAAACCACACTGCTTTAGCAATACATGTTAAACAATCTGATAGCTGGCCTCCCAATCACCCCCAAGCTGAATCTTTCTTGAACTTCCATAATATGAGTTACACTTAATTATAAACTCAGCAGGGTGAATATCCGTTAGAGGATATGATGTTATCCAGTCACTTAATGTAATGTTAATAATAGTATTTTAGAGCTTGAAGGAACCTTAGACATTGTCTAATTCAACTTCTTTTTGTGTTAAAAAAAAAAAAAAGAGTAAACATGATTTCCTCACATTTATTGGAGAAATACATTTTCTAGTTCAAAAAAGTTGTCAGGAACATAGCTGATGGTTGTTCAAGTTATCTGTTTCTGTTCAGCTGAATTCTTTCAAAGATAGAGCAGAGTAATGTGGGGCCAGTGTATGATGAGCGCTTACCTTCCCATGGCTTTGGCAAATACGTGGTTGTGAAGCCAACCTCTTTACTCATGTACCAAGCAGGGGATATATGTGGCTTGGGATGTCAGTTATTTTAGACAACATAGGATCTCTCTGGTTTGGTATGTGTGGGAAGAGGTATGCTCATCCATACATTATGAGGATTTTTATTGTGTTTTTCCTGAACGTGAGCCAGAGATCCTGATTCACTCATTTTCCCATCACTGGGTGCGTCAATGTAACTCTGTCCTAGACATAAATTTTCATTTGTCCCTTGTTCCTCTGCACTTTCTCTTATCTAGACCTTCTAAATTATATGCAAACAGTTCATATTCCTTTGTCTCTAAACCTAGTTTAGGCAATACGTTGTTTTTCATGGATGAGCTAATTTTAATGGGGTTTGTTCTTATCAATTGCCCAAGTTCTACTTTAACACTGTAATGTCAAAAGTTTTTCCTAGGGGTTTCGTGAATGGGGCTGATTTGAGTTATCAAACAAGGAGTAGAAGGACACTGGATTTAATTAAAGGATTAATGAGGCTTATTATTAAATGTCTATAACTTGGGAGATGCTTTAGAGGAGAGTATAGTCATGGGAGATTTTCTGGGATGCCAGTAATCCTCGTGAGTGGGAAGAAGGTTAAATTCATCTAACTGGTTTGGACAAGCAGAGAAATGAAACATAATTTTACATTAGAAAGGGAGCTTCATATCCAGGGCCAAATTATGATTGTAGTATAATCACAAAGAAATTTGTTACAATAATGGTCTTCAAGAAGATCTAGGGGACAAGGGTTTGGGATGAGAGGAAGATTTATTTGTACTGTTATAAGCTTTGAAAACTGTTTGAATTTTTAATATATAAATGAATTACTTTATACAATTAAAAACAAAAACAAAGATTTATTTTACAAACACGTAACCACAGTTGCATAGTTGTAATAGTATGAGATAAAGCACTGGATGCAATTACCCCAAAGAGACATCATTGGTCACAGATGGAAAGTAAACTGCACAGTGATGATACTCACAGCCCTCCAATCTTTCACAGCATCTTAAAATTGACCTGTGGGAGCCCACTTTCCTCAGGGATATGAGAAACTGTGATAGAACTTCAAACATGTATGAGGCTCCATGTTGGGCACTATGAGGTATAGCAATATAATTTAAGTTTCGGAAAATATGACACATTCTCATACAAAAACATTCATGGGACAAAATCCAGAAATACTTGATACTTCTTTTGCAGGTCATAGAATAGGGAGCCCAAAACTAAGAGGGGAGCGCCACATTGGTTATGGAAGCAACAGGGTGGAGGCAGAATTTAAACAAGTCCTTGATGGTTGGATGATATGTCAGAACATATGGGTGGAGAGAAGCTAGCTCTTGAAGGCAGTACCCTAGCCTGTGACTCACCAGAGAAAAATGAGCTGTCCCTGAGGTGAAACCAAAATTAATATTTCTTTCAGTCTTCATGTTCCTTGATGTCTCTGCAACATTTAACACATTTGACCGTTTGTTATTGTTTGTTTGAAGTGAAAACAGTTTTATTGTTTATTTTTTGTTACTTAATTTGTAGTAATTTTAGAAAATCCACACAATACAGAAAAAAGGAAATAAAAAGAAAGTAAAAATCATTCAAATTTCTTTAGCCATTATTTCTAAATAGCTACTTAACTGCTTTCAGTATTTTAAAGGGCATCCTTGCAAACATATTTCTAGTAGTATGTTTAGGCTGATTGTATTTTAAGCTGGGTGCAGAAGAGATTGGAGGAAAAAAAATCTGGCACCTGGAAGACGAGTTCTTCTAGGAGTAATGGTTGGGGCTCAGTTACTTTCAGGAGCATCTAGAGGAGAAGGTGTGGGATTCCAGGCTCCTAAATCCTGCTTCAATAATAACAGCAACTGTTCAACTTGTTGGTATCCTGGACTTCTACTTGACATGTCATTTGAAGAAAACACTATGTCTCTTCAGTGTGTTTTAAATCCACTGTCCAACTGGGAGCCCAGCAGGGCCTGACCTAAGGCTGAAATGAGGTGATGGACGGAGAGGTGGGTCTGGGAGACACTGCGGAGATGTGTACAACTTGGCAAGGATTTGCGACTGACTGACTGGACATACACTACAGGAGGAGAAGCTCTGAAATACAACTCCGATAATTAGTGACCTGGCAATTCGGTGGATGTTTTTATCTATATAGAGCTTATGTGGCATTAGAACACCCAGTGTAAATGTCTACCAGGAATTTGAGGATGTAAACAAAAGCCTGGAAGAAACATGTGGGCTTGAGGTGTAATTTGGGAATCTTGAACAGGGAAGACTGTGAAGACATGGGAAGTTGCTATCAGACATGTTTTTCAAAAGGAAATGAATGAGAAGGTAACATTAATAATTTCAGTAATTGTAATGCATTGAGCTCATATATACCAAGAGTTACAAATGGATTATTTTATCCTCAGAACCGTTTGGAGATGCACATTATTATCTTTATTTTATAGCTGTAGCATGCAGAGGCAAAAGCTTTCTCAAATTCACACAGCCATTAAGTCATAGCCCTGGGATTCAAACCCAGACAGTCTGATTCCAGAGGCTGTACTCTCTCAGAAGGTAGGTGCAAGGGGAATTTAAAATGGCACAGGGCAAAGGGACCAAAGACCAAGACCTGAGCAGAACCCGTGACTCCGAACTAGGGCAGTCTAGGAGTCTGTTACCAAGCTGGAGCTTTCATAGCTGCAGTGTTTACTACAGTGAGAATTTGGATGTCACCTACATGTCTGTCATTTACAAGACTGATGATTCGTATACATGAAATTACATCCACAAGTATAGGGGTTAGGATTTATAACACATATTTTTGGTGGACGTAATTCAATTCATAATACTTTCTATGAAAACAGTATTCAAATTTAAAATACTAGTCTGTTCACAGAAAGGCCAGGATACAAATGTACTCGGTACTTGGTAAAAGGCACTTTTATGATGGAATTCAGGGACTATGACCTGCCCCTTCAGGTCTACATTCAGATAATTCAACTTGCCAGGATGAAACATTGGTTGTCTTCGTTTTATTTTCTTTTGTGTTCTAATTTGCCATGTTTGTTTTGTTGAGTTTTGTTTTATGTTTTAATCTGCTGTATTCTTTGTCACAGTACAGGCAAAGGACAAGATCTCCCATCTCCTTATCCTCAGACATGTCTCCTCACTTCTAAATTGACTTTGCCAGTTCTGTTTGCATAAATAAATCAGTACACGAGGATTTCACACATTTGACTGCTGAGTCAAATGCTATTTTATGTTTGGATTCCTATTTAAGTTAGAGCTTACAAGGCTGCAGAACTCATGGATTAATATCATCAGAGAATTCTTTAACTGTGATACACACCAGAGGAATTATACAGAGTAAAGCGTAGGCTCCTTTTGCTACACATCCCTCACTGTCTTGTGTTCCTTAAATATGTGATGGATTCTTTTATTACACCTTGTGTTTGGGATTTATTATTAAGGGCCACCAGTATTTTAAGACACTTCTACTACTTTCTTAGCTATAGTTTAGCAACTACAATATAAAGAATACCATTTGTCATTTTCTAGAAGATACTATAAGCCAAGCTTGGAGATACATGCTTTATGTATATTATCTTATTTAATTCTCACAAGGACTTCAAACATTAGATATCACCAATTTTACAGAAGAGATAACGGACATTCAGAGAGGCCTAAGACCCAGAGTACGTAGCTAAAGACTGGTAGAACCAGGACTCACCAACTCTAAAGCTTTGCTTACTTGCACTTGATCAAAATATAGTCTATTAGAAAATTATTTTTTAAACTTTGGAAACTGAACTCTTGAAGTGATTAGAAGTTGTTTAGAAAGGAATGGAGGAATCAGACAATCCTGAGAACTGGTCATTTCTACCCTACTATCCATGGAGCCCTGGTGGTGCAGTGGTTAATTGTTAATTGTTCAGCTGCCAACCAGAAGGTCGACAGTTTGAATCTACCAGCTGCTCCTTGAAAACACTATGGGGCAGTTCTTCTCTGTCACTATGAGTCAGAATCAACTTGACAGCAATGAATTTGGTTTGGTATCCATTGCTACATCCATCATTCCTTCTATTCCTTCTTACATCAACTCCTACTTTCCTCCCTCTCCTTCCTCCCTCCGTATCTCCCTCCTTATTTCCTTCTTTCCTTCCTTTTTCTCTATCCCTCCCTCTCTCATTGTCTCTTCCCTCCTTCCTCCATTTTTCCCTTCACCTTCCAATACTCTACTCCTCTAATTCTCCATCCCATGCTCTATTAATACAGATAGACATACAACTTACAGAGGACTGAACGCATGCCAGGTAGTGCAGTATGTTTATTAAATGGATAAACGTTTAATTATCACAACCACCCTTTTCTACACTACATGTATAGAAATTATCCCTCAAAGAGATTAAATAACAAACCCAAAACCATGCAGAGTGTAAGCAGTGGAGTCAAAATTGGAACCCTAGCAATATGACCCTTGAGCTCTCAGTATGTAAACATTTTATTTCACTAGGTAGAAATCAAAGAAATTAAAATTAAAACAGTGAGATATTAATCTCTGCCCCCCACCACCACACACACATATATATAAGAAAGGCTAAACAAACAAAAAAACATACAGCATTTGATGCTGGTGAATGTGCAGTGGTTCAGAAACTCTTACATTATGGAGAGTGTAATTGGCACAGTATGTTTGGAAAATAATTTTATTTTATATAAAGAACACTTTAAAACTCCATATGATTCGGCTCATGCTTTCCTCTTCCAGAAATCTATTCTAAGAAACCAATTAAAAAATATGTATATAACAATTTGTCTGCTAAAACACTATTTTGAGTAGAAAAACAAGAGGAAGAAATGTAAATGTTCAACAGTGAGGTAATTATTAAGTAAAATGTGGTAAATCCAAACCCTGAAAAGCAATGCAGTCATTAAAATAACATAGCTTTAACCATTTTGTTGGAAATGTAGCATACTTACAGAAAATCCACCAAAAAAAAAAAAAAAAAGAAAAGAAAGAAAGAAATACTGCTTAATGAATCATTGTGAAGAAAATGCCCACGTATCCACTATTCAGATCAAGAGATGGGCCAGTGTTCCAGAAGTCCCAGCCTTTCGGATCACAGCTTCTTCTGACCTTGTGGTCATCATCCCCTTGCTTTCTGACTGGATGCAACCCCAGACAAGGCAGCTTAATTGTCCCTGTTTTTGAACCCTATGTAAATGAAAACCAGTTGGTATACATTCTATTGTGTCTGACTTTTTTTCAATCACCATTTATTTGTCTATTCTACTGTTGATACAATGTGGATTATTTCCAGCTTCAGCTTATTAAAAACAAAGCTACTATGAAAATTCATGTACTTCTATCCTGATGTACATCTGTTTTACAATCTATCCCTATCACATTGCTTTGTCCTAGACAACATGCTGTTAATCTTTTTTGCTAGAGTGATTGCATTGGTTCGCACTCTTTCCAACAGGGTTTGAAAGTTTCCATTGCTCACTGGGGAGGCCAGCACAACTTGTCCAAGACAAGGTCATGGAAGTACCATAGACACATCCAAACTCCCTGAGGGACAAAACTACTGGGCTGAGGTATATGGGGACCATGGTCTCAGGGAACATCTAGCTCAATTGGCATAACATAGTTGATAAAGAAAATGTTTTACATTCTACTTTGGTGAGTAGTGCCTGGGATCATAAAAGCTTGTGAGCGGACATCTAAGATACTCCACTGGTCTCACCCCATCTGGAGAAAGGGAGAATGAAGAAAACCAAAGACACAAGGGAAAGATTAGTCCAAAGGACTAATGGACCACATCTACCGCAGCCTCCACCAGACTGAGTCCAGCACAACTGTATGATGCCCAGCTACCACCACTGACTGCTCTGACAAGTATCACAACAGAGGGTCCTGGACAGAGCTGGAGAAGAATGTAGAACAAAACTCTAACTCACAAAATACAATAAAACAGACTTACTGGTCTGACAGAAACTGGAGAAACCCTGAGAGTACGGCCCACAAACAATCTTCTAGCTCAGTACTGATGTCATTCCCGAGGTTCACCTTTCAGCCAAAGATTAGACAGCCCATAAAACAAAATGCGACTAAATGGGCACACCAGCCCAGAGGCAAGGATGAGAAGACAGGAAGGAACAGGAAAACTGGAAATGGGGAACCCAAGGTCGAGAAGGGGAGAGTGTTGACATGTCTTAGGGTTGGCAACCAATGCCACAAAACAATATGTGTATTAATTGTTTAATGAGAAACCAGTTTGCTCTGTAAACCGTCATCTAAAGTACAATAAAAAAAAAAAAAAGAGAAAAAGTTTTCATTGCTCAGCTCTCTCACTAACTCTGTAACTCTGTTTGATGCCTGTTTTGGTTCCTTAGGTTTTCTTTTATTGATTGATTTATAGAAGTTCTTTATACATGTTGAGGTCAGGAAATAGCTGTCAGTTATGTTGTGTTTTATGATGGGATTCTCTTTTTTCCATGATTGTCCTTATAATTTTTTTTCTTTGTTTTTTTTTACTATCATTTCTTGAAAGT
>NW_004443978.1:19212030-19215568 GCF_000243295.1 Trichechus manatus latirostris
CTCATTGGTATTGGCAAATATCCCAAGGCAAAAATAGCCCCAAGTGCAAGGCTCATTACTCTGTTTCTGTACTCCCTCAGATCTCAACCTGGTAATTTCTCACTATCATATTAGATATTAGTACCCTCTCAGAAAAAAAAAAAAAAAAAAAAAAAAAATTTTTCCAGCCATTTTTGTTGTCAGCAGCGGGAGGATTGGTCTGCTCCAATAAAATCATAATTCCAGAGAATAAAAATATGTGATATATGGTTTAGTAAACAAAACACAATATAAAATTATTTATAAACTATTATTCCAGTGTCATAGAATATGAATAACAGCAAATTTGGAAGAAAGTATTCCAAAATAATTGTAGTGGAAATAAAAAATAGTGGGATTATAGTATCTTACATTTTCTTCTTGATTTTTTTTTTTTTAAATAGGTTTTCTAAGATGAGCAAGTATTAATTTTCAAATGAGCTGAAAAATTCTGGTTTTTGAAGAGGAGATAAATAGTCCTGAATTCTAATTCTAATATCATGACCAAATAACTGTGTGGTCCTGGACAACTCAGCCTTGGTTTTCTAAATTGTAAAATAAGAAATCAAAAATGAGTGAACTTCAGGACTCCTTCTACCATAATGGAAACCCTAGTTTCATAGTGGTTAAGAAGGATGTCTGCTAACCAAAAGGCCAGCAGTTTGACTCCATCAGGTACTCCTTGGAAACCCTATAGGGCAGTTCTACTCTGTTCTATCGGGTCACTATGAATCGACATTGACTGGACGGCAACGGAGTTTTCTTCTACCATCATATTAAAAATGTAGGCCAAACTAGTTTTGAGAATGGCCGTAAAAATGTTTCCCGGGGAGTAAATGTAAAAATTCATACAGAAAATACAACAGCTAAGCCCATGGCTACTAACCAAATAGTTAGTGGTTTGAACAACCACCTAGCGGCTCTGTGGGAGAAAGATCTGGTGATCTGCTCCTACAAAGGTTACATCCTAGCAAACCCTATAGGGCAGTTTTACTCTGTCACATGGGTTTGCTATGAGTTGGAATCTACTCGACAGTAGCTAACTACAACAACGTGGTAAAATCATAGCCTATAAATAAAAAAGAGAAAACACCCTGAAAGGTATATTATTTACCGGAATTTTAAGCCCTGTTCATACCTAGTTGGATGAAAAGTGAAAACGTCTATAATAAAGCATGATTTACCTTAGAATACATAGATAAGTTCAATAATAAAAAGTCCTTTAGAATGAATGTAAGGTAAGGCAGTTTCTAACCCAAAAACCCATTGCCATCAAGTTGATTTCAACCCACAGTGACCCTAGAGGACGGAGTAGAACTGTACCATAGATTACCAAGGAGCAGCTGGTGGATTAGAACTGGCAAACTTTTGGTTAGCAGCTGTATCACTTAACCACTGCGCCACCAGAGTTCTTATGAATTAGGGGAGAGTTCAGTATTATTATGCTGAAAATAAAGGTTTCTGTACAAATGGGGATTTGTTCCTCTATTAAACTATTAAAATGTTTTATGGCCTCTCATGCATAGAATAAAGGACAAGTTCCTTAGCCCAACTAACCTTCCAAACTCATCTTCTGTGTCTTGCCAGTGCTGTGCCATCTCCTTTGAACTGAGGTACGATAACAGCAACTTTCAAACACGGCAATACTTATGCATGTCTTTATGCCTCCTTTCTTGCCCACAATTTAAATGCTGGATAATTCTACCCAGGCTCCTTGGGGAGAAATCCATATTTAGCCCTATATATTACTTTGTACATGTATCTGTGTGGTAGGGTTTTCATTAGCTACATATCTTTTACCCTTGTGGATTCTGACCTCCTTGAGGACAAGACTTTCATCAGCTACAGTATATACTAGTTTCCTTGGTATCCAGCATATACTAGAAACATAGTGAATGCTCAGTGAATTTTTATGAGTAAATACATAAATTAATATATTAAGCAATCCTACTCCAAGTGTGATCTGTTCATGTCTCAGTACCAATCCTCAAACTTTTACAAGTCTGTGATAATTACAGAATGTGAGACTAAGCATTTAAAAGAAAAATTGAAATCAGTTTGACATTGCCATAACATCCAAAGCATGATTTTGTGTTTTAAAAAATATTGGTCTGTGGAAGGTTGAAAATTAAAATAATAATATTAATAATAAATCTGGTTCATTACCCAAGAGAGTTTGAGAAGCACTGCATTAAGGATATGTTAAATACACTTTCAAACCAATTAAAACTCAGTCCACTTGCAATGTCATTTAGTAATTCAATTACTTGTGTGTAAATCACTTTCCCTTTCTTGAGAAAGCAATTGTGGTATAATATGGTTTCTTGGGTGTTATGTCTGAGGACATAGATGGTTGCTGTCATAGTGAAAATACTCAGTGTAAAGACCTAATGTGCTGTCAAGAGCCATGAGGATAAGGATTAAGTGTGGAACCTGGGAAAAAAGAATAGATTTAGTGCCTCTATATTCAATAGCTGTGCATTTGACCATTGACCACTCATTTGGATAGTCCAAAGCCTGGGGTAATCTGTGACTTTGGATATACACAATTTTGAACCTGAATTCTTGAAGTCTACCATACAGGGACAAGTCATTTAACACCTGGGAACGATTGTAAAAATGGTCCTAATTCTCTACCTTTTCCTGTATGCACACTCCTGGCAACGCAACTTTGCAGCTCCTCTAGCTAAGAAGTGAGGTCTTTCTTCCTTCTCCTCGAATCTACGCTGGCCTTTTGATTTGATTTGGCTAATACAATGCAGCAGAGGTGACAATGTGCATATCTGAATTTAGGAAAAAGAAGCCTCATTCATTTACACTCACTCCTTTGAAACCATCAGCAACCGTATGAACAAGCCCAAGCTAACCAAATGGATTGTGAGAGACGACATGGAGCAAAGACAAGTTGCCCCAGTGGAGGCCATCAAAGACCAGCCACTCTCAGACAACCACCAAATGGTGAAAGAGCCCAACCAATATCAGCAAACTCCAGGCACTTGAGCAAGCCCAGGTAGGTCAGCCCAAATGGACAATCCACCAACTCATGAGCAATGATAAATGTTTATTCTTTTTAGCCACAAAGTTTTGGGATGGTTTGTTCTGCAGCTTTAGCTAATGAATACCACATTCATATTCCAAAAGGGTTTTTAAAGTAGAATTCAGAAATACCAGTAGTGTGTGAGTTTTTCACAAATGTAAATACTTAACAGAGAATTGCAATTTTTCTGCCTAATAGCATACACATTATAGACTGCATAGTCCCCTGCTTCACCCTGAAAATTTAAAGCAATTTGACCACCCACCTCAGAAAGCAACCACCCAGTAAGTTATGTTGCTATTACTATGCCATCAAATTCTGTTCAAATTCCTAACTTAGAAAAATCTTATCTCATGACTGAAGAGTTGAAGGATATTTCCCACAGTTGTCAAAACCCTCCAAGAACACAGTTTTAAATCTCGGCTTTCACCTGTGTCATATTCTGATATTGCATATGTTTTCTGGAAAGTTTTTTTTTTTTTT
>NW_004443978.1:19216871-19218044 GCF_000243295.1 Trichechus manatus latirostris
CAATTGACAATTATCCATTGGAATTTTGTATTACCCTGTCTTAATAATGGAGCTCTGATGGCATGGTGGTTTAGAACTTGGCTGTTAACCAAAAGGTTGGCAGTTCGAATCCACTAGCCACTCCTTGGAAATCCTATGAGGCAGTTCTACTCTGTCCTGTAGGGTCGCTATGAGTCAAGATCACCTCAACAGCAACAGCTCTGTCTTAATAATAGCATTATTGATTGAGCTACTTTTTTTTTTTTATCCTGCATTAGCTGAAAGTTTACAGCTCAAGCTAGTTTATCATACAAAACTTTATTACACACGTTGTTATGTGACCCTAGTTGCTTTCCTTATAATGTGACAGCACACTCCCCCTTTCCACCCAGAATTTCCCTTGTCCGTTCAACCAGCTTCTATCCGTTTCTGCCTTCTCATTTTTCCTCCAGACAGGAGTTGCCCGTTTAGCCTTGTGTATCTACTTGAACTAAGAAGCATACTCTTCACAACTATCATTTTATGTCTTATAGTCCAATCTAATCTTTGTCTGAAGAGTTGGCTTCCAGAACGGTTTTAGTTCTGGATGAACAGAGAGTCCAGGGGCCATGTCTTCTGGGGTTCCTCTAGTCTCAGTCAGACCATTAAGTCTGGTCTTTTTACTAGAATTTGAGTTCTGCACCCCACTTTTCTTCTGCTCCATCAAGGATGCTTTGTTTTGTTCCCTGTCAGGGCAGTCATTGGTGGTAGCCAGACACCATCTAGTTCTTCTGGTCTCAGGCTGATGGAATCCCTGGTTTATGTAGCCTTTTTTGTCTCTTGGGCTAAAGATTTTCTTGTATCTTTGGTGTTCTTCATTCTCCTTTGCTCTAGGTGGGTTGGGACCAATTGATGCATCTTAGATGGCCACTTGCTAGCTTTTAAGACCTCAGAAGCCACTCACCAAAGTGGGATGCAGAACATTTTCTTAACAAACTTTGTTATGCCAGTTGACCTAGATGTCCCCCAAAACCATGGTCCCCAGACCCCTGCCCCTGCTTTTCTGTCCCTTGAAGTGTTTGGTTGTGTTCAGGAAACTTCTTACCTTTTGGTTTAGTCTAGTTGTGCTGACTTCCCCTGTATTGTGTGTTGTCCTTCCCTTAACCTAAGATAATTCTAGTCTACTATCTAGTTAGTGAATTCCCCTTTCCCTCC
>NW_004443979.1:0-1945 GCF_000243295.1 Trichechus manatus latirostris
ATTCATTCAACAAAACCATACTATCTTAATAGAAAAGCTTTAAAATAGAACAAGTTATTTGGTATTGTAAGTCCAGTATCTTTGTTGTTTTTCTTTTTAAATATTATTTTGACTATTCTTGACTCTGAGTTTCTATATAGATTTTAGGAAAAACTATTGTTTCCGCAAAGCATTTGTAATTACCCTACCAAAATCAAACTAATCCTTTGCTGTTGAGTTGACTCTAACTCATAGAAACCCTATAGGACAAAGTAGAACTGCACCATAGGGTTTCCAAGGAGTGGCTGGTGATCTTGAACTGCAGACCATTTGGTTAGCTGCCTACTGCTTAATCACTGTACCAGCAGGGCCCTGTAATTACCCTAAATTATGTTATTTTTCAACTAAATAAATAAACCTGCTAATATTTTCATTGCTATTTTATCCAATCAGTAGACTAAATAAATTAAAATCTTTAAAATACTGGGTCTCCAAATCAATGAATAAGTAATATCCTTCAAGTTATTTAGTTCTTCTTACTTTTTAAATTATTTTCTTGTTTTCAGTGTAGAATAGTAGCTCATATTTTGTTAGATTTATTCCTTGATAGTTGATTTATCAAGAAATATCCTTATCAAAGTCACCAATGTCAAGTAAAAAAAGATTCCAGGAAAAGGCCTTATTCAGAAAAAAAAAAAAAAAAGGTAATTTCAAGCTGAGAAAAGGGACTATTACAATAGGCGGAGAGAGCTATTGCAATAGAGATAATACGGTAATTTCAAACTGAGAAAAGGGACTGTTACAACAGGAGGAGAGAGCTATTGCAATAGAGATAATACTCTAACCTTAAGATTATAAATGCCATCTATTAAAATTGTTTTTATATTTTTTCTTTACTTATACCAAACCTAAACCTGTTGCCGTCGAGTGATTTCCAACTCGTAGTGACCCTATAGGACAGAGTAGAAGTGCCCCATCGGGTTGCCAATGAGCAGCTGGTAGATTGAAACTCCTGACCTTTTGATTAGCAGCCAAGCTCTTAACTAATGCGCCACCAGGCCTCCTTCTTTACATATAGAAAATAAAATTGATTTTCTATAATGGCCTTATATTTACCAATTAGCTAATGTCCTTGTTAACAATATTAGAACATGTGTAGATTATCTTTTCATTTTTATGTAAACAACCATTTTTATATAAATAGATTCTTTATTCTTCTTTCTAATCAATAATATTATTGATTTTTTTCTTGCCTTATTGAATTGGATAGAAATCCACTAATATTCAAACTAGTTCCCATATAGTGGTTCTTGCAGTAATTGCTCCTTTTGTCTAGAAATTACTGTAAATTTAGGGCAAAACATATAGAATCTTGACCTTTATATTACTTCATCAATTCAACAAAAAATTATTGATTTTTGTTCACTCTGTATCAGGTACTGTTTTAGGTAGCATGGATTCAATGATATAAAATACAGACATTGTGACTGCTCGCTAACATGCAGTAGAACCAATATGTAATGCAAGTGAGGTAATCATGTGATAATGATAAACATATATCTACCCTGGATTGGGTAATCCTAGAAAATTATCTGAGGAGACACCTGAAATTCATTTGATTAGACTAGCAAAATTCCAAAGAAGAGTACGTATTAATTTGGTTTTATTTTAATGGTTTATCCAAAAACCATTCTGTTAAGGATTTAAAAAATATACTAATACATATTAAATAGACATGCTTGTGTTTTTAATCAGAAAATGTTTTGATTTAATTGCTAATTTCACATTGAAGCTCTACAACTGGAACACATCAGTATTCAAATAAACCTTGCAATACTGCCGATTTAGTGGGGATATTTTTAAACTCTGGTGTATCAGATATTTTTCAAGTAGACTTGATGTTTACCAAGTTCCTTACATGAGAAAAGTGCCTCTGTTTTCTATGAAAATAGATTATATATTTTAT
>NW_004443979.1:2045-3945 GCF_000243295.1 Trichechus manatus latirostris
ATTCATTCAACAAAACCATACTATCTTAATAGAAAAGCTTTAAAATAGAACAAGTTATTTGGTATTGTAAGTCCAGTATCTTTGTTGTTTTTCTTTTTAAATATTATTTTGACTATTCTTGACTCTGAGTTTCTATATAGATTTTAGGAAAAATTATTGTTTCCTCAAAACATTTGTAATTACCCTACCAAAACCAAACTAATCCATTGCTGTTGAGTTGACTCTGACTCATAGAAACCCTATAGGACAAAGTAGAACTGCACCATAGGGTTTCCAAGGAGTGGCTGGTGATTTTGAACTGCAGACCATTTGGTTAGCTGCCTACTGCTTAATCACTGCACCAGCAGGACCCTGTAATTACCCTAAATTATGTTATTTTTCAACTAAATAAATAAACCTGCTAATATTTTCATTGCTATTTTATCCAATCAGTAGACTAAACAAATTAAAATCTTTAAAATACTGGGTCTCCAAATCAATGAATAAGTAATATCCTTCAAGTTATTTAGTTCTTCTTACTTTTTTAAATATTTTCTTGTTTTCAGTGTAGAATAGTAGCTCGTATTTTGTTAGATTTATTCCTTGATAGTTGATTTATCAAGAAATATCTTTATCAAAGTCACAAATGTCAAGAAAAAAAAGATTCCAGGAAAAGGCCTCATTCAGAAAAAAAAAAAAAAGGTAATTTCAAGCTGAGAAAAGGGACTATTACAATAGGCGGAGAGAGCTATTGCAATAGAGATAATACTCTGACCTTAAGATTATAAATGCCATCTATTAAAATTGTTTTTATATTCTTTCTTTACTTATACCAAACCTAAACCTGTTGCCGTCAAGTCATTTCCAACTCGTAGTGACCCTATAGGACAGAGTAGAAGTGCCCCATAGGGTTGCCAATGAGCAGCTGGTAGATTGAAACTCCTGACCTTTTGATTAGCAGCCAAGCTCTTAACTAATGCACCACAAGGCTTCCTTCTTTACATATAGAAAATAAAATTGATTTTCTATAATGGCCTTATATTTACCAATTACCTAATGTCCTTGTTAACAATATTAGAACATTGTAGATTATCTTTTTATTTTTATGTAAACAACCATTTTTATATAAATAGATTCTTTATTCTTCTTTCTAATCAATAATATTATTGATTTTTTTTTCTTGCCTTATTGAATTGGATAGAAATCCACTAATATTCAAACTAGTTCCCCTATAGTGGTTCTTGCAGTAATTGCTCCTTTTGTCTAGAAATTACTGTAAATTTAGGGCAAGCATATAGAATCTTGACCTTTATATTACTTCATCAATTCAACAAAAAATTATTGATTTTTGTTCACTCTGTATCAAGTACTGTTTTAGGTAGCATGGATTCAATGATATAAAATACAGACATTGTGTCTGCTCACTAACATGCAGTAGAACCAATATGTAATGCAAGTCAGGTAATCATGTGATAATGATAAACATATATCTACCCTGGATTGGGTAATCCTAGAAAATTATCTCAGGAGACACCTGAAATTCATTTGATTAGACTAGCAAAATTCCAAAGAAGAGTATGTATTAATTTGGTTTTATTTTAATGGTTTATCCAAAAACCATTCTGTTTAGGATTTAAAAAATATACTAATACATATTAAATAGGCATGCTTGTGTTTTTAATCAGAAAATGTTTTGATTTGACTTGATTGCTAATTTCACATTGAAGCTCTACAACTGGAACACATCAGTATTCAAATAAACCTTGTAATACTGCCGATTTAGTGGGGATATTTTTAAACTCTGGTGTATCAGATATTTTTCAAGTAGACCTGATGTTTACCAAGTTCCTTACATGAGAAAAGTGCCTCTGTTTTCTATGAAAATAGATTATACGTTTTATAAATGTGACATATTTTAAGT
>NW_004443979.1:4905-7016 GCF_000243295.1 Trichechus manatus latirostris
TCTCTTTATGGCATTTCTACTTTGTCACTGTGATACAGTCCAATTTCTTGGGAACTTAGTCCATGTTTTGTTCCTCTGTACCTACATCTGACCTCTCCTAATACTTCAAAAGCCTCATGTTTCCCAAATCTTTGAACCATGTACGTGACATTCATCCATGGGGAAGTTATATGTTGCCAGCAACTGAATAAGTTTTCACCTGTTCCCAAAACTTGTTATATGTTTTGTTTTGATTCTTTTGGTAAAAACAAAACAAAAAAGAAGCACACACAAAGAACACTAGCTTAAACTCTTCAAACTATTTTATTAAGGATTCAAGAAGCTGGGACAAAAACTTCGCAAGAAAATCTCATGTCTAGGAGCAGCCTCGCTTTCAAAAGCGTGCTCTCTTGGGTTAGTTTCAATATGACTTACAAATTTTTTGTTTTGTTTTGTTTTGTTCCCCCTGCTGACAGGCGTTCACTTTTCTCTCATAGTTTCTATACCCTTATATTTCCATCCTGCATATTGTTTCAGCTTGCTGTCGCACAGGTTTTACTTCACATGTCATCTTTTCAGCTACTGACCGACTGTCTCATTCTCTATGTGTTTTCATTCAAAGTCAAGAACGCAAAAATGTATGTGTTTGAGCTCTTTTTTTGGATCTGGCCAAAGGAAAACTCTCTGGACAACTAAAAGAAATGGATTTCTTTGTGTCAGATTCCTACCTGTGATAAAAACAGGCATACCCAGGGCAGGAGTGAGGAAAAGTATAGAATGTTTCTATATATTAGTAAGGATTTTGGTTTGGAGAATTTCCATCGGTTGGGAAGTAGCCTCCACAATCATGCTGAAAACAGTATCTACTTTTTAAGATACCTGCTTCAAATTATTTTTCTGAAGTGCCTCTTAGCTTATTGCATTTCATCATCTCCCATAATGTTTTAACCCATCATACTATATTTCCAATCTTTCCCTCATGTACTTCTAAACATTTTCAATTACATGCTAGTGCCAAATATAACTAAAGCTTTGATCCAACTAAAAACTTGCAATATTTTCTACTATTTAAATATCTTTAAACTTGATATTTCCAAGATTAATGAACCAGGGTTCTCTCCTGGTTCTTAACTCCCTTCCACATCTATTTCTTCTTAGAATCCTCTTCCTCTATGAACTCTTTGAAGTTGATACTTTTCAGGGGTGTATCTTTGGTGTTTTATCAAGAAGGCATTTGACTGTGTGGATCATAACAAATCATGGATAACATTACAAAGAATAGGAATTCTAGAACTCTTAATTGTGCTCATGCGGAAACTGTACATAGATCAAGAGACAGTCATTCCAACAGATCAAGGGGATACTGCTTGGTTTACAAATGGAAAGGTGAGTGGCAGGGTTGTATTCTTTCACTTTACTTGCTCAATCTATATGCTGAACAAATAATCCAAAAAACTGGACTATATGAAAAACTCAGCATCAGGATCGTAGGAAGACTCATTAACAACCTGTGGTATACAGATTACACAACCATGCTTGATGAAAATGAAGAGGACTTGAAGAACTTACTGACAAAGATGAAGGACTCTCTTCAGTATGGATTACACATGAACATAAAGACAACGAAAATCTTTACAATTGTACCAGCAGGCAACATCATAATAAATAGCAAAGAAATTGAAGTTATCAAGGATTTCATTCTTTTTGGATCAAAAATCAATGCCCATGCAAGCAGCAGTCAAGAAATCAAGTAACATATTGCATTGGGCAAATCTGCTGCAAAGGATCTCATTAAAGTGTTAAAAAGCAGATATGTCACTTTGAATGACTAAGGTGCACTTGACACAAGAGGTGGGTCTTTTCAATCACCCTATACGCATGAGAAAAACGGACAGTTAAAAAGAAGACCAAAGAAGAATTGATGCACTCAAATTGCAGTATTGGGGAAGAATATTGAACTGCCAGAAGAATGAACAAATGTGTCTTAGAAGAAGTTCAGCCAGAATGCTCCTTAAGACGTCATCTTGCCTACTTTGGACATGTCATCAGGAGGGACCAATTGCTGGAGAAAGACTTCATGCTTGGTAAAGTAGAGGGTCAGTAAAAAAGAAAGAGACCTTCAGTGAGACAGA
>NW_004443979.1:8179-9339 GCF_000243295.1 Trichechus manatus latirostris
TGGAGATCATATCTGTGGTGTTGGGACCTCAGAGGATAATGCCTATGTGAGTTACCTAAAAAAACAAAAAATCTATATGGGTCTTAAGAGCTATGGCCTTAAAAATCCAGGTAGAAGCACACTATGTTGAATGTAATACTTTGAGAGAAGCATCATTCATAGTATTTCTCTCCTTTAAATGACCATATTGACCTGTGCTGGCAGTTGGATTTGCATGATTTAACTTTAGTATGTCTGTAATTTACTGACCCAATGTTGGAAGACCACACAAAAAGCAACACAGTGTGTCAGTAAGGAGCAACAGCAGGGATAGCAGCAATAGAATAATAGACAACAGGACTTTTCTCTCTTTTCCTAAACATTGGAGGGACTGTTTGAACTGTACATAACCTAAGTGGAAGACACTCAGCCTTATAAAAATTTTTAAGTAGATTTTGTACTTGAAAGTAGAGTCATTCATACCGGATATATATGTAAAATTAGAGAACTAGAACTTGACTAAGAATGTTGAATTCCATTGGAGAACTGAATTTAGAGAAATCTTCACAGAAATTATTCCTGATTAGAGTTATGAAAAATTATAGAATGTTTGCTAAGCAAACGTGGTTGCAAAGGATGTGCTACTAGAGGAATAAAAGCTTGAACAAATGCTCGAAGGTATGAAATGGCATGATTCAGGGAATTAAGGTTAATGATAAGATATGTGCTTCTCTTAGACTGGGTTCTCTACAGAAACAAAACCAGCAAAGCGTATAAATATATATAGAGAGATTCATATCAAGGAAACAGTTCACGCGGTTGTAGAGGCTGGAATATCCCAAGTCCATGGTTCAGGATAGAGGCTTCTCCTGATTCATACAGCCACAGGGGCTGGCAAACCAAAGATCAGAAGGTCAGAGATCAGGGCTCTTGTTTACAGGTTGTGAAGATCTATGAATCCGAAAGATAGGCAGGCAAGACCAAAGATAAGCTGCTAGCTCATGTTCCAGGAACTGGAGGTCAGACGAACAGGAGCCAGCTGCAGGATCCAGAGTGAGCAAAGGCCCATGAGCCTTGCCAGAATGTCTGCTTACATCTGATGTAGGCCACACACCCATGGAAACTCCCTTTCAACTGATTGGCTACTCACAGCAGATCCCATCATGTAGGTGATCACATTA
>NW_004443979.1:13618-18581 GCF_000243295.1 Trichechus manatus latirostris
AGTTCTACTCTGTCCTGTAGGGTCACTATTGGGTCACTATGAGTCAGAATGGACTCAAAGGCAATGGGTTTTGGTTTGGTTATATTTGTTTTACTGGTATATTAATTTCTGGTCTTATACTTATTACCTGCACTCTACTTTTTTAGGGTCATTCTGCTTTTCTAATAGTAACTTCATTTGTTGTATATTTAGTTCATTGATTTTGATGTTTTTTCTAATTCAATTATTTATGACTGTAAAATTTTCTGTTAGTGGTGCTCTTACATATTTCCATGTGTTTAGATATATATTACTCTTTTATCTGTATTAGTTAACTATTGGTAAAATAATGCTGCATAACAAAAATGCAAAAGACTTCCATGACACAAACATTTATTTCTCATGTGTTTATATGGGGCAACCGAGAAATCTCTATTAATTTCAAATGAGCTGATTCAGCCAATCTAGCTGGCTGGACCCAAGTTGAAGCAGAGCTTTTCATTGTGGGTTGAGCTCAAGTCTGCTCCATGTATACCTAGTCTGGGGTCCAGACTGAGGAAACAGCAGCCGGCAGTGGGAAACCTTTCCCATGGCTATGGCAGAAGTTCAAGTTTCAACCCCCAATCAAATAATCACATTTCAAGTTCTCACTTGCATATATGCAACATCCCTTTGCCCAAAGCAAATCAAAAGGCTGAACTCAAAGAATAAACCCCCCAAAACAAACCCTTTGCTGTCGAGTCAATTTCAACTCATGGAGACCCAATGTGTGTCAGAGTAGAACCGCACTCCAAGAATCAAGTTTAGAAAAAAGAGCTAATCACCATGAGAGAGAGACGAAACACACTAAAATTTTCTGAAGAATAATTAAAATTATCATTTTTGTTTCTATTTTCTTCTTTGCATTAGACCAATCAGATTTAGAAGAACAGTTTTCCAAGTTCTAAATGTATGTGGCTCTTTTAATTTATAATTAAATTAATTGGTGTCTAACAATTGCACTTTGGTCAAAAAATATAAGATATCAGTACTTTGGTTCATTGAGAACAACTCCTTTATGGCCAAAAATATGGTCAATAATTGTAAAGACTCCACATGTACTTGAAAAAATCAGTATTCTTCCATTATTCAGTTGAATAGTTTGTTAATGTCCATGGCCAGGTTAGAATTGTGCTCTTCAAGCCTTCCAAAGTTTTTTTTCTATTTATTTGTTTTCTTGCCCTATCAATTGCTGAGAAAGCATAAAAAATCTCAAAACATGACATATATTTTTTAATTGCTCCTTCTAATTTTCTTGAACTGTGTTTTGAGATTGATTATTAGAAATATGCATTTTAATGTTACTATATTTTCATGTTTTATCAAAATTTTGTTCTCTTGATTTGACTATATTTCTACTTTTAAACCTATTTTAATATTTTATTTTTAGTCAATAACCATCAACAGATGCCATTGCTGTTGTTAGTTGCCCTTGAGTTGATTCTAACTCAAGGCAACTCCATGGGTGCAAAGGAGAACTGCTCCATAAAGTTTTTGAGGCTGTGACCTTTCAGAAGCAGATCACCAGGCCTGTCTCCTGAGGTGCCTCTGGATGGATTTAAACTGCCAACATTTTGCCTAGTAGTCAAGTGCTTAACTAAGTGCCATCCAGGGATCCATTCAAGAGTTGCTAAAACCTTTAAATGACATGTAGATGGAAAATTGTACGTCACAACATGCCAAAATGCTACTCAATGTTTACTTTCTCATCATGAAAGGAAAACAAACCCAACTTAAAATGAAGAGAACAACGACATTAAACGAGTTAAACAGACTGCACTAAAACGTAATTTAGGCAAGGGAACTGTTGGCCATTCCATAATTACAACTTCTGGACCCAAACTAGCCCAAAGGCTGAAGTGTGGCTATAAATAATCAAGAAGATTTTTGTTTTCCTCTCTTTCATTCTCAGATTAAATGTAGCCTAAGAGCCTAAAAATGTCCTTTAAGAGTGTATCATCTTCTCTGGATTTCAAGTTTTGTCTTTTCTGCTCGCCCTCACCATGTCTACCCTCACAAGACTTATCAATGACCAAGTTCCAGAGAACCAGAGATCTAACTCACACTTTCACAGTATGTTTGACATTTTGTCAAGTCATGGTTTAGGCCCCAATGTTTATCTGCAGTATACAAACCAATAGTCTTTAGATGATACTTCTATGGCCGATCCATTTTTGCTGGATAAATTGTAAGATTAAAATAGTTTGATAGAAACCTAACATAATATTTATTTCCACTTAAATCACAGTGGGTTAAAGCCTGAGAGATGGAACACATAATTTATTTTGTAAAAGGCTCATTTGAATTTATCTAAATTAATCCCTGTTTACTGATTGTTGGTGGTGGTGGTGGTTACAGTCAAGTCGATTCCAACTTATGGCAACCCTACATGTGCAGAGTAGAACTACTCCATAGGGTTTTCAAGGCTGTGACCTTTCAGAAGCAGATCTCCAGGTCTGTCTTCCAAGGCACTCTGGGTGGGTTCGAACTGCCAAACTTTTGGCTAATAGTTGAACACTTAACTGTTGACACCATCCAGGGACTTCTGTTACTAATCAGAAACTAGTAAACAAAGAGGTTACTTGCCCAAGATCACACAATAGAAAATTGGAAAGTTGAGATTTTAAACTCAATCTGATTCCAGAGTCATAACTATTGTACTATACTGCCTTTCTAGTAAAAATACTTGTTTGGAAAAGTGATTTATCATTATTTTCTCTAGACCTTCCTTCCCATTGATCGTCCATCTTTTTGTAAGTTCCCCAAATCAAAAATATCAAAGTATAATTCTCCATTTCTATGTTCCAACATTGTATTCTCTTCTATCATAAAATTTTGAAATTATGTTCCAAATCTATGGCTTGGTATTTTTTTCTCTATGTTTAATTTCTGATTTTGTAGAACAAAAAAGTACATACTGCTTGATAAATATCCCATTGCCCTCGAGTTGATTCTAGCTCATAACAAACCTATAGGACAGAGCAGATCTGCCCCATAGGGTTTCCAAGGCTGTAACCTGCTCAGCATCATAGTAACACTCAAGGCTCCACTGACAGATGGGTGGTGGCTGCTCATGTGGTGCATTGTTCTGGAATGGAAACCAGGTTTCCCTCATGAAAGGTGAAAATTCTACCATTGAACTACCACAGTCCCTTTAGTCATTTACAGAATATTAAATCAAAATCATATTAAACAGTTTACCATCAAAATTTGGCCTCTCAGTTAAGAAGAAGATGAAGAAAATTAGGCAACTTCTTTTAAGCTAATTTAAAAATCTCGGCATGCTATACATTTTGTCTCTCTGTGCCCATCAACAAATAATTAACCGTATCTATTGTTCAACAATAAAATACCCTACATAATATTTCTCTGCATCAAGGATCAAATCTAGGAATATGTATCTAAAGAAAATCATGATCTCTGCAACAATAACAATACTACCTTAATTACTGTATAGAGTTACACATTTTATATGATTCTTTATATTGGTTATCTCATTTAATATGCATGACAGTCGCCATTAGAAAGATGTTATCTCCATTTGATCAGACAAATTGTGGATTGTCCAGATTATTCACTGACTCACTCAAGGTTATATAACTCATCTAAAATTTTATGGAATGTCTTCAGATTACAAATTCAACGTTATGTTAATTATTCCTTACTTGCTTATCTTCTCAAAAGAAATGCTGATTAAAGAATAATTTAAAAAATTAAAATTCATCCTATTAAACTCAACCTATAAATGCAGAATCATTCTTTCCCTGGAAAAGTACGTGTCCTAATTTGTCTGGAGAAGTAAGAAACTACTGAAAGAGTTCAATAAAATGAAACTCTAAAATGATAAAACTGAGAGTCTACAAAGTAGATCTCTTTTATACCTCTAAACTGAAAACATCAGAAGCATCTGGAAATTGAATTTTCACAGTAGGGGCTGGAAAGGAAAAAAATAAGAACATAAAGATACAGTACTTAATTATCGTAATTCATCCCAGGTGTAGAAACACTTAGGAAAGATATTTACATAGAGTATCACAACCTTGTATTCACAAACTGCTAAAGATAAAGAGTCTTGATTAAACATCATACATATTATACAAGGAAGATAAAAAAAAAAAGCAGGGTTAATGTCTGGCAATGATGTCACATTTTTTCCTGATATTCACCTAAATATGGAAAATCTTATATAGTCACATATGTTATAATCTGTGGACAAATTGGATGAAATGCTTTGCACAAAAGTCTTACGGCAATTGATAAAGAACATTGCCTATCATTATCGGTTTTATATAATGTAAAATATTTTATGGTCATTTTTTATTATCAATTCCACTGGGACTCTTGATTGTCCCAGATAAATGTAAACTTGACATAAACACTAAAAGTACAGACGATGTGCAAAAGATACAGATTGATCTCAAAAACTTCTGATTTAAACAAGTATAAGGAAATTACATATTCAATGTGAAATAATAAAATTTCTAACTGTTTGGACAGTTTGGAAATTCGACATTTTAAAATTCCACTTAAAATATAGAGAGAGGAAAAAAGAAAACAGTAACCAAAGATATTGGAAATTCGCATTTTCCTTGTATGCAATACAAATCAAGATTTTTACTATTTCACTGAAAAAAATACATATGACATAAATCAGAGAGATCTAGCCAGGAATAGAATGAAATTGAGAGGCAGAGAGTGAGAGAGGAAATAAGAGAGTTTAAGGAAATGTAGGAAATGACTGACCTCATCAGTTATCATAAATCAAGGAGAATAGCCTATGGAATATTCTGAAAACATTACCCACAAATAGCTAACACTGAGGCTACACTTAATCAACCACCTTAAATGCATGACACCCTTTTTATAAGGTGAAAATCAACTAAAATTAAAAATAAAAAAAATTATACTTTTAAAAAGCCACTAAACAATACATATCAGATTCAGA
>NW_004443979.1:19613-23095 GCF_000243295.1 Trichechus manatus latirostris
ATTTTAAATATCTAGTAATAATTTCATAATAAAAATAGAATGCTACAGTATAAAATTACACATACAACAATAAATGTGATGAAGTGCAAAATGTTTCCATATTATATTAATAATATCAAGAGTTATATATTTCTATTCCTTCTGTTGCATAATAATTCAGACTTACACAGAGGAAAGGGAAAGAACAGGAGAAAAGCCTAAAGTTATTTCCTACTCTATTTTTTTCTTTATAATTGACAGTGTATTGTTTCCAATGAGATTTTTTTTATAATTGACAGTTTATTGTTTCCAATGAGATTATTATGAACAATGTTGTTGTGAAGATTAGTTTCTTCTTCTGTAATTTTGTTGAAAATTTTATTGTGCTTTAGGTGAAAGCTTATAGCACAAATTAGTTTCTCATTCAAAAATATATATACAAATTGTTTTGTAACATTGGTTGCAATCCTCACAATATGTCAACATTTTCCCCTTTTCCACTCAGGGTTCCCCATGTCCATTTGTCCAGTTTTCCTGTCACTTCCTGCCTTCTCATCCTTGCTTTTGGGCAGGTGGGCCCATTTGGTCTCATATACTTGACTGAACTAAGAAGCACTTACTGTTTGTTTTATAGGACTGTCTAATCTTTGACTAGAAACGTAGACTTCAGGAGTGGCTTTAGTTCTTACTTAGCATAGTGTTGGTGGTCATAGTCTCAGGGGCTCCTCCAGTCTCTGTCAAACCAGTAAGTCTGGTCTTTTTTTGTGAATTTCAATTTTGCTCTACATTTTTCTTCCGCTCTGTCTGGGACCCTCTATTGTGATCCCTGTCAGAGTGGTCAGAGGTGGTAGCCAGGCACCATCTAGTTCTTCTGGGCTCAGGCTGGTAGAGGCTAATCGTTTCCTTGTATCTTTGATTTTCTTCATTTTCCTTTCTTCCGGACAGGATGGGATCAATATATGTATGTGAGATAGCTGCTGGCAAGCTTTTAAGACCCCAGACACTACTCTCCAATATAGGATGTAGACCATTTTCTTTATGAACTATGTTATGCCAATTGACTTAGAAGTCCCTCAAGACTATGGTCTCCAGCCCCCAGCCCCAGTAACTAAGTCTCTCAAGCTGTTTGGATGTTTCTAGGAAGCTCCTATGACTTTGCCTTGGTCTGTGTTGACTTCCCCTACATTGTGTGTTGTCTTTCCCCTCACCAAAATTAACACTTGTTTACTATCTAGTTAGTGATTTCCAATCCTCACGCCTCCCCTGCCTTGTAACTATCAAAGTTTTTTTTCTTTCTGTGTGTAAACATTTTCTTGAGTATTTAAAATAGTGGTCTCATACATTATTTGTCCTTTTGTGATTGACTGATTTCTCTCAGCATAATCCCCTCTAGATTCATCCACGTTGTGAAATGTTTCATGGATTCATCACTGTTCTTTACCATTGCACAGTATTCTGTATCCATATATTCATCCATTCATCTGTTGATGGACATTCATGTTGTTTCCATCTTTTTGTCACTGTGAATAATGCTGTAATGAACACGGGTGTGCATATTTCTATTAATGTGACAGCTTTTATTTCTCTAGGGTACATTACTAGGAGTGGGTTACTGGATCATATGGTACTTCTATTTCTAGCTTTTTAAGGAGGTGCCATATCGCTGTTCATAACGGTTATACCATTTTACATTCACACCAGCAATGCGTAAGAGTTCTAATCTCTCCACAACCTCTCCAACATTTGTTATTTTATATATTTTTTCTTTTTTTTTTTTTTTTGATTAGTGCCAGTAACGTAGGGGTGAGATGGTATCTTACTGTAGTTTTGATTTGCATTTCTCTAATGGCTAATGATCGCAAGCATTTCCTGTTAGCCGTTTGAATGTCTTCTTTGGTAAAGTGTTCATATCCTTTTCCCATTATTTAATGGGATTATTTATCTTTTTGTTGTTGAGTTATTGAAGTATTTTATAGAATTTAGAGATTAGACCCTTGTTGAATATGTGGTAACCATAATTTTTTTTCCCAGTCCATAGGTTCTCTTTTTACTCTTCAGGTGAAGACAAGTGTTTAGTTTTTAGGAGTTCCCAGTTATCTAGTTTATCTTCTGCTGTTTGTGCATTGTTATGGTTTGTATTGTATATATGCCATGTATTAGGGCCCCTAGCATTTTTCCTCCATGATCTTTTTCATTTTAGGTTTTATATTTAAGTATTTGATTCATTTGAGTTAGTTTTTTGTATGTATGGTTTCCTAGTCTTCTTTTTTTTTTTTGAACTTCACCAAAATCTGCTTGTAAACCCAGCTCTCCCTACACATATGATTTAAGCTCTAGGAGAGTGAAACCAAGATGGTGGAATAATCAGACACTTAATGTCATCCCTCTTACAACAAAGACAACCATAAAAACAAGTGAATTGGATATATATGACAATCTAGGAACCCTAATCCTCAAAGACAAAGCTGAAGAATCAGACAAGTGACTGGTGGAAGGAAAGATATTTCAGAAACTGTGGAAACAGGAAATTATGTATTGTGCACACAGGCCGAGGCAAGCAGCAGCATCCCAAGCTGAAATCCACCCCATCTAGTGCAGCCAAGCAGTAGCAAATCTGCACACACCTCAAAAAACAAACAGGAGTGTCAGTAGACCTGCAAAAGTTAAGTGCAAGCTCCCAACTCACTGCACGCCCGTCCCCTATCAGAGCTCCATGGCCAGGAGAGGAGCACTTCCTTTCCACTACCCATTCCTCTCCCCATTCCGACATCAGTCCTGAGGCATTCAACAATGCTATACTCTCTAAGCCTGGAACTCAAGGCTGGGTCCAGAGGCTCCAGTTCCTTCACCCAGCCACTGGCATAGAGGATCCACAGACTTGCAGCTCCCTTCACCCCCACCCTTCACCCCCAACCCCATGCCTTGCCACTGATCCAAACACCTCATGCCCTCATTAGGACAACATAGGCAGGGCATCCACCTGAAGCCCATTTTCACCTACAGCAGCCAAGTGAAAACTGCATATTTGTGACATTTGACACCACCCCACCTTCTAATAAGGGACCTCACCAACCCATATTGCAGGCCTGAGGGTCGGCTGTACTACTCACTCCATCTAGCCCCCCACAACAGGGGCCTGAGAATTAGTGGTGTTTCCCAATTCCTCAAACCAATGGCACCAGCCAAGGACCACCTGCACTACCCCAACCCAATATGTGCTTTCGTGGACAAGGGCACACTCTCCGAGCACCTGGAGATAGCCAACAGCCCCTGACTTGCCCCCTCACATTGCCCCCCAATGCAACCAGAGACATGTACCTGCCTCCAAACACCCTCACACAGCCCTGTCTGTCCAGGACTATAAGTGAGAGTCTCTGTGTGACTTGAACGGCCCCACCCCTGCAAGAACAGTGAAGAGACTTTCAGGCTTACACACCTAGTAGTTGCTCTGACCATCTGGAGACAGGAGGTGAGAGCTTCAATGACACCAATGATCAGAGTAG
>NW_004443979.1:25834-26747 GCF_000243295.1 Trichechus manatus latirostris
CTAACATCCATACTACTCAAGTTATTTCAGAGCATAGAAAAAGAAGGAATATTTTTTAACTCATTCTATGAAGCCAGCATAACCATGATACCAAAGAGAGGCAAAGACACCACAAAAAAGTAAAATTACAGATCAATATCCCTCATGAACAGATGCAAAAATCCTCAACAAAATTCTAGCCAACAAAATTCAACAGCATATAAAAAAATAATACATCATGACCAAGTGAGATTCATATCAGGTACTGCAGGGATAGTTCAACATTAGAAAATCAATCGATGTAATCCACCACGTAAATAAAACAAAGAAAAGAACCACATGTCCAACATCCTTTCCTGATAAAAACTCTCAGCAAAATAAGAATAGAAGGGAAATTCCTTAACATAATAAAAGGCATTTATATAAAACCAACAGCCATCATCATTCTAAATGGAGAGAGACTGAAAGCATTTCCCTTGAGAACGGGAACCAGACAAGGATGCCCTTTAGCACCACTCTTATTCAACATTGTGCTCGAAGTCCTATCTAGAGCACTAAGACAAGAAAAAGAAAGAAAGGCATCCAAATTGATAAGGAAGAGGTAAAACTATCACTATTTGTAGCCAGTATGATCTTGTTGTTGTTGTTAGCTGCCGTCGGGTCATTTCCGACTCGTAACAACCCTATGCACCACAGAATGAAACACTGCCTGGTCCTGCGCCATGCTCACAATCGTTGTTATGCTTGAGCCCATTTTTGCAGCCACTGTGTCAATCCATCTCATTAAGGGTCTTCCTTTTTTTCACTGACCCTGTACTTTACTAAGCAAGATGCCCTTCTTCAGGGACTGATCCCTCCTGACAACATGTCCAAAATATATAAGATGTAGTCTCACCATCCTTGCTTCTAAGGAGCATTCTGGTTGTACTTCTTC
>NW_004443979.1:27090-34834 GCF_000243295.1 Trichechus manatus latirostris
CAACAGCATTCTTTAACAAGATGGAGAAACAAATCACCAACTTTATATGGAAAGGAAAGAGGCCCTGGGTAAGTAAATCATTACTGAAGATTAATAAGAAAATGGGAGGCCTCACACTACCTGATTTTAGAACCTATTATACAGCCACGGCAGTTAAAACAGCCTGGTACTGGTACAACAATAGGTACATAGACCAATGGAACAAAATTGAGAACCAAGGTGTAAATCCACCCCAGAGCAGTTGATATTTGACAAAGGGCCAAAGTCCATTAAATGGGGAAAAGACAGTCTGTTTAACAAATAGTGCTGGCATAACTGGATATCCATCTGTAAAAAAATGAAACAAGATCTATACCTCATACCATACATAAAAACTAATTCAAAATGTGTTAAAGATCTAAATATAAAATGTAAAACGATAAAGATCATGGAAGAAAAAATAGGGACAATGCTAGGTGCCCTAATATATGGCATAAAGAGGATACAAACCATAACTAACAAGACACAACCACCAGAAGAGAAACTAGATAACTTGGAGCTCCTAACCATTGCACCACCATGGCTCCAACACCATGATAAATGAAGAAAACATTGAAGTTGTCAATGTTTAATTTTACTTGGATCCACAATCAGTGCTTTATGGAAGCAGTAGTCAAGAAATAAAATGACATATTGCACTGGGCAAATCTGCTGCAAAAGATCCTTCTTTAAAGTGTTGGAAAGCAAACATATCACTTCAGGACTAAGATGCTCCGGACTCATGCCATGGTATTTTCATTTACCTCATATGTGTGTGAAAGCTGGACAAATAATAAGGAAGATCAAAGAAGAATTGATGCGTCTGAATTATGATGTAGGCTAAGAATTTTGAATATACCATGGACTACCCGAAGAAGGAACTATTCTGTCTTGGAAGAAGTACACCCTGATTACTTTTTAGAAGCTAGGATGATGAGACTTTGTCTCATGTATTTTGGACATGTTATCAGCAGAGACTTGTCCCTGGAGAATGATATCATGCTTAGTAAAGTAGAGGGTCAGCGAAAGAGAGGAAGACCCTCAATGACATGAATTGACATAGGGTCTGAAACGATGGGCTCAAGCATAGCAAGGATTGTGTGGATGGGGCAGGACTGCACAGTGTTTTGTTCTGTTGTATGTAAGGTTGCTATGAGTCAGAACTGACTAGACAGCACTTAACAACAACAATAGCATTCTAAAGACAAAAACAGCTACCAACAAATCTAGAATTCCAATCAATATAATTTTTTTAAATTAGTAGTTGCATAACCTAAATTTTTGTTTACTTCATACTATTAAGCAAATGAGTAAAAAGAAGCTGTTGGGAGGTCAGAGAGTCAGGTTTCTCTTTATTGGAGTAGGATGGTACAGACATGGAATTGGCAAACACAAATAAAATTTTTTGCATTGGATTAGATTTAGAAGTCTCCTCATATATTTGTCTGAATCTACGAGATTTTACCCCTCTGCCCTTGCTTTGTCCACTGATAGAGCCCAGACACAATGATATTCAAGTATCAATAAGCACAATTGACACCCAAGTTGGGTTTTATATTATTCTCCAATAAAAGGAGCTTGGGTCTTCTTAGAAACTTGGAAAAATTAGTGATTCTAGGGTTGGGGTAAGGAATACACAGGTTGAGCCTCAAATGTCTGGAACCAGAAAGTAAGGAGGTACTTAAAAATGATGGTGTCATGTCAACAAAATATGAGAGTTGAATAGAAGTGGCTACTACTGGCTAATTGAGGATAACTTGATTGTAAAAAATGAATAATGGTCATAAAGGAGTATAACCCCTTGAACCAATTACTAACCCAATCCACTCTGACAAAAGTAAATTATAGTGAAAGAATGAGAGAGAGAATGAAGGAAAACTTTTTTCCCCAGTAGAATGCCAAATCATAAGTGTAGAAGGAATGATAGAATTAGAAAACCACCATTTTGCTAGTGTCATAGTAATATTTGATTTAAATAGAAAATGGAAAAATGAAGAGTAGGATATTTATAAATCTCAAACCATCTCCTCACAAGGTAATAAGAAGAAGAAGAATGTTAATTTTACAGTGGAGGACTCTGGTGGACTCCAATTACACCAAATGATCAAACTTCACAGTTAACGTGCTAAGAATAATAAAAGTCAGTTTTATATAGTAATCCTGCAAAATATTTGTACATCTATACACACACACACACACACACATAATCTGAATGCAATCATGAGGGAAAAACAGGCAACCCAAATTGAAGTTCACTGTATAGAACAACTCACCTCTACTCTTCAAAATATATTAAAATTATAAAAGAAAAAGAAGCCTAAAGAATTGATTGAGATTTTAGGGAACTAAAGATATAAGACACCAAAATGTGACTTGTGATGGTAGTAGATTGATCAAGGATTCTGGTAGATTGTTATAATGGTCTTTGCTGAGACAATTCACAAAATGTGAATGTGAACTCAATATTAAATAATAATATTTTCCTTTTTAAAATTTTCCTAATTTGATAAGTTATTGTGGTTATGTAAACAGATACTCTTGTTAAAACATTTGTGTTCAAGTAGAGTCAGAATTGTCTCAACAGTAGCTAGTGGAAGTAGTAGTAGTAGTTGGAGATAAAGGAGCAAAATGTTAACTTATATAAATGTGGGTGAAAGGTGTATGAGTGGATTTTGCACTTTTCTTGCAACTCTTCTCTGAGTTTGTATCTAAAATTAAAATATTAAAAAAGAGCTAGGCTGACACTTCAGGAAGGAAGAGTGGAATTTTCTGCCCACTGTTGGTGCCCAGAAGAAAAATATCTGCCACACTAGGAGTGTCTTTGGGATGAATAAGTTTTCATCTCTTTAAGAGAATAGGAAATGCTTAAACAGAAAAAGCTTCTCCACCAAACCATTACCTAATAAATGTATAAAATTTTATGTTAAACTGAATAAAAATATGCTAATTATAAATCAGATTAATTTAATATAAAATAATACATCTAACTGTCTATGTTTATACTGGTTTATTTAAGACTTTTAATGGTTTCCTTCAAGACCTTAAAAAAAACAACGTAATAAATGTCATTTTTGATGGTACATTATAGATGAAATATTCCTCAAATTATAATAAATTTAAAAATTTCAGAGTGAATAAAATTTTCTCATGTTTGCAAAACAGAACATTTTTTATATTAAGGATGCATGGAAGACATTTTGAAATAGTTGTGATCTGTATGATTTAACACAAAACTTAATGAGAGTTCACTGTGTGGTCACTAGGTGGTTGTTCTGATGGGGAGACCAAATTAAATAAATGAAGCACAAATGCAGATAATCAAACAAAAAAAAAGCTCACTTATAATAAGAAAAGCACATATATTAAGACATATTGAATAAATTCTGATGCTTATTGCTTAAGAAAAATATTTCTTTCTCTTTAAGAACAAAATCCCTCTTCACAGAAATAAAAAATATTTTAGGTAATAAATATATTCAATTCAATACTACTATTTCTACCAAGATTACTGTTGGAATACACAATTAGGTTCGTATCATACATGACAGACTATTATTAGATTATGGACAGGGAAAACTAATATTCACCTTCTGCCTCCATTTTGCTTGAACGTTCAACTCGAGGGTGATGCCTTGCCACTGTGAGGAAGGTGCTGAACAGTTGAGTTGCTTTGTCTGCCTGTTTTATACAAACTGGACCATATTACTGTCTTTCAGCCCTTCATATATCAGCACTAGATATCAGAGTAGTTGAGCTAGGTTGGGAGAGCAGTAGAAAGTGCTGGAATTACCTGGTACATAATAATTGAGTCTCAATGTTGGCTTCTCTGGAGTTCAAGCTGTAGCAACGATATCCATTGTCAAGTTTGCATGTTAATTCCAGACCCATTGAAACTCAAGGAAACATGTGGAATTAAACATTAAATACCTCCTCCACAGAAAACAATATAGACTGACAATCAAGGGCTTTAATTATTTTGATTTCAGATCTTTCATTTCCAGAATCTGCATCAATGATTCTCCAATCTTGGATCAGCTGATAAGAATCACAAAGTTACTTATTAAAATTCAGTCGCCTGCTCCTCCTACCTATCTATGGAATTAAAGTATCTCACGGTGGGGTACTAAAATCTGCAATATTTTAAAACAGTCTAGGTGACTCATGCGCATTAAAATTTGAAACCACTGCATTAGACTCTACTCTCCCTTAGGAAAATATTACCTTAGGAGTTTATTTATGGCAATCCCAAGTAGAAGCTAACCCTTCTTTCAAGAACCAAGATAGCAAATAAATTGCCACCTTCAATCAGAGAGAAAAGAAAAAACTTAGTAAAGTTAAAATAAAGATTGAAAGTTTAAAGAATAAGAACTTAAAAACAAATGTGACAGACACAATGAAAAAAGGAAGAGCAAGAACATGTCTATTTACTAGAACACTTCATTGCATTCAGGTTTCTAACTACAAAGCAATGGAAATGGAAAGGTAATTTTATAGCTAATTGCATATGCTAGTAGTAGCTTAAAGAGAAATACATTATTTCCTGAAATTGCTTACCCTCATGTTGCCTTTTCCAACTCTTTTAATTGGCACTTACAGTATGCTAAACAAATTGTAAGGCACAATTAAAGGCTCCAGATGTGACTGATTTAGCTCAATGCAAGAAATTGTGAGAGGCTGATGATCAATGCTAATTTCTTACATTCTGCTCGAATTTTGGCAGTAATATGAGTAAATCCCACACAATGTTGTTGCACCACATTAATTATTTTTTCTTACTTTATTCAAATGTGCCACACATTTGATATTAATAGATTTCTTCAAATAAAAACAAATAGAGGAATCTGCCAAATATGTGTATATGGTTTTTCTAAGCCAGAAGACATATACCTAGACTACATTACTGCTGATATCTGATTTATGGTTAATCTATTTACAACCTAGGAACAATGCACCGTGACATTTTTTTTGTCTTTGTGTACAGTTTGTTATTGTTGTAAAGTAACCTAAGATAAACATTACAATGAATGGGTATTTCCATCAATGAATATTTTCATTAAAAGGAAATATTCTTAATACTTAAAGTTAATGAGAAATATCCTAATATGTGATTTATATAATGGGTTCTTAATATGTATCTGTTTTTTCTGTGACTAGAAAAATAAGCATCAGATGCATTAGACAATACATTCAGTGAGGAAGGCAAGACACCACAGTACACATATTTGGCTTAGCAAGACTTCACTTATACTTGGCCTTACCATTTGCTAGCTCTGTAATCTTTGGCAACAGATAGTACTAGTTTTGGTATTTTCATCTTTCAATTTTATTAGTGGCTATCCTATAGGGTGTTTATGATGATTAAAATGTAGAACGCATATAAACTGTTGGACATAGTTTTCCGTGTTTAATAAAGAACCAATTAACTCTTACAAAGATAATGAAGGAAGCTGTAAAATAGAATAATAGAAACATATTGAATTTGAATTAATTTAAAGAAAACTGGGAATCCAAAGAGGGGAAAAGTCTCCTTGAGGATGGCCTGGTTATGGTAAAATATAAGTGAAACTGAAAGAGAGCTACAGGCATCTTGGTCAATAAAGAGGATATAATCAGATTTAATAGCCCTGGTGACTCAGTTGTTGAGAGCTTGGCTGTTAACCAAAAGGTTGGCAGTTTGAACCCACCAATCGCTCCTTGGAAACCCTATGGAGCAGTTCCACTCTTTCCTATAGGGTTACTATGAGTCAGAATCAACTCAACGGCAATGGGTTTGGGTTTTTTTTTTTTTTCTTTTTTTGGTGACTCTGGTAATACACTATCAGGCAGGAAATTGTCATATTATAAACAAGTCATATGATAACCTTCTATGGCATTGCAGAATAAGAGTTAAAAAGAGTTTTCAACACTTCTTTTCAAGAAGTTTAAATAAAGAGTTTGAAATGGAAAGAATGGGATCCTGATTTCCTATGATGGAATAAGGCTACTGAAAATTTTGATTCTTCATTTTTAGAGTCATTTAGAGTGAAAGAAATGCCAGATATAAGTAATATTTGCTACTTTATCACATCAATTCCCAAATTCTCCAGTCTTCAACATGTTATAATTTTATTTCTTCCTTTATTAAAGTCCAAGCTGCACTATTGGGGTGGGGGTTCCACATAGTGGTTTGGAAGTGCAGGCTGATGACAGCTCTGCCATCTTCAACAAATGGCTTCCAAGGTTATTCTGTCAGTGGATTCTGTCTTTTCCCTATCTATAGCCTCATGGACCTTACCAGTGCAGTACACTTTAGCCTGGCTTCCAAAACACAGCCTCTGTATCATTTGCCTGAAGCATTCCTTTCACAACTTAAACCCACTCTGTCTGCAGGCACAACTGACTGGAAGGGCTGTCTGGTAATGAACGTCCTCAAGAACAGTACTCTACCAATGACTGTTGGAAGCTAGTAGATAAATATTCTTATTCCCTTGACCTTTTGAGTGGATAATCTGAGGTGCATGTTCTTCACTGACCTCTTGAATTCTACAATGACATACAGTTCCAGTTGCTTACATTGTCAATTTGCTTGATTACGTATCCTTTACTGTCTGTCTTCCCTTTCCTGATTCTATGAGCATGGAGAAAAAAAAATATGAAAGATATACATTCAATGGTTAGCATGGATTGCTTGATGGGGAAGGAGGCTTATGTAGGATTAGGGGAGCAGAGTGGAGAGTGGAGAATGTTTCTGACTGGGAAAAAATGCACCAAAAATTAACCATGCATATACAAAGCTATATAAAAGAAATTGAGTAAACTAGCACTTTAAAATAACTTAAATAAATTGGATATATAGTACAATAAAATCACTCCATTAAGCATATGTTGTTTGGTTGCATACCAAGTTAATCATGTTGCAATTGTACATTTGTATAAATATGCATACAAACATATGTTCATCTTATAAAAAAGTGTGGAATCTAGATAGAAAGCATTGTCTTAACAATCTGCCACCAGCGTTTAATATAAATAAAATATGTGTAGTTTGTCTTGGAGAGAAGCTTTTAATGACCAATCCAGAAAGTAAGATGAAGACCAAATTAACTCTTTTTCCGACTTCCAAAATGGTATCTATATGGGAATGCCTAAATCAAGCAATTATGTTATTTTCAAGTGATCCATAGGCTGAGCAACAAGCACTTCCATTCACTAAGAGTCAACTGGCTGCAGTCACTGCTGAGTGACAAACCTGCCAACACCAGAGACTAACACTAACTGTGTAATAAGGCACCATTCCTTTAAAGAATCTCCAAAGACATTGGATTACTTCTACAATGGAAGGTGGAGCTCATTGTTCTCATTGGAATACATATTTACTTTGAATATTGATTAGCCTTTTCTGTTTTTAGTGATACTGCCCAAAAAACACCACCTACGTATTTACTGAATGTCTAAATCATCATCGAGTTTTGCCCTACGTTATTGTTTCTGATCAGAGAACTAATTTTCATAAAATGAAGTGTGCTAATGAGTTCATTCTCATGGAATTCACTGGTCTTTTCACATTCTCCATCACCCTGATTAATGGTAGGATGTCCTTTTGCAAATCCAGTTATGGTGCCAGGTTGGTGGTAACACTGTGGGGCTGGGGTTAATGTCATTCTTTTTTTTTTTTTCGTTTTCATACTTCTATATTTTAACACTGACACATATGGCAGTCAAGTGGGGATAGTGTTTTTATTTTATT
>NW_004443979.1:36708-64145 GCF_000243295.1 Trichechus manatus latirostris
TGAGTTCTTTATCTCTTCATTTGATGTTCTAGGGTTTCAGGATTGTTGATTCTCTGTTTGGCTTAGTTTTTCGGATCTTTGTTGTGGAGGGACGGCGCGGTGCTTCTGCCTAGACCGCCATCTTGCCGGAGTCTTCCTAATGTCATTCTTGATAGGATATATGCTATGAGTTAATAACCAATAAATTCTGCTGTTTCTTCCATAGCATGGATTCATGGATCTGATAATTGAAGAACGGAATTGGGACTGCCTTCACTCCGCAGGAGAAAGATGTTGTAGTCTGCTTCCATAAGGACTTACGGCTTTGGAAACTCTATACGGCAGTTCTACTCTGTCCTATAAGGTTGCTATGAGTCTTAATCGACTCAACAGCAGTGGGTTTGTTTGTTTTTTTCTTCTCATAATTATCCCTAATTTTACTCTGCAAAACTTTTCTTCCCATCTTTGAAACGGTCTTTGATGGATTAAAGGTTGTGGTACACAGAATTCTAAAAGTCCGCCTCAAGATTCTTGTCCTCTGGTTATTCAATCCAACGTTAAAGTGCTGCTGTAAAGGAATTTTGCTATGTAATTAAAATCCCAACTCAGTTGACCTTGGACTGATGAAGTCTGTCTGGGTGGGTCTGACCCAGTAAGGTGTATCCTTTAAAAGTAAAGAATTTTCTCCAGCTAGCAGCAAAATAACTAATCAGAGAAATTAGAAGCACGAGAAGGATTTAAGGCACTACTGATGGATTTGAAGACCATGGTAATTCTTTACAGAGCAATAGAGGTTTCCAAGGGACTGAATATTTCTATTGAAATCCAACAATGGTTCCATTAAACTGATAATCAAAGCTGTCATCAAGCTACTTGGTTCATGCCAAATGAACCAACAGGCAAAGAAGGAGCTTACTTTACTGACTGCAGTGATTCATTTTGGTTGTTACCACAGAATGAAGATAATGAAGAGTGTGTCTGTTATATAAGAGGTCCGCTAGAATCTTTGTAATTCCATATCATGTGAACACATAATGGAAAGTGACAACAACCCAATACATATAGAATTGCTAATCATCTAGACTCTTTGGACAATTTGATGTAGCCTCCAAGTGACTACATCATGCCATACAGAAGTGTGGGAAAATTAACACTGTGGTGTGAACTTTGACCAATGCATAACAGACCATGGAAGAGACCCTGGCAGATGAATTCTTTTCCTCTTCCATGGACAAATTTGAATCAGTTTCTCTGTACATTCCATCTAGAGAAATGCCAGTGGTACACACGTGCCAAGATATGTGTTTTGCTTCTTTTCAGCTCATCATGAGGCAGAAGCAATAATCACAATGGATTATTTTACATTGTTTCACACTGTTCCATGTCTCATTTCTTCTTTCCTCATTTTTATAGCCCTGGGTTTTCACCTCCTAAATAAAGTATCCTTGTCTTAAAGTTTGTTTGTTTGTTTGTTCTGTTTTCCCCCTGGAGGATCAGATTAAAATTCAATGACAATTCAAATGTATTAATATTATTTTAATGAAAATGGAAATGAATGAGACAAATATGAATAATATGAAGGAGACTGACTCTCTCAGACAGAGAGACTGATTGGGTACAGTAGGCCCAGAAAAGGGAGAAATTGCCAGTAACTCCTAGACTTGTGGTATGAAAAATGTGCGAAACCAAAATAGAAGAAAAATATATAATGAAGAAAAGGGGTTTGCGGAGTAGGTAGGCTCATATAGACATTATAGAATTGTGAATCTGCATAGGTTGACAAGTGAAGATTTTTCAGGGATGGGATATAGAATGAGAAGCACAAAGTGTGACTTGGCTATCTTATCAATGAGAATGATCTGGTGTTCTTTTCAGTCAATGATGCTAGAGAAAAAACAATAACAACTTTAGGAAAATTATTTTTTTTTTAAATAAAGGCTACAGAAATAAAATGTATTACAAAGTGAATATAAATATAGGATAAAAATAATATTAAAATTTTATAATTTTTCCAAGTTGTATTTGTTCATCTTTTAAATTAACTTGTATATGAATATAATTATCTTTGTTAATGAAAATTTCAGAGCAGTAAACATCTAGGTAACTTTTTCTTTAGCCTTCAGTGGTATTTCTGAAGCATATCTCTTTATATTTTAATACTTCTTGGTCAAATGGCTCTAATTAATCATTATTTTATTAGGTGTGGCTATTTTTATTGACACATATAGGAGTATTATGTGTTTATATTCTGAAGTTTATTCTGATTTAATATTAAATGTGGACAAGAAATCAGCATTTTAACTGTATTGTGATTTGGCCAATGACAAAAGCTGGAACATTTGTTCATTTCATGCCAGAAGTATGGCACCTATTATCTCCTTAATAATGAAGGTCCTCTATAGACTTTTCTATAGTTCTTATAAAAATGCAATGTTCTTCACTTTACTAAGTATTATCCTTCTGTTACATATTCCTAAAATGTAACCTAATGGACAAATGGGCAAGTGTTGATTTTTTCAAGAGATGAGATCCTATTGGAATAATACAACCATTTTTAAGATAACTAAAACATGCACCATGAAATTGAGAAGAAGCAGCGGCAAACATGCATTAATAATCAGAACTTGGAATGTATGAAGTATGAATCTAGGAAAATTGGAAGTCTTCAGCAATGAAATGGACCACATAAAGATTGATATCCTAAGCATTAGTGAGCTAAATGGACTAGTATTGGCAATTTTGAATTAGACAATCATATGGTCTACTGTGCCAGGAATGACAGATTGAAGAGGAATGATGTCACATTCATCTTCAAAAAGTACATTTCAAGATATGTCCTGAAGTATAACACCATCAGTGATAGGATAATATCCATACTTCTGCAAGGTAGATCAGTTAATATGACTATTATTCAAATTTGTGCACCAACCACTAATGTCAAAGATGAGGAAATTGAAGATTTTTACCAACTTCTCCTGTCTGAAATTAATCAAACATGCAATCAAGGTGCATTGACAATCACTGGTGATTGGAATGCAAAAGTTGGGAACAAAGCAGCAGGATTTGTAGTTGGAAAATATGGCCTTGGTGATAGACATAACGCCAGAGATCACGTGATAGAATGTTGCAAGACCAATGACTTATTCACTGCAGATACCTTTTGTCAACAACATAAACAATGAGCATATATGTGGACCTCACAGGATGGAAAACACAGAAATCAATTCGACTACATTTTTGGAAAGAGATGATGGAAAATCTCAATATCATCAGTCAGAACAAGGTTAGGGACCAACTGTGGAACAAATGATCAGTTACTCATATGCAAGTTTAAGATGAAGCTGAAGAAAATTAAAACAAGTCCATGAAATCCAAAATATAACCTTGAGTATAAAAATAAAAAAAAAAAAACCTGTTGCCGTTGAGTCAATTCTGACTCATAACAACCCTATAAGAGTAAAACTGCCCCATAGGGTTTTCAAGCAGCAGCTTGTGAATTCGAACTGCTAACGTTTTGGTTATCAGCTGAGCTCTTATCTGCTGTGCCTTGAGTATATCCCACCTGCATTTAGAAAGAATCTGAAGAATCTATTTGACACATCCAACACTAATGACGGGAGACCAGATGAATTGTGGAATGACATAAAGAACATCACTCATGATGAAAGCAAAAGGTCATTAAAAAGATGGGGGAAGAAAAAAAGAACAAAATGGATGTCAGAGAAGACTCTGAAACTTGTTTTTGAACGTATAGTAGCTAAAGTAAATGGAAGAAATGATGAAGTAAAAGAGCTGAACAGAACATTTTAAGGGGTAGCTTGAGAAGACAAAATATTATATGAAATGTGCGAAGACTTGGAGCTAGAAAACCAAAAGGGAAGAACACACTCCACATTTCTCAAGCTGAAAAAACTGAAGAGAAAATTCAGGCCTCGACTTTCAATACCGAAGGATTCTACGGGCAAAGTATTGCACAATGCAGAAAGCATCAAAAGAAGAAGGAAGGAATACAAAGAGTCACTCTACAAAAAGAATTCATTGGCATTTCAGACGGTAGCAGATGATCAAGAACTGATGGTATTGAAGGAAGAAGTTCAAGCTGCACTGAAGGCATCGTGAAGAACAAGGCTCCAGGAATTGACTCAATACCATTTGAGATGTTTTAACAAAGGGATGTAACTCTTGAGGTGCTCGCTCGTCTAGGCCAAGAAATTTGGAAGACAGTTATATGGTCAACTGACATAAAGAGATCCATATTTATGCTCCTTCCAAAGAAAAGTAATCCAACTGAATGCAGAAATTATCGAGCAATATCATTAATATCACATGCAAGTTAAATTTTGCTGAAGATAATTCAAAAATGGTTGTAGTAGTGCATTGACAAGAAACTGTCAGAAATTCAAGCTGGATTCAGAAGAGGAAAAGGAACTAAGAGATTCCATTGCTGATGTCAGATAGATCTTAGCTGAAAGAGAATATCAGAAAGGTGTTTACCTGTATTTTACTGACTATTCATAGACATGCGACTGTGTGGATTGTAACAAATTACGGATAATATTGTGAAGACTGGGAATTCCAGAACAGTTAAGTGTGCCCATGAGGAAACTACATAAACCAAGAGACAGTAGTTTGAAGACAACAAGGGGATACTGTGCGGTTTAAAATTACAAAATGTGTGTGTCGGGGTTATATGCTTTTACTAGACTCATTCAATCTGTATGCTGAGTAAACTATCTGAGAAGCTGACTACATGAAGAAGAATGCGGCATCAGAAGTGGAGGAAGACTCATTAACAACTTGCAATATGCAGATGACACAACCTTGCTTGCTGAAAATGAAGAGTACTTGAAGCACTTATTAATGTAGATCAAAGACTACAGCCTTCAGTATGGATTACACCTCAACATAAAGAAAACAAAAATCCTCATAACTAGACCAGTAAGCAACATCATGATAAATGGAGAAAAGATTGAAGTTGTCAAGGATTGCATTTAAGTTGGATCCACAATCAATGTCCATGGAAGCAGCAATCAAGAAATCAAAGGACGTGTTGCAATGAGCAAATCTGCTGCAAAAGACCTCTTTAAAGTGTTGAAAAGCAAAGTTGTCACTGTGAGGACTAAGGTGCACCTGACCTAAGCCATGATATTTTCAATCACATCATATGCATGCAGAAGCTGGACAATTAATAAGGAAGACTAAAGAAGAATTTATGCCTTTGAATTATGGTGTTAGGGAACAATATTGAATATTCCATGGACTGCCAGAGAATGAACAAGTCTGTCTTGGAAGAAGTACAGCCAGAGTGCTCCTTGGATGCGATAATGGCAAGACCATCTCACGTACTTTGGAAATGTTATCAGAAGCGATCAGTCCCTGGAGAAGCATTTCATGCTTGATAAGGTAGAGGGTTAGTGAAAAAGAGGAGGACCCTTGATGAGCTGGATTGACAGAGTGGATGCAAAAGAGTTCAAACATAGCAAGGATTGTGAGGATGGCACAGGACTGGGCAGTGTTTTGTTCTGTGTTCATAGGGTCACTATTAGTCGTAATCAATTTGATGGCACCTAAAAACAACAACAAAACATGATACGGTGCATTAAAGACTTAACATTAGTAATTTCTACACAAGTATACCCAGTATAAAGGTCAATCCTTAAGTGCAGTTCAGGATTGTATATGAGGTTTACCACTGAGCAATGAAGAAACAAGATAATGAACTAAAGGAGAAAGTAAATCAAATAGAAAGATGTCCTCCTTTCTTTAATGGAAAATGAAGAAATCCTTTCTTTAATGAAAAATGAAGAAATTTCTTTTTAGCACAATAAATTTTGAGCCCATAAAGATAAAGACAGTAATACAGGCAAACTAAATTAAAAAAAAAAAAAATCAAAGCAATATTTCCCTAT
Source organism: Trichechus manatus latirostris (assembly GCF_000243295.1). Classification (NCBI taxonomy): domain Eukaryota; kingdom Metazoa; phylum Chordata; class Mammalia; order Sirenia; family Trichechidae; genus Trichechus; species Trichechus manatus. Next base: position 42,597 of record NW_004443979.1, read on the forward strand.
TACCACTGCCACCATCAAAAACAGAAAATGGATGCAAATATCTTCACTTTAGAAATCTTTACATCATTTAATCAAAATACAAACAATAGCCAGTATTTGTATCTGTCAATTTTACCCTTGGCTTTCCTGGAAAAGTAATACATAATTTTTTTTCTTCTGTACTCAATAACTTCTCAAACACTTCTACTTAGTGAAGTTCACATTGAAATTTCAAAATTCCGTGCACCATAGTCCCACTTGATTTGTGGATATCCCACAGGATAGAGTGAATAATTATTTGTCATATTTTATAATTTTATCCTACAGTCTGTCTCAGAATAAGCTACTTAACTCCCTTTTCTATAAACAATTCAATATTGAAAACTTTATAATTTTATTAGAAGAAATGATATAAAAGACTAGATTTTCAGTCTGAGAGGAAGATACTGATAAAATGGTAAACTAGAAGTCAAATTGAGATTCAAGCAGCACCAGATTTCATTTAGCTAATAAAATTGACTATTGAACAGTCATTTCATCTCCCTGGACTAAAATTTATGTCACCCTTCAAATACAAAAACTTCTCTCAATTTTTTTTCTCATAATCTCACTTCAGTCTCATCCCTCAATATTATACCTATTCTAAAATGCATTAGATAATCTAACCATCTTCTAATATGTCCATTTGTATCATTAACAGGAAGAGTATCACCTTTCCTCTACTTTTACCTTTTTTATTACAAATTTCTATAAAAATGTTGAAATTTAAGTCTCTAAATCCTAGACACGCTCTTTGAAAATTGTGCCCAATCAAATGATTGATCATGAATGAGAAAAACTAGAAATCCTTAAAAAAAGAAATAAAATTATGTTAAAATATGTTGGTTTCCTACTTCTTCCTCTTATGAAAAGGATATTCTGGATGGAATTCAGTGGTCCTCAATATGGCTATCCTAATTAATGAAAGACACAAAAAATCAGCTTTTTTGGTCATCTGATACCTTCAGCTGTTGTATATATTTTTTTCATTAATATATGGGGAACAATTCTAAGAAATGCTATAAAAACTTTTTTTCCGGTTTTCAAATTGCTGCCTAATATGCCTTATATTTTTCCTGTAGGTTATATTTATAATACTACGGAATACCAGAGTTCATGACGCTCCACAAAGTTTATGGTCCAAGGTAATTCTTCTTTACAGTTAAACATCAGGATGTACCACAAATTTTTTATCCATTTGTCTATTGAAGGACATCTCTTTTGCCTTTGGGTTTTGGTAATTATGAATGAAAATGCTAAAACTTTTCTGGGAAGGTTTATGTGTGAACAAAAGTTTTCAAATCAGTTGGGTAAATACCTACTGTCTTAGTTATCTAGTGCTTCTATAACAGAAATACCACAAGTGAATGGCTTTAGCAATAAGATATTTATTCTCTCAGTCTAGGAAGCTAGAAGTCCAAATTCAGGGCTCCAGCTCCAGGTGAAGGCTTTCTCTCTGTCAGTTCTGGGGGAAGTCCTTGTCATCAATCTTCCCCTGATCAAGGAGATTCTCAGTGCAGGGACTGTAGGTCCAAAGCATTCTATCTGATCTGCTCCTGGCGCTGCTGACATGGTGGTATGACTGTCCTTTCCTCTCTGACTGGTTCTTTTACATCTCAAAAGAAATTGACTCAAAATACAACATAATCCTGTAGATTGAGTCCTTCCTTATTGACATATCTGCCTCTAATCCTTCCTCACTAACATCATAGAGGTTAGTATTTACAACATATAGGAAAATCACATCAGATTACAAAATGGTGGACAATACTGGAAATCATGGCCTAGCCAAGTTGACATACATTTTTAGGGGATACAATTCAATCCATAACACCTAGGATCACAATTGCTGGATAGTATAGTATAATTATTTTTAGCTTTATAAGAAGCTTCCAAAGTTTCTTCCAAAGTGGCTTTGATGGTTAGTGTTATGTGTCAGCATGGGTGGGCTATATTGTTGTTGTTTTTATTAGGTGCCCTCAAGTCAATTCTGACTCATAGTGACCCCAGTTACAACAGAACAAAACACTACTCATTCCTGCCCTAGCCTCACAATGTTTGCTATGTTTGAGCCCATTAATGCAGCTGCTGTGTCAATCCATCTCGAGGATCTTTCTCTTTTTCCTTGACCTGGTACTTTACCAAGCATGATGTCCTTCTCCAGGCATTAGTTCTTTCCGATAACATGTCCAAAGTATGTGAGACAAAGTCTTGCCATCCTCACTTCTAAGGAGCATTCTGGTTGTACTTCCTCCAAGACATATTTGTTCATTCTTCTGGCAGTCCATGGTATATTCAATATTCTTCGCCAGCACCACAATTCTAAGGCATCAGTTCTTCTTCGGTAACATCTTTGCTTTTTAACACTTTAAAGAGGTTTTTTGCAGCAGATTTACCCAATGCAATAGGTTGATTTCTTGACTGCTGCTTCCATGGGTAGTTGATTGTGGATCCAAGTAAAATGCAATCCTTGACAACTTCAATCTTTTGCATATGAGCAGTTGATGGTCTGTTCTGCAGTCAGCCCTTGGCCTTGTTCTGACTGATGATATTGAGCTTCTCTATTGTCTCCCTCCACAGATGTATTCAATTTGATTCCTGTGTATTCCATTTGACAAGGTCCATCTGTATAGATGCCATTTATGATGTTGAAAAAAGGTATTTGCAAGGAATAATTCATCTTGCCAATTCTATCATGAGATCTCAAGCAGCATTTCTATCACCAATGCCATTATTTTCCTTTTTCGATATTTCCAACTTTTGCACTCCAATCACCAGTAATTATCAGTGCATCTTGATTGTATGTTTAATCAATTTCAGACTGCAAACGTTGGCAAAAATCTCCAGTTTCTTAGTCTTTGGCATCAGTGGTTGGCGGCTAAATTTGAATAATAGTCATATTAACTGGTCTTCCTTGTAAGCCTATGGATATTATCCTATCACTGACAGCATTTTCCTTCAGGATAGATCCTGAAATGTTCTTTTTGACGATGAATGCGATGCCATTCCTCTTCATTTTGTCATTCCTGACATAGTAGATCATATGATTGTCCAATTAAAAATGGCCAATACCAGACCATTTTAGCTCATTAATGCCTAGGATATCAATCTTTATGCATTACATTTCATTTTTTAATATTTCCAATTTTTCTAGATTACTACTTCATACGCTACACATTCCAATTATTAATGGAAGTTTACAGCTTTTTTTTTTTTTTTTTATCATTTTGAGTTGTGCCACATCAGCAAATGAAGGTCCTGAAAGCTTTTCTCCATACACATTATTAAGGTCTACTCTAATTTGACAAGGCAGCTCTTCTCCAGTTGTATTCTGAGTACCTTCGTACCTGAGGGGCTCATCTTCTGGCACTATATTAGACAATGTTCCACTGCTCTTCATAAGGTTTTCAGTAGTCACTTTTGTTAGAAATAGATTGACATGTTCTTCTTCTTAGTCTATCTTAGTCTGGAAGCTCCGCTGAATCCTGTCCACCGTTGTGACCCCACAGGTATTTGAAAAACCTCTGACATAGCTTCCAGCATCATAGCAACCACAAGCCACCACAGTACGACAGATAGACCGATGAGTGGTGGGCTAGTCTATAGGACCCAGTTATTTAAATAAACATTAGTCTAGGTGTTTCCTTTTTAGAAAAGATATTACATAGGTCTTTTACTATTTCTTCCTATCTATTCACTTTCTTTTATCCTTATAAAGTATTGGGAGGGAATCTGAAAAATAAATTTTTCTTCCTATGCTTCCTTTACACTGATGCTTTTGTATCACAGTGATGTTTTCTGGACCTTTAAATATTGAAAACATGAGCAAATATTCAGCTTACCAGTACCTTAGTCTAACTCTGGTCAGATAGTTGATTTCCTATTTTCCATACTGGGTAGATATATGTCCCTGAGTTAGAGGAAGGAAGGGTAGGTAGGTCTCTACTTTTGTTGTCCACCTCATCCTCAGCTGCCCGCACCACTCTGGTTTAGATGTGCTGCATGCATATTTCATAACCATGAATGAAAATTACATAGAAGTGCCTAAATATTGAGGTTAACATAATTACTTAAATTTCACATATTTCCATCTTTTCCCCTAGATTATTGAAAGCTTTTGTATTCATTAGTTTTTTTTTAATATATATATTAGGCATATTATACATATCAGGCACTGTAAGCTCACCAAGTTATTAATAGGAACATTAATAATTTTCTTATTAAGAATTATCTGCAAGAGGCTGTCTCAGGGAACTTCTAGCTCAATTGGCATAACATAGTTTATAAAGAAAATTTTCTACATTCTACCTTGGTGAGTAGCATCTGGGGTCTTAAAAGCCTGTGAGTAGCCATCTAAGATACTCCACTGGTCTCACCCGTTCAGGAGAAAGGGAGAATGAAGAAAACAAAGTACAAGGGAAAGATTAGTCCTAAGGACTAACGGACCACAATTACCATGGCCTCCACCAGACTAAGTCCAGTACAACTAGACGGTGCCCACCTACCACCACTGACTGCTCTGACCAAGATCACAACAGAGGGTCCCAGACAGAGCTGGAGAAAAATGTAGAACAAAATTCTAACTCACAAAAAAAGACTAGACTTACTGGACTGACAGAGACTGGAGAAACTCCGAGAGTATGGCCCCCAGACACCCTGTTAGCTCAGTAATGAAGTCACTCCTGAGGTTCACTGTTCAGCCAAAGATTAGACAGCCCCATAAAACAAAATGAGACTAAAGGGGCACAACAATCCAAGGACAAGGACTAGAAGGCAGGAGGGGACAGGATAGCCAGTAATAGGGAACCCAAAGTTGAGAAGGGACAGTGATGACATGTCATGGGGTTAACCATTGTCATAAAACAATATGTGTAGTAACTGTTTAATGAGAAACTATTTGATCCTTAAACCTTCATCTAAAGTACAATAAAAATAATAATAATAAAAAAAGAATTATCCACAAGAAAATTCTAAATTTTTGTTCTGTAAAATAGGATTTCCTTCAGGAGTTCTAGTTTGAGCCATGAAAGAAACATATGTAAAGAACCTGACAAAAAGTAACCAGCATGAAGAGGATTTATATTCCTTAACAGACGTTCATTGTTTGATATACTTACCTGGAAATACTGCCTTATAAAAACTGTATTATTTCATGAACCAAAGCTAGAGATCTGTATCATTTAAGGAATCATAACCATTACTCTCAAAACAATCAAAGTTTGGGTTAAATCTTGTCTAGCCTTCTATCAGGGAAAGCATTGATGTGAAACTAGCTAGTAATAGATGACACTTGTTAAAGGGGAAAAGGCCAGAACGTCAAGAATAAATTAAATAATATAGTAATGTTTAGGGAGTTCTGAAAGACAAACTGTTGAAGCAGTAAACACCCTCTGAGTCCATTTATCTCAATGAAGTTTAAAAAGAGAAGTTTAAAATATTTTTACCGAGAAGTTCACTTAATATGATTCTCAGATTTTTCTTCTAAGTAAATGTCAGTTTGGTGTATAAAGAATCCTATTGCTCCATTCTAAAGTGTAAATTATGTCAAGACTAAATGGTTTATCTTTATAGTATCAAGAGGTATCTGGCTACACTTCCTGTTTTTCCATATGTCATATAATCTCTCATAAATTTTGACTTTTCCATGTCCATTTCCCCTGTTCTCTTCTCTCAACACTATCTGACTGCCTCTACTTATTCTTAATTTCTTTGCCTTCATAAACTTAATATGCCTACAGATATCTCAACCTTCTGACTATATTAACCCTACACCTATCAACCTCCGTTTTTTGACATTTCCTAATTTAAATGAGAGAATATGATTATTCTACATCAATTTCCCACTGCAGGCTATCCTCTGTGCCCCAAGAAGACCATATAACATACACCCTAAACAAGTGTCCTGGGTATAATCAGATATAGCTAGGGGTTTACTGGTACATCTTGCAAAAATATAGCTACCTAGGTCAAGGGACTGTGGGCAATGTTTCATTAGAAGACATAAGTAGAGTCATTACAGTGACTAATTTATTTTGTATTCTAGCAATTAGTTTGTTCTCAGCTCTTTTTTAATAAAAAGAACTATGACTTCTAAATTACTAGTATTGAATATCAGAATAACATTAATTCATGTGTATACTTTTGTTCTTTTCTGAATCTTTGAAACTTTAGGAAAATTCTTTAGACTGTGCCTATACGTATTATGCTACTTTGATGACAGTGCAAATCAGGAAGAACATATGACTCAACAATTTGAGGAGGGAGACAGGCTGAAATAAACTGAGCTAGATATAATTCCTCTTCTAACTGTTTTGATCTGTTCATACTCTCTGATTTATCTGACAAACTTGATGAGTCAAATAAACAAATTTTGGTATTAATTAGTCTATGGGAAAAAAGATAAAATGCTTTTGGCAAGGGTCCATAAGTCTGGAAGTTTACCAGCATCCTAGAAGAGTTGTGGATTCTGTCACTCTCAGACAACCAAGATAGAAAACATGAGTGGTTTAAAACCAAAAAACCAGACCCATTATTGATTCCAACTCATTGAGACCCTATAGAACAGAGCAGAACTGTCTCATAGGATTTCCAAGGCTGTAAATCCTTACAGGAGCAGACTGCCACATCTTTCTCCCATGGAGCAGCTGGTGGGTTCAAACCCCCAACCTTTTGGTTAGCAGCCAAGCGCTTTAACCACTGTGCCACCAGGGATCCTTACATCATTCAAAATCATTTTGATAATCATTTGAAAATGCATCAGATTGGACTTCATAGAACTAGACACAAACTTTGTCCAAAACTGGTTTGGTGCATAATTTATTTTTCATCTCTGAATTAGTTTTTTGGTTTGCATCTGTAAGACTCAAATAAATAAGAAACTCAAATTCATTCAGAAAATACACCCCCAGACTATATGTTATACAACTATTTTAAGAACAGTGGGTAAATACTGTGATATGCAGAAAGCCATATCCCTGCAGATTTACAAATTATTCAATTCATTAATTTTTGATGTATGCTAGTATACCATATTTTTACACAAAGAATGCACTATTCATTTACCAACCACGCCCTCCCCTCGAGGTATTTTTGTGAACACACTATGCTAATTTTTTACAGCACTATGTAAAAAAATTAGCATAGTGTGCCTATAAAATGTATCTCACAGGGTGGGGGGAGGGTGTGGTTGGGAAATAAATGTAGAATACTTGTGGGTGTTATTTGTGAAAAATATGGTAATTTAAAAAAGGAGCCTTGGTGGTCCAAGGGTTAAGCGCTTGGCTACTAACTTAAAGGTTGATGGTTCAAACCTACCCAGCCACTCCGAGGCAGAAAGACCTGATGATCTGTTACCATAAAGATTACAGCTTAGAAAATCCTATGGGGCAGTTCTGCTCTGTCACATGGGGTTCCTATCAGTCAAAACTGGCTGACAGCAACTAACAACAACAACAACAGTAATTTAAAACTACCACTCACCTGTCAGTTTGTCTTACTATGGCAGCTTGCATGTTGCTATGATGCTGGAAGCTATGCCACCAGTATTTCCAATATCAGCATGGCAGATTTAAATGGAGCCTCCAGACTATGACAGACTAGGAAGAAAGGTCTGGCTATTTACTTCCAAAGAAAAAAAAGCCAATGAAAACCTCATGGATCACAGCAGAACATTGCCCAACTTGCTTGATTTGGACACGTCTTCTGGAAAGATCAATTACTGGAGGGTGACATCATGTTTGGTAAAGTAAAGGGCAAATGAAGGTGAGTAAGACCCTCTGTGACATAGATTGGCACAATAGCTACAACTATGGACTCAAACATGCTGACAATGTAAGGATGACACATCACACGGCAACGTTTTGTTCTGTTGTACATAAGGTTGCCATGAGTGGGAATTGACTCCATGGCAGCTAACAATGACAATAATCAAAACATGCCTGATGATGTAAATTGATCTGCCTGCTATGGAATTATAATTCCTGGGTTAGATGATTTACCACTAGCACTAGGCAAAAATTTATGACATATTTCTCGTCACATAAGAGAAATAATTTATAGGATTATAAATAGATTTAGAGACAGACTACCCCATATGAGTGTTCTCCTTGTCTATTTAAATATGATTTATACAATTGAATTTCCTAGGTTGTACCTTCTCATACAATAATTTGCTGACTCACTCCCCAAATATTGAAAACAAAGTGTATACAAGCAAGTCACACATGCAACAACTGTATGTATAATACGATATGTTCACACATTGTTCCTCGCATATCAAAGTATAGTTAATAAAATTAATTAAAACCGTAGATTGTTTTCATTCACTCAGCAAATATTTATTGAGTTCCTCTTACGTGCTAGGCACTGTTCTAGGCATTCGGGATACAACAAATGAACAAAATAGATACAGATGCCTGTCATCGTGGAGATTACATTCTCGTAAGTCATAACCACCTCAGAGACAGGGCCTATTTTATTAAATTGGGCAATAATTATTCTTTTCATTAAAAAGTGTAAGATTTAATGACTCTTATAACAACATATCATTTACTTTTTTAGTTAATCACGTAAGCTTTTGTTCTCCGGTTCTTTGGTAATCTTCATGTGGCTTGGCATCTATCTTCCTCTATCTCTCCTTGTACCTCCTTGCTTATCTTCCCTTTTATATCTCAAAAGAGATTGATATAAGACATACCCTATACTAATACTACTTCAATAACTTAACAAAGAAAACTCATTCCCAAATGGGATTATAGCCACAAGTATGGGTGTTAGAATTTACAACACGCATTTTTTGGGAACACAATTCAATCCATAATAATTACCAAACTAAGAACCCCATACTTTATAAAATGGAGATCAAAGTGAACAAAGGAAAGCCTTGCATTTTAATTAATGTACTTTTTAAGAAGGTAAGTCTATAATTGGTCTTACATCATTAGTACACCTTTTAGTCCATCCCTCAGTTATTAACAGTCAGCCAGCAAATGAAGGAATCCATCTATTTTCATGCATGAAGTAAAATTTATTTCTAGATGCCATTTCAAATATATAGAGAGAAAACTGAAATAAAGTAGGCATTGGAATTTCATTTAAAAAATTGAATTAAACCTCACTCAAATAATATTAATTAGGTTACACCCTTAATTTTTGTGTTGTGACATTTTTCATTAAAGAAGAATACATGAAGAAGCTTAATTCTTGTCCACAGAATTAACAGATCTCCTGTGTGTCATAAACCCACAATGTCCCTAAGTATTGGATTTGCATTTAGAAGTGTGAGCCAAGATGTGACAAATCACACCTAGGCAGAGAGCGCTCTGTAGACACAGACATCTGAAGAGGTGCTTAGGTAGCATTCACTCTGGCAAGTACTTGAACTACCTTATGCAGCTGAAGTACAGCATAACTACTTTTAATTTTCAATGGGAGTATAGTATATGCATAACTGATGTGTAGAACTCAAACCTCTCTTCTACTGAGAAATAACATATTTTAGACATAATCTAACAAATGCATTAGACAGACATTGCTCTCATTACATCCTTTCAGGTCACCAAAGTCACTAACTACCTTTATTCATGCTGAAATGTAGCTTCATAAATATTTGCCATCCACTGTTTTTAAGCTTCCTCCTACTACAGTTGTAGTATGACTTTAATGGGCAGCCCTGGTGGCAGTGGTTATTAAAGTGCTTGGCTGCTAACAAAATTTTCGGTGGTTCAAACCCACCAGCCGCTCCATGGGAGAAAGATATGGCAGTCTGCTTCCATAAAGATTTACAGCCTTGGAAACCCTATGTGGCAGCTCTACTCTGTCCTATAGGGTCGCTATGAGTCAGAATCGACTCAGTGGCAGTGAGTTTGATTTGGTTTTTATGACTTTAATGTAGTAAAGTTATTTTTCCATGGTTTAGTAAATTGTTGAACATTTTTCCAAAGAGAAAAATTAATATTAAAAAATATAGGAAAATATAGTAAATTTATAAGCCAACTTGTTCAAAGAAATAAAAAAGTAAAAATTCAATGCATATTTACCGATTAAACAACTATTTTAACTCTATCAGAGAACTAAAAACCAGTTATAGGTATATTGTCAAATTCTGCTTGGGAATAGTATTGTCCTCTAAAGACAGATTACTTTCATGTACCAAAGTATATTTAATTGTCAAAATTACACTTAGTGGCACTTTTGGTGCTATCCAGAGCATGTTAAAAATTCATTAGCTGTCCTTCACAATTTGTTATTCTGAGACAGATACATTGATATAAATTACTAGACTGCAAAAAAAGTTGAAAAAAAGTTAGCCATCGGATAATAATTTACACACAGACAAAGAAGTGATAAATTCTCCACAATGTGGGAATAGTCTACTCAGGATCACTTTGACAAATAGATTACTTTTCTTACAATTAAATTAGATTTCGGGTAAGAAGTTTATGTGGAGAGTTTAAGAAAAACTTTCAGGCAAAGAGTGTCCCCATATTCCTGGGGACAAGAATCACACAATCATGTAAAATAAGAAAATTATATAAGTCTAGAAAGAGTAAAAATGCTGCCTCAAAATGAGTATTGGCAGGTGAAGTAAAACTTTTCATAACATCAGTTCTTAAAATAGAAGTAAAGATCTTTTCTTATGAATTGTGTCCCTGGAACCACACTGAAACTGAAAGAGAGCAGTCACATAATTATATAATCAGACCCAGGATGGCTCCTACATTGTAGTGGGCCAATAGAAATATAACAGGGGCTAGAATATCAGCAGTAAGGACTACAGGAAGCTCTACTGAGTGTTAAATGGCTACTCTGCACCACTCTGTAAAAGGAGTAATGTGACTTACTCAAATGTATGGCAGCCGGCTTGATTTTCCCAACAAGATAAACCCTCAGACTGTAGTTCTAGTAAATGTTAGGGATTGAAAATAAATACTTGTATGATATTAAATGAACATCTCCAGTGAAACACTATGGAATCTCGATTATACTAATAATCACTACAATGATGATGTTCATTGAGAATTAGAAAGATCTCAGAAAATTTGTTATAAAATATGGTATTTAGGAATAAAATTACATCCTACTAATTTTTAAAAAAATGATTTGCATCCAAATTAAACTTTTATTAAATATGATCTTTGAAAAAGATTACACATTTTGCTGTCCTCATTATTTGGATTCAATCTAAACAGACAACTTTAGAAGCCAAGAAATAGTTGCTGAATGTCCTTCAAAAGCCATGGAAAATTAGAAGTATTTAATTCAACTTAAAAAGGCTGACCAAATACAAATAACATGGATTCATATTTGTTTGTTTGTTTGTTGTTGTTGTTGTTTTATTTTATTGTTCTACTTTAAGTGAAAGTTTACAATTCAAGTTAGTCTCTCATACAAAAATTTATACATACATTGTTATGTGACCCTAATTGCTCTCCCTGTACTGTGACAGCATGTTCCTGCTTTCCACCCATGATTTCCCATGTCCATTCAACCAACTCTTGACCCTCTCTGTCTTCTCATCTCACCTCCGGACAGCAGCTGCCCATTTACTTCAATGTATCTACTTGAGCTAAGAAGCTCGCTCTTCATGAATATCATTTTATGTCCCATAGTCCAGTCTAATCTTTGTCTGAAGAGTTGGCCTCAGGAATGGTTTTAGTTCTGGGTTGACAGAGAGTCCGGGGGCCATGCTTTCTGGGGATCCTCTAGTCTTAATCAGACCATTAAGTCTGGTCTTTTTACTAGAATTGGAGTTCTGCACCCCACTTTTATCCTGCTCCATCAGGGACACTCTGTTGTGTTCCCTGTCAGGGAGGTTATTGGTGGTAGCTGGGCACCATCTAGTTCTTCTAGTCTCAGGCTGTTGCAGTCTCTGGTTTATGTGGCCTTTCTGTCTCTTGGGCTAATACTCCCCTTATGTCTTTGGTGTTCTTCTTTCTCCTTTACTCCAGGTGGGTTGGAACAAATTAATGCATCTTAGATGGCTGCTAGCTAGCTTTTAAGACCCCAGACACCACTCACCAAAGTAGGATGCAGAACATTTTCTTAATAAACTTTGTTATGCCAATTGACCTAGATGTCCCCTGAAAGCATGGTTACCAGACCCCCCACCACTGCTACTCTATCCTGGAAGTGTTTGTTTGTATTCAGGAAACTTCTTAACTTTGGTTTAGTCCAGTTGTGCTGATTTCCCCTGTAGTGTGTGCTGTCCTTACCTTCACCTAAGATAATTCTTGTCTACTATCTGGTTAGTGAATAACCCTGTCCCTCCATCCCCACCCTCGTAACCATCAAACAATGATTTCGTCTGTGTTTAAACCTTTTCTAAGTTCTTACAATGGTGGTCTTATACAATATTTGTCCTTTTGTGACTGACTAAATTCACTCATCATAATGCCTTCCAGATTCCTCCATGTTATGTTTCACAGATTCATCATTGTTCCTTATTGTTGTGTAGTATTCCATTATGTGAATATACCATAATTTGTTTATCCATTCATCCGCTGATGGGCACCTAGGTTTTTCCATCTTTTTGTTATCATGAACAGTGCTGCAATGAACATGAGTGTGCATATATCTATTCATGTGACGGCTCTTCATTCTCTAGAATATATTCCAAGGAGTGGTATTGCTGGATCGTATGCTACTTCTAGATTTTTAAGGAAGTGTCAAATTGATTTCCAAAGTGGTTGTACCATTTTACATTCCCATCAACAGTGTATAAGTGTTCCAGTCTCTCCAAACCTCTCCAACATTTATTATTTTGTGTTTTTTGGATTAATGCTAGCCTTGTTGGGGTGAGGTGGTATCTGTTTGTAGTTCTGATTTGCATTTCTTTAATAGCTAATGATTGTGAGCATGTCCTCATATGTCTGTTAGCCACCTGAGTGTCTTCTTTGGCGAAGTGCCTATTCATATCCTTTGCCGATTTTTTAATTGGGTTGTCTTTTTATTGCTGAGGTTTTGCAGTATCTTGTAGATTTTAGAGATTAGATGCTGACTGGATTTGTCATAGCCAAAAATTTTTTCCCAGTCCATAGATTATCTTTTTACTCATTTGGTGAAGTCTTTTGATGAGCATAAGTGTTTGATTTTTAGGAACTCCCAGTTATCTAGTTTCTCTTCTGGTCTTTATGCATTGTTACTTACAGTTCGTATTCTGTTTATGCCATGTACCAGGGCTCCTAGTGCTGTCCCTATTTTTTATACCAAGATCTTTATCTTTTTCGATTTTGTATTTAGGTCTTTGATCCATTTTGAGTTCGTTTTTGTGCATGCTGTGAGGTATGGGTCTTGTTCAGTTTTTTACAGGTGGATATCCAGTTATGCCAGCACAATTTGTTAAAGAGACTGTCATTTCCCCAATTAATGGACTTTGGGCCTTTGTCAAATATCAGCTGCTCATAGGTGGATGAATTTATGTCTAGATTCTCAATTCTGTTCCATTGGTCTATGTATCTGTTGTTGTAGCAGTACCAGGCTGTTTTGACTACCATGGCAGTATAATAGGTTCTTAGGTAGTGTGAGGCCTCCCACTTTGTTTTTCTTCATTGGTAATGCTTATCTGGGGCCTCTTCACTTTCCTTATGAAGTTGGTGATTGGTTTCTCCATCTCATTAAAAAATGTCGTTGGAATTTGTATCAGGATTGCATTATATCTGTAGATTGCTTTGGGTAGAATTGACGTTTTCACAATGTTGAGTCTTCGTATCCATGAGCATGGTCTGTTTTTCCACTTATGCAGGTATCCTTGGGTTTCTTGCAATAGTGTCTTGTAGTTTCCATCGTATAGATCTTTGACTTCTGTGGTTAGATTTATTCCTAATTATTTTATCTGCTTGGGGCTATTGTAAATAGTATTTATTTGGTGATTTCCTCTTGGAAGTTCTCTTTGTTGGTGTAGAGGAATCCAACTGATTTTTGTATGTTTATCTACTATCTTGAAACTTTGCCAAAATCTTCTATTAGTTCCAGTAGTTTTCTTGTGGATTCTTTGGGGTTTTCTGTGTATAAGATCATATCATCTGAAAATAGAGATACTTTGACTTCTTCCCTACCAATATGGGTGCCCTTTATTTCTTTTTCTAGCCTAATCACTTCCAGCACAATGTTGAGTTAAGAGTGGTGATAAAGGGCATCCTTGTCTGGTTCTCGTTCTCAAGGGGAATGCTCTCAAATTCTCTCTGTTTAGGATGGTGTTGGCTGTTGGCTTTGTATAACTGCCCTTACTTATGTTGGGGACTTTCCCTTCTTTTCCTATTTTGCTGAAAGTTTTTTTATCATGCATGGGTGTTGGACTTTGTCAAAAGCACTTTATGCATCGATTGATAAGATTGTGTGGTTCTTGCCTTTTGTTTTATTAATGTGATGGATTACATTGACTGTTTTTCTAATGTTGAACCATCCCTGCATACCTGGTATAAATCCCATTTGATCATGGTGAATTAGTTTTTTGATATGTTGCTGAATTCTATTGGCTACATTTTTGCTGAGGATTTCTGCGTCAATGTTCATGAGGGCTATTGGTCTGTGATTTTCTTTTTTGTGGTGTCTTTATCTGATTTCGGTATCAGAGTTATGCTAGCTTCATAGAATGAGTTTGAGAGTATTCCATCCTTCTGTATACTGTGAAAAACCTTTAGTAGTAGTGGTGTTAACTCTTCTCTGAAAGTTTGGTAGAATTCTCCTGTGAAGCCATCTGGGCCAGAGCTTCTTTTTGTTGGGAGTTTTTTAATTACCTTTCAATCTCTTCTTTTGTTATGGGTTTATATAGTTGTTCTACCTCTGTTTGTGTTAATTTAGGTAGGTAGTGAGTTTCTAGAAATCTGTCCATTTTCTGTAGGTTTTCAAATTTGTTAGAGTACAATTTTTCATAGTATTCTGTTATGATTCTTTTAATTTCAGTTCGGTCTGTTTTGATGTCACCCATCTCATTTCTTATACTGGTTATCTGCCTCGTCTCCTGTTTTTCTTTTGTCAGTTTGGCCAATCATTTATCAATTTTGTTGATCTTTTCAAAGAACCAGCTTTTGGACTTGTTAACTCTTTCAACTGTTTTTCTATTCTCTGTTTCATTTAATTCTGTTTTAATTCTTATTATTTCCTTTTTTTCTGGCACCTGAGGGCTTCTTTTGCTGCTCTCTTTCTACTTGTTCCAGTTGTAGGGTTAATGTATTGATTTGGGCCCTTTCTTCTTTTTGGATGTGTGCATTTATTGGTATAAACTGATCTCTGAGCACTGCTTTTGATGTGTCCAAAAGGTTGTGGTAGGATGTGTTTTCATTCTTGTTTGAGTCTATGAATTTCTTTATTCCATCCATAAAATTTCTTCTATAACTCAGTAGTTTTTGAGGAAGATGTTGTTCAGTTTCCAGGTTTTTTTTTTTTTTTCCCGTTAGTTTTCTGTTATTGATTTCTACTTTTATGGATTTATGGTCAGAAAAGATGCTTTGTAATATTTTGATGCTTTGGATTCTGTTAAGGCTTGCTTTATGGCCTAATATGCGGTCTATTCTGGAGAATGTTCCATGTGCCTTGGAAAAGAAAGTATACTTGGCTGCTGTTGGGTGAAGTGTTTGGTATATGTCTATGAGATGAACTTGGTTGATTTTAGCATTTAGATCTTCTGAGCTGCTTTCTGGAGTTCTCTCCTTCACTGAAAGTGGTGTGTTGAAGTCTCCTGCTATTATTGTGAAGCTGTCTATCTCTCTTTTCAGAGCTGTTAGAGTTTGTTTTATGTATTTTGGAGCCCTGTCTTTGGGTGTGTAAATATTTATTATAGTTATGTCCTCCTGGTGCACTGATCTTTTAATCATTATGTAGTGTCCTTCGAAAGTCTATTTTGTCAGAGATTGATATTGCCAATCCTGTTCTTTTCTGAGTGTTTATTTGCTTGATATATTTTTTTCCATCCTTTGAGTTTTAGTTTGTGTCTTTAAGTCTAAGGTGTCTCTCTAGTAGGCAGCATATAGACAGATCATGTTTTTTTAATCCATTAATCCATAATCTGCCACTTTGTCTCTTTATTAGTGCATTTAGTCCATTTACATTCAGTGTAATTATTTATAGGTATGAGTTTAGTACTGTTATTTTGATGTCATTTTTGTGTGTTGTTGACAGTTTCTCTGTGTCACTTAATTTTTGTGCTGAGTCATTTTTCTTTATGTATTTATTTTAATCTTTTTTGTTGTTGCTGATTTTGTATTTCCTGAGTCTTCATATTTTTCTTATTTTTTATTTTGTTGTGTAGGACTGTTAGTTTCCTTTGTGAATACCTTAATATTTACCCCTATTTTTCTAAGTTTAAACTAGTCTTTTATTTCTTTATATCACTTTGACTTCCTCTCCATATGAAAAATCTATGTCTACATTTTTCAGTCCCTCTTTTTGTTTCAATATTGTCATCTTTTACATACTGGCATCTCTGTTTCCCTATTTTCAGTGTTTTTGCTTTGATTTATTATTGTGACTTCCCTATCTAGGTTGATATCTCATTGCTCTGTCCTGTGTTCTAGTTTTGGGCTGTAATCTGATGTTATTGATTTTCTAACCGGAGGACTCCCTTTAGTATTTCTTGTAATTTTGGTTTGGTTTTTGCAAATTTCCTAAACTTCTATTTATCTGGAAATGTCCTAATTTAGCCATCATATTTGAGACACAGTTTTGCTGGATATATAATTCTTGGCTGGCAGTTTTTTTCATTCAAGGCTTTATATATGTCATCCTATTGCCTTCTTGCTTGCATGGTTTCTGATGAGTAGTCCAAACTTAGTCTTATTGACTCTCCTTTGTAGGTGACTTTTTGTTTATCTCTAACTTCCCTTAGAATTCTCTCTTTATCTTTGGTTTTGGTAAGTTTGATTATAATATATCTTGGTGACTTTCTTTTGGAATCTACTTTATATGGGGTTTGATGAGCATCTTGGTTAGATATCTTGTCATCTTTCACAATATTAGGGAAGTTTTTGCCAACAAATCTTCAACAATTCTCTCTGTATTTTCTGGTATAACCCCCATTCTGGTACTCCGGTTACTCATAGGTTGTTCTTCTTGGTAGAGTCCCACATAATTCTTAGAGTTTCTTCATTTTTTTTTAAATCCTTTTATCTGATTTTTCCTCAAATAAGTTGGTGTCAAGTGCTTTCTCTTCAATGTCACTAATTCTGATTTCCATTGCCTCAATTCTGCTTCTCTGACTTTCTATTGTGTTGTCTAGTTCTGAAATTTTATTGTTAATCTTCTGGATTTCTAATTCCTGCCTCTCTATGGATTCATGCAGCTTGTTATTTTTTCATTATGCTCTTCTCTAACCTTCTGAAGTTCCTCTATTGTTTTGTCTGTGTATTCCTTGATTTAGTCTGTATTTTGCTTGATCTCCTTCCTAATCTCTTAAAGAGTTCTGTATATTAGTCTTTTCAAGAAATTCTCTTCCTCTGGAAAATTTCTTGATTCTCTATTTTTGGAGCTTGCTGAAGCCACATGATCTGCCTCTTTATGTAATTTGATATTGACTGTTGTCTCTGCACAATCAATAAGTTATATTTATTTATTTTATGTTTGCTTACTTTGTCCTAGCTTCTTGTTTTGTTTTGTTTTGATACGTGCAAATAAACTGCTCCTGTGAGCTAGTTTGATTATTCATGCTTTTGAAGCTCTAACGTCCTTTCACCAGGTGGTTAGATCCGTTACTAAGTGTGTGAGCCTAGGAGTCCATTCACTTTTCTTGTATGGATTCAGCTCAGGTGTTCAGGTAGTCGGTCACCATGTGTGTGGTGCAGGCTCTCACCTACAGTCCTAGACCTGCATGGGTGATTGGTGTAGGCGTCCTAGACCTGCATGGGTATTGGTGTAGGCACAGGCATCTGGCTGCAGTGGGGGGGGGGGTCACAAGCTGAGCAATGCAGGGGGCTGAAGGCTGCCCCTGAGCGTCTGGGAGGAAAACGTCTCCCTGTTAACTAGAGTGCGTAGGTGGGTGGGTTTTGCAGCCAGACTATGAGCACCCAATGCTGTTGGCTGTAAGGACTGGAAGTGTACCACTTATTCTTGGACTATTGCTGCAGGTGGCTTGGTGAGTGGAGCCACCAGTCCTCAGGCGCCTGATATGGGTAGGTGAAGACCTTATTTAATGGGCAGAGCAGTGTCAAATGTCATGAACCCGTCACTTCATAGCTGAAACAGATGAAGTTAGACTTCAGGTATATACCCTGTTGTACTGTGGTAATGAGGGCCTACGCTGTTGAAGTGGGCCCACACAAGTCTATGCAGGGGTGAAAGACATTCAAAGTCCCTGGACCCCTTATGCCTTTGCCTAGGCAAAGGAGCTATTCCTACCCTGAGTTCCTGGCTTAGGGTAGCCGGCAGATTATTTTTTCCCCTTTTTGTTAATTTGTTCCATCTCCAAGGCTGGGAGAATGGCTAAGGTCACGTGACGGGTCCTACTTCTGACACAGAGGACTCAGTAATTGCTGAAGCTGTCCTGGACCCAGTGCAGAGCAGGGAGCAGGGAGGGAAATGGGAGAGAGGTTTTTCCCAAAGGGGGACGTTTTTAATTCGCATGGTAGGCCAGACACAAGTAGTTAACTTTGGCTGATCGAGGGCTGCTTCTCGCTAGTTCTGGATGTCCGAGTAGACTCTCTGCTGCTGGGTCTCTCCCAATGGTGAAAATGCCTCCCTGGCACTGCTGCTTGCCTCAGTGGGCACATGAAGGCCTCCAGCTTCTGCTGGGTCAGGTCTGGCAACTCCTCACTGCTTCCAAACCATCTCTCCCTCCCCTGCCATTCAGTCCAGTTTTTCAACTTTGCCTTTGATGTTCAAGGCTCCTAGATTGTCGTATATAATTGATTCACTAGTTTTTTTCTGGTCTTTGTTGTACAAGGGACCCCCAGAAGCGTCTGACTACTCTGCCATCTTGGCCCCGCCTCTCCATATTTGTTTTGTTTAAAACTTTCTGATCTATTTGCGAGAGTACAAGGATTGCTTGTATAGATCAATCACCAGTGAGAGTAATATTTGTAACTTTCATAAAGAGAACCCAGTAGGTACATATTCTCCATAACTTGGAGAACCATACATCTTGATTTGCTCAGTGCATTTCCAATTTACGGTTTATTCTAAAATAAGTCTTATCATTCTCAAATTGTTCTGGTTTGGACATAGATATGTTCACCTTATAGACAATTCTTAGTTGATGTAACACCTTAGTTTTCCCTTCTTAATTTGTTTCTTTCCTCCTCTCTTCCTTCCTTCTTTCCTTTCTTTCTCACCTTCTTTCCAACAAACACTGGTTAATACTGGCAAATGTAATAAATATGAATCAAGGAAATGTTATTTTGTCATTAAGTAAAATCAGTTCATATGCCTTTTATTGTAGAATTTTTGCCTAATTGATTTTGCCTTATTCATGATCTTTACGAGGCAACCCTGGATGATACCAATATTTAACTCACTTTGCTGCTAACAAAAAGGTTGGAAATTCTAGCCCACCCAGAGGTGTATCAGGAAAAAGCCATGGTGATCTACTTTAAAAAAAATCAGTCATTGAAAACCCTTTGGAGCACAGTTCTACTCTGGCACATGTGTGGTTGCCGTAAGTCGGAGTCTACTCAACGGCAACTGGTATGAAGGAAAATATTTTCTTTATCAATGGTTCATTTACAATTTTTCCTTTTTTTTTTTTTTAATCCACATTATCCTAATACACAGAATAAGCAAAGTTACTTTAGGGTTAAATTGGATAGAGATAGTCAGCAGCCCCAGAGAATCATCTATATTGGAGGGTTGGGAGCATTGCTAAACATGTTTCATCCTGGAATGTTTAAATGAACCTTGGCACACTCAAGTCCTCATTTGAATTTCAATGTACCCATATATCCTAAGTTCACAGTTATTTATACAAGATTGCTTATGGCAGAAGTCCAGAGTCATATAGCTGTGGGTTTTCCTCTTGTCAATTCTGAAGAGGTGGCTGTGGCTTGTATTTGCATTTCTCCTGAAGTCTACCACCGCGTCTTCACAGGAAATGGAGTTAATGACTAAGAATTTGGCACATTTCCTATAGGCTGATAACAAAATGACAGTCCTCATATTACTCATGGAGGATAGTTCTGATATTGCTACCTTTCAGGCTGCATCAGTACACCTAAATATAGTTTTAAAATTTCTATTTTAATTATGATACATTGTAAGCTCTGATTTGCAATTGAAGCAAAATTCAAGTAAAATTGTGAAACAGTATTTAAGTTAATCATACCCATTCCATAAAATTCTGAGTCATACACTTGTCATAAATGTCATGAATGTTCTCTGTTTATTTGTACAGTAATGTGAATTCTGCCTGGCTGGTGGTAGAGAGTCAAGTTACCCAGTCACATTATGGAAAGAGCTTGTTGGCTCAAGGAACATTTGATGAGTTCTCAGTGAGAAAGTGATAAATATTATCTTAGAGAAAATCATTGTTAATTATAGACCAGGAATGGGAAAAAACACACCTTGTGGAAAAAAAGGAGACAGTCAAGAAGACAGGTGAATCACATAGAACCAAGCAGATGAGAAAATGTTAAAGACAAGTTGGAAAATCGGTTAAAAAAAATTGGTAACGGAGAGCATTTTAGGTTTAATGGACATGTTTATAATCCTTAATGAGAGGAACTGCTGATAAAGATTTATCTTGAGTATTCTTGAAGTTTATTTAACACCAGGAGAGGGTGTGGTTCATAATCCCTCCAAGGATTTAGGAGAATTAATTTATTATACCTGCATAAATTATATGAAACTTCTTTTTTGTCTGTCTCTAGGTTTTTTAAAAAACATTTTGGAAGGAGAAAAATAAAGGTCTAATAGTGTTGAAAAAGGATATGCTAAGTAAAAGCATGCAAAATAGTGCAAAGGATTGAAAGAAATGAAAAAGATACCAGGACAAGAGGAAATTTGGGAGGGAAAAAACACTTATGCAGAAAAATGAGCAGCATGATTTGGGCAAAATTTTGTTTTACATGCGAAGAACTCATCAAATTTTATTTATATTTTATTTTTTCCCATACAAAAATGTATACATAGATTGTTATGTGACCCTAATTGCTCTCCCCATACTGGGATTCCACACTCCTCCTTTCCATTCCTGATTCCCCATGTCCATTCAGCTAGCTCCTAACCCACTCTGCCTTCCCATCTCACCTCCCGACAGAAGCTGCCCATTTAGTCTCTTGCATTTACTTGAGCTAAGAGGCACACTCCTCACGAGTATAAATTTATGTCCCATAGTCCAGTCCAATCTCTGTCTGAAGAGTTGACCTTGGAAATTGTTTTAGTTCTGGGCTGATAGAGAATCCGGGGACCATGCTTTCAGGGGTTTCTCCAGTCTTAGTCAGACCATTAAGTCTGGTCTTCTTACTAGAATTTGAGTTCTGCACCCCACCTTTCACATGCTCCTTTCCGGGACTCTGTGTTGTGTTCCTTGTCAGGGCGATCATTGGTGGTAGCTAGGCACCATCTAGTTCTTCTGGTCTCAGGCTGATGAAGTCTCTGGTTTATGTGGCC
>NW_004443979.1:64264-65683 GCF_000243295.1 Trichechus manatus latirostris
TTATGCCAATTGACCTAGATGTCCCCTGAAAGCATGGTCCCCAGACCCCTATCCCTGCTACTCTGCCTCTCAAAGTGTTTTATTGTATTCAGGAAACTTCTTAGCTTTGGTTTAGTCCAGCTGTGCTCACTTCCCCTGTAGTGTGTGCTGCCTATCCTTTCACCTAAGATAATTCTCATCTACTACATAGTTCGTAAATAACCCTCATCCTCCCTCCCCACAGTCGTAACCATGAAAGAATGATTTCTTCTGTGTTTAAACCTTTTCTTGAGTTCTTATAATGGTGGTCTTATAGCATATTTGTCCTTCTGTAACTGACTAAATTCACTCAGCATAATGCCCTCCAGATTCCTCCATGTTATATTTCACAGCTTCATCATTGTTCTTTATCGTTGTGTAGTATTCCATTGTGTGGATATACCATAATTAGTTTATCCATTTGTCCCTTGATGGGCACCTAGGTTGTTTCCATCTTCTTGCTACTGTGAACAGTGCTGCAATGAACATGGGTGTACATATAACTATTCATGTGACATCTCTTATTTCTCTAGGATATATTCCGAGGAGCGGGATAGCTGGATCGTATGGTACTTCTATTTATAGCTTTTTAAGGAAGCAGCAAATCGATTTCCAAAGTGGTTGTGTCATTTTACATTCCCACCAACAGTGTATAAGTGTTCCTGTCTCTCCAGACCTCTCCAACATTCATTATTTTGTGTTTTTTGGATTAAGGCTAGCCTTGCTGGGGTGAGATGATATCTCATTGTAGTTTTGATCTGCATTTCTCTAATGGCTAATGATCGTGAGCGTTTCTTCATGTGTCTGTTAGCTGCCTAAATATCTTCTTTGGCAAAGTGCTGTTCATATCCTTTGCCCATTTTTTAGTTGGGTTATTTGTCTTTTTATTGTTGAGGTTTTGCAGTATCTTGTAGATTTTAGAGATTGGATGCTGATCAGATTTCTCATAGCCAAAAATTTTTTCCCAGTCTGTAGGTTGTCTTTTTACTCTTTTAGTGAAGTCTTTTGATGAGCATAAGTGTTTGATTTTTAGGAGCTCCTAGTTATACAGTCTCTCTTCTGGTGCTTGTGCATTGTTACTTAGGTTTCATATTGTGTTTATGCCAAGTATTAGGGCTCCTAGCATTGTCCGTATGTTTTCTTCAATGATCTTTATCATTTTCGATTTTATATTTAAGTCTTTGTTCCATTTTGAGTTACTTTCTGTGCATGGGGTGAGGTATGGCTCTTGTTTCAGGTTTTTGCATATGGATATCCTGTTATACTAGCACTATTTGTTAAAGAGACTGTCATTTCCCCAGTTAACAGACTTTGGACCTTTGTCAAATATCAGCTGCTCATAGGTGGATGAATTTATGTCTGGATTCTCAATTCTGTTCCATTGGTCTATGTATCTGTTGT
>NW_004443979.1:66540-105611 GCF_000243295.1 Trichechus manatus latirostris
TGCTCTGAAATACCTTTAGTAGTAGTGGTGTTAACTCTTCTCTGAAAGTTTGGTAGAATTCTCCAGTGAAGCCATCTGGGCCCGGGCTTCTTTTTGTTGGGAGTTCTTAAATTACCTTTCAATCTCTTCTTTTGTTATGGATTTGTTTTGTTGTTCTACCTCTGTTTGTGTTATTTTAGGTAGGTAGTGAGTTTCTAGAAATTTGTCCATTTTCTGTAGGTTTTCAAATTTGTTAGAGTACAATTTTTCATAGTATTCTGTTATGATTCTCTTAATTTCAGTTGGGTCTGTTGTGATATCACCCATCCCATTTCTTATATGGATTATTTGATTCTTCTCCTGTTTTTCTTTTGTCAGTTTGGCCAATGATTTACCAATTTTGTTGATCTTTTCAAAGACCAGCTTTTGATCCTGTTAACTCTTTCAATTGTTTTTCTATTCTCTATTTCATTTAATTCTACTCTAATTGTTATTATTTCCTTTCTTCTGGCACCTGAGGGCTTCTTTTTCTGCTCTCTTTCTACTTGTTCCAGTTGTAGGGTTAATGTTTTTATTTTGTCCCTTTCTTCTTTTTGGATGTGTGCATTTATTGCTATAAACTGATCTCTGAGCACTACTTTTGCTTTGTCCAAAGGTTCTGGTAGGATGTGTTTTCATTCTCGTTGGATTCTATGAATTTCTTTATTCTATCCTTAATTTCTTCTATAACCCAGTAGTTTTTGAGCAAGATGTTGTTCAGTTTCCATGTGTTTGATTTATTTTTTTCCTTGAGTTTTCTGTTATTGTTTCTTACTTTTATGGCTTTATGGTCAGAAAAGATGCTTTGTAACATTTCAATGTTTTGAATTCTGTTAAGACTTGCTTTATGGCCTAATATGTGGTCTGTTCTGGAGAATGTCCCATGTGCTTTGGAAAAGAAAGTATACTTGGCTGCAGTTGGGTGGAGTGTTCGGTATATGTCTATAAGATCAAGTTAGTTGATTGTAGCATTTAGATCTTCCGTGTCTTTGGTGATCTTCTTTCTGGGTGTTCTGTCCTTCACCAAAAGTGGCTTGTTGAAGTCTGCTACTACTATTGTGGAGCTGTCTATCTCTCTTTTCAGAGCTGTTAGAGTTTGTTTTATGTATTTTGGAGCCCTGTCATTTGGTGCATAAATATTTATTATAGTTATGTCCTCCTGGTGTATTAAACCTTTAATCATTATATAGTGTTCTTCTTTACCCTGTTTGGTGGATTTTACTTTAAAGCCTATTTTGTCAGAGATTAATATTGCCACTCCTGCTCTTTTTTGAGTGTTGTTTGCTTGTTATTTTTTTTTTCTATCCTTTGAGTTTTATTTTATTTGTGTCTTTAAGTCTAAGGTGTGTCTCTTGTAGGCAGCATATAGATGGATTGTGTTTTTTTTTTTTAATCCAATCTGCCACTCTCTGTCTCTTTATTGGTGTATTTTGTCCATTTACATTCAGCGTAACTGTTGATATGTCTGAGTTTAGTGCTGTCATTTTGATGTCTTTTTTTGTGGATTTTTCACAGTTTCTTTCATTTAATTTTCTGTGCTGAGTCATTTTTCTTTATTTTCTTTTCATCTTTTACATTGTTGTTGATTTTGTATTTGCTGACTCTTTATATTTTTCTAGTTTTTTTTATTTTATCTTGTAAGATTGTTAGTTTCCTTGTAGTTGCCTTTATATTTACCCATATTTTTCTAAGTTTATACCAGTGTTTTATTTCTTTATATAGCTTTGACTTCCTCTCCATATGAAAAATCTATGTCTACATTATTTAAATCCCTCTTTTCTTTTTTTGTGTTGTCATCTTTTACATATTGACATCTGTTTGACTATTGTCAGTGTTTTAGCTTTGATTTACTTTTGTGACTTCCTTATCTGGGTTGATATCTCGTTGCTCTGTCCTTTGTTCTAGTCTTGGGTTGTTATTTGAAGTTACCGATTTTCTAACTGGAGGACTCCCTTTAGTATTTCTTGTAATTTTGTTTTGGTTTTTGCAAATTCCCTAAACTATTTATCTGGAAATGCTCTAATTTCGCCATGATATTTGAGAGACAGTTTTGCTGGATATATAATTCTTGGCTGGCAGTTTTTTTTTCTTTCAAGAGTTTATCTACGTCATCCCATTGCCTTCTTGCCTGCGTGGTTTCTGCTGAGTAGTCAGAGCTTATTCTTATTGACTCTCCATTGTAGATGACTTTTTGTTTATCCCTAGCTGCTCTTTAAATTCTCTCTTTATCTTTGGTTTTTGCAAGTTTGATTATAATATGTCTTGGTGACTTTCTTTTGGGATCTACCTTATCGGGGTTCAATGGACATCTTGGATAGATATCTTGTCGTCTTTCAGGATATCAAGGGAGTTTTCTGCCAATAAATCTTCAACAATTCTCTCTGTATTTTCTGTTATCTGCCCCCCCCCCCTTTCTGGTACTCCTATCACTCATAGGTTGTTCCTCTTGATAGAGTCCCACATAATTCTTGGGGTTTCTTCATTTTTTTAATCCTTTTATCTGATTTTTCCTCAAATAAGTTGGTGTCAAGTGCTTTATCTTCAGTCTCACTAATTCTGACTTCCATTGCCTGAATTCTGCTCCTATGACTTTCTGTTGAGTTGTCTAATTCTGAAATTTTATTGTTAATATTCTGGATTTCTGATTGCTGTCTCTCTATGGATTCTTGCAGCTTGTTAAATTTGTCATTATGCTCTTCTTTAATGTTTAAGTTCCTCTATTGTGTGTTCTGCTTTGATGTCCTTCCTGATATCATGAAGTGTTCTGTATATTAATCTTTTGTATTCTGCCTCTGTTAATTCCAAGAAATTTTTTCCCTCCAGAAATTTTCTAGATTCTTTATTTTGGGAACTTGCTGGAGCCATCATGGATTGCCTCTTTATGTGATTTGATATTGGTTGTTGTCTCCGAGCCATCAATAAATTATTATGTTTATTTTTTTTATGCTTGCTTACTGTGTCCTAGCTTCTTGTTTTGTTTTGATATGCCCAAATAGGCTGTTCATATGATCTAGTTCAATTATTGGCATCTTTGAAGCTCTAATGTCCCATCACCAGGTGATTAGATCTGTTACTAGGTATGTGAGCTCAGGAGTTCACCCACTCCTCCTGTATGTATTCAGCACAGTTTCCCAGGTAGATAGCCACCAAGTGTGTGGTGTAGGCTCTCCCTTACAGTCCTAGACAGGCATGGGTGATTGGTGTAGGCACAGGGATATGGTTGTAGCAGGGGGACACACTCTGAGCAAGGCAGGGGGCTGACGGCCGGTCCCAAGTGTCCAGGAGGAAGGCCTGTCCCTGTTCTCTACAGTGTGTAGGCCGATGGGTTTTGCAGCCAGACTATGAGCACCTAATGCTGTTGGTTGTAAGGACTGGGGGGCACCTCTTATTCATGGGCCCTATTGCAGGTGGCTAGGTGGCGTGGGTGGAGTCACCAGTCCTCAGGCCCCTGATGTGGGTAGGTGAAGACCCTGCTTAATGGGCAGAGCAGTGTCAAATGTCAAGAACCTACCACTTCACTGCTGAAACAGTTGAAGTTAGACTTCTGGTATATACCCTGTTGTACTGCGGTAATGAAGGCCTGCACTTTTGAGATGGGCTCACACAAGTCTATGCAGGGGGAAAGGCATTCAATGTCCGTGGATCCCTTATGCCTGTGCGTAGGCAAAGGAGATGTGCCTACCCCGGGTTCCTGGATTAGGGGAGCCGGCAGATGATTTTTCCCTCTGTTCGTTAATTTGTTCACTTGCGAAGGCAGGGAGAATGGCTCCAGGCAGGTGATGGATCCTACTTCCAGCCCAGAGGACTAGGCAATTGCTGAAGCCGGTCTGGGACCCAGTGCAGAGCAGGGAACGGGAGGTAAATGGGAGAGAGGTTTTTCCCTAAGGGGGGTGTTTTTGATCTGCATGGTAGGCCGTACGCAGTTACTCATCTTTCTCAGATCTACGGCTGCTTCTCACTGGTTCTGGGTGGCTGCATAGACTCTTTGTGCTGCGTCTCTCCCTGTGCAGAAAGTGCACCTCCTGAGCACCGCCACTTATCTGCCTTACTGCTCACCCCTGAGCTGATCAGGCCTGAAGGGGTCACGCTCTCACCGATTCAGGTCTGCAACTCCTCTCTGCTTCCGAACCGTCTTTCCCTTCCCCTGCCACTAAGTCTGGTTTCTCAACTCTGCCTTTGATGTTCAGGGCCGCCAAATTGCCATATATAATCAATTCACTTGTTTTTTCGGGTCCTTGTTGTAAGAAGGTCCACCGGAAGCATCTGACTACTCCACCATCTTGGCCCCGCCCCTCGAAGTCATCAAATTTTAAATATCCAAGCTAAGTAACAGAAAGGAGCCCTAATGATGCAGTGGTTAAGAGCTACAGTGAGCTATGGCTGCTATCCAAAAGGTCAGCAGTTCAAATCCACCAGCTGCTCCTTGGAAACCCTATGCGTCAGTTCTACTCTGTTGTATAAGGTTGCTATGAGTCACAATCGTGTCAACGGTGAAGGGTTTGGTTTTTTAGTTTAAGTAACAGAAAAACAAAGAATTTCTGGTTCAAGAAACATTAGAGAAGCTCAAGATAAAGTATGCAGCCAAGAAGCTATTATGTTATCTGTCTTGTAGCTTTAGAAAAATTTGAGTGGCTAATGGGAACAGGGGAAGGGCATATGGGGAAGAAATTGGGTATCTGTGCTTAAAATGTCACAAACAATTCATCAGGCATTCTTTCTGATTTGTAATTTCTCCCATACAATATTAATGACAAGTAATAGAAAATAATTGGAAAGTCTAACATAAATTTTACTTTGTAATTTGTATCTGAATTTTGTATTAAGATGATTTGATTTTCAACAGTTTGACTATGATGTACCAACGCACGGTTTTCATTGATTTGCTTGTACTGCGCTGGACATTTAGGATTTGTAGGCTGTTTTTCAACAATTTGGGGAAAATTTGTAACTGTATTTCTTCATTGATTTTATTGGGGGACAACCTATGTAGGCATCAGTGTTTCAGCAGTAGAATTCTCACCTTCCATGTGGGAGGCCCAGGTTTGATTTCTGGCCAATGCATCTCATGAACAGCCACCACCTGTCTGTCAGTGAATGTTTGCATTTTGCTCTGATGCTGAACAGGTTTCAGTGGAGCTTCCAGGCTAAGACAGACTAGGAAGAAAGGCCTGGTGATCTACTTCTGAAAATCAGCCAATAAAATCAGCCCATGAATCACAATGGTTCTGTCTACAGACAACCATGGGAATAGTGCAGGAAAAGGCAGAGTTTTGTTGTGTTGTGCATGGGGTCACCATGAGTTGGAAGCTGACTCCATGGCAGGTAACAACAGTTCTCTCTATCTTCTCTGATTGGGAATCTAATTACACAAACAACTGCTTGATGTTGTCTCACAGGTTGCTAAGATTCCATTCTTCTTCTTTTTTTTTTTAATTTGTATATTGAAGTAACATCAGACTTACAAACATGTTGCCAGAAGACTATAGGGAATTTCTGCATACGTTTCATCCAGTTTACCCTAATAGTAAAGATTTGTGAAACCATAACACAGTTATCAAAAGTAAGAAACAGATCTTAGTATTTCACTAGTTTTTTCCCTTTATGTCATTTTTCTGTTCTAGAATCCAATCCAGGATCTCTCATTGCATTTAATTATTGTGTCCCTTTAGCCTCGTTTAATATAACAGTTCCCCATTTTTTCCTTGTCTTTCATGGTTTTAGCATCTTTGAATTGTTCTGGTCAGTTATTTTGTAGAAGGTCTCTCAGTTTGGGTTTGTCAACTGCTTTCTCATAACTAGACTGATATTATGCATTTAGGCAAAGAACCACGTAAGTTTTGTTAGGTCTTAGTGCATTATCCAAGGAGTTACCTGATGTTGATATGTCTCTTACCAGTAATGTTAATCTTGACTTTTGATTAAGGGGGTCTGCTGAGTTTCTCCATTATAAACTTACTATTTTTTTTTTTTTTTTGTAGTCAGTAAGTACCTTGGGGAAGATACATTGAGACTATTAATATTCTGTTTTTCCTCAAAATGTTGACCAATGATTTTATCATTCATTGGCATTTCATGCCTTCCTCAATTGTTACTGTGATGTTAGCTTAATGGTTATTTTCCATTATTTTTACATTTATTAATGGGAATTGGAATTCTTCTCTCTCTCTGTATATATACATAGATATGTATATTAATTTTATTCTATGGATCATAATTCAATACAGTCATTCTTTTATTACTCAAATTGCTCCAATTGTGGTTATTGTGAGTTCCATTTGGTTTTAACCAAATATCTTTTAATATATCCCCCTCCTTTTCTTACCACTTGATTATTTTGTGGCATCAGAAGATGTTCCAGGCTCATCTTATATTTTGCCCTGTTAGAGACCTAAAATTAAATCCTTGAAAAACTCTTTATTCCTTTTATTGGGAAATGGTATTTAGAAATCAAGATCTCTGCCCTAGGTGTGCTCATTGCTACTGAGATGCCATAACATCTAGGCACTCTTAGTGGACAAAACTAAGAAATACATGTATGCATACTAAGTCATGTATATACACGTGTGTATTTATTTCTCTATCTGTATATGTATATAAAAAATTGTGAGTTTATACTAGGATCTCTAGTTTTAATCCAATGCCATAAAGTTCACTTTAGTCTTCTCCTTTTCCTTATTTGTAATTTCTTTTTCTGACATAGAAATTTGATTGTCATTATCTATAATATGCTTACTCATTTTTTTCAATTACAGCATACATGTAAAGTAGTTACAGAGTTGCTAACCCTATTTCTCTGAGAAACAAGATTTATTAACTAGAGTACAATATTCGTGAACAGTTTTTTGTCTTTAAAGTTTTTTTTAATTCTTTTCCACTCTCTCCGGTGTGGCTATGTTATTCATTTTCAGTGTAAATAGGCCCATTTGTTACTATTTGTATTTCATCTTGGGTTCCCTTTACATCCTAGTTGAATCTATTTTTGTATGTATGTATGTAAAATATTATTGTGGGCCCAATAGTCAATACTATACAAAGAAACTAGACCAAGACTAGGGTGAAGCAAGAGGCACACAGTGTGCAAAATTTAGGTACCCCAGGCACCTTGCTTACCTCACCCTTGTCCTAGCCCTATGAAACGGTATACTCCAGGAAATGTTGTTCACTCCTCATCCCTACTAACCTATACACATTCCTCCTTTTGACCATTTTCACACCTACTCTCTAGTAACTAATCTCTAAATTTTATGGTTTATACATACAAAATTCCATTTACATAAATAAACAGGTATGCTTCTTTCTTAAATGAAGAGAACATACCATCAATTTTCTTTTGAATTTTGGTTTTTCACTTAGCAGTATGTCCTTAAACTTATTTTAAATCAATTCTTAACTATCTTCTTCATTTTTTTACAGCTGCATAGTACTCCATTATGTATGTATAACATAATTAATTTAACCACTCTTCTATGCATACACATTTAAGCTGTCTACAATATTTTTCTATTACAAACAGTGTTCAAGTCAATAACCTTGTGCATATGTATTTTGATATTGTCAGAGGTATATATTCAGGTCGATTCCTAGAAGCTAAATTACTAGGCCAGGGTAAATGCATATGTAGTTTCGTTAGATATTGTAAAATTTTCCTAAAATCTTTATACCAATTTGCATTTCCACAAACACTGTATAAGAGTGACTTTTTCCCAACAGCCTCATTGACAGAATATGTTGTCATACTAGTTTAATTCTTGTTAGTTGAATAGGGGAGAGAGGGAATTTCATGGTTGTTTTAATTTATACTTCTGTAAGAGTGGAGCCCTGGTGGTTCACTGGTTAAGAGCTACAGCTGCTAAGCAAAAGGTCAGCAGTTTGAATCCACCAGCCACTCCTTGGAAACTCTGTGGGGCAGTTCTTCTCTGTCCTATAGGGTCACTATGAGTCAACATCGACTTGCTGGCAATGGGTTTGGTTTTTGTTTTTTGGTTGTATCGTCAAATATTTCTTCATATATTTGATGTCTATTTTGTACCTTTTTTTTGTAAATTGTATTTTAACTTTTTTGTATTTTTTCTTTCTCAGTTTTTATGAGTTCTTTACACATTAGGGAACTTAGACATTTGTAGGAACCCTGGTGGCTCAGTGGTTAAAACACTCAGCTGCTAACCAAAAGGTCAGTAGTTCGAACTCACCAGCTGCTCCGCAGGAGAAAGAAGTGGCAGTCTGCGTCTGTAAAGATTTACAGCCTTGGAAACCCTATGCAGCAGCTCTACTCTTTCTTACAGGGTTGCTATGAGTCAGAATCAACTCAACAGCAGTGGTTTGGTTTTGGTTAGACCTTTGTATTATAATTTGCAAATATTTTCTCCACGTTGATCAACTGCTTTTGATATATCAATAGTGCTTGTAGCCATGCAAAAACTTCATTTTTAAATATCAGATGTATCTATCTTTTATTGTATAGCCTCTGGAAATACACACACACACATACACACACACACACACACACACACACCCTGCAAATCCTAATTTCCTGAATTTTTTTTTTAATCATTGATGAGTGCTTAATTTTGTCAAAGGTCTTTTCAGCAACTACGAAGAAAATCATTGTTTGATAGGTTAATGTTGTGTTGATATTAATGCGTTTCTTAATAGTGAACCAAATTTGCATGTCTGTAATAAATCTTACTCCTTCACGGTATATAATTTTCTGAAGTTGGTGTTATATTTTATTTGCTAATATTTTATTTAGTATTTTTACATTGATATTCATGAGTGATAATGGTGTATAGTTTTCTTTCTTTGTATTGTCTTTATATAGTTTTGGTATCAGTGCTTCACTTACTTCATAAATGGAGTTAGGAGATTTTTCTTCTTTTCAATACTCAAAAACAACTTAAAGAACATTCAGACTATCCGGACTTTGAAGTTTTGTCAGTGCCCCCTCTGAAACCATCTAATCCTGGTGCATTATTTTTATTTTATCATAATGTGTAGTATTCATATATTAGTCTTCCACCCTTATCCCTACCTTTTGTTTCATTGCAGATGCACAGTTACATATTGTTAAATATTTATCATTACTGCTTTTTGCTGAAGTTTTTCCAATCTTCATTTTGTGGATCAAAGCTCATCTTCTAGTAGATTTCTGAAGAAAGGCTGATGAGACTATAGTCCCCTAATTTCTTGTATGTTGGAAACCTTTTCTATAGCTTTCATATTTGAAGGATTGCTTGACTGGATACGAATTCCTTATTTCATACATTCTTTAATTGACATTTTGCTGTTCTTGTTTTGTTTTTAAATTCTGCTCATTTATTGCCTTGCCTTCTATGTTGGTTTTCCAAGTCTGATCACTGTCTAATCCCACTTCTTTTGTAAGATGTTTGGTTCCTTTGCCGAGATGCCTTAAACATTTCTTTTCTTTTTTTGTTTGTCAGCAGGAAATTGTAATTGTTTTATTAAGACACGTCTAAGAGTTTATTATTCTTAGTTTATTTTCACAGCTGCCAATGAGTTCTTTTAATGTTTATAGTCAGACAGACTCTATTTCTTGAATTATAGTTTTATATTTTTCTTGGATTACAGTTTTAAATATTAGCATTCTTCCACTTTTTTTTCTTTTTTCTCTACCAACTTCAATAATATATTATTCCTTCTTTGCCTCTCTTTTTCTCAATTAGTTTCTTTCTAATCCTATTTAATTATTCCTTTATGAGATTGTCTTTCCCTTGAGTGATTTCCTGCCTTTTTTCAATGCCCTTTATTCACTTTCCATTTAAATCTATTCTCACTTGGACACCTTGTAATTCATTGCACATTTACAACATAAATGTCCATCTAGGCTCTTTTTAATAATTTCATTTCACTGCTGAGATTCACCATTTATGCACTCATGATATCCTTTTTATTCCTTATGAACTTAAACCTACTTCCAATAGTTGTTTTAAAGTCCTCTTTGCCATTCCTAATGTTTTTGTCATACCAAGACGTATTTCTATTGACTATTTTTCTCCTTGATTATGATTTACATTTTCCCACTTCATTTCATACATCATATATATTTTTACTGTAAACTGGATATTGTGCAAGGTGCAATCTACTTCTGAAAATTATCCAGTGAAAACCTTATTGATCACAATGGTCTGATCTCCAACCTATCATAGGAATGGAGCAGCAGTAGGCAGTGTTTAGTTCTGCTGTACATTGGGGTCATCGTGAGTGAAGGATTGATTCAATGGCAGCTAACAACAACAACAACATTAGTATTTGAGGAAACCAATAGACGCAAGAGTTACAAGACCAAAAGAAAGACTGATTAAAAAATAAGTAAATAAAAAGCTTACCCCACAGGTAAAAAAGGTATAATACAAAGCATTGGCTATAATTAGAATATAAATTTTAATAAGTTTACTTAAAAAGATTCTAGAGGACACGGCCTATGAAAATAAGTAAGTTGCTATGAAATAGACACAGATAACAAGATAAATAATTGTGAACAAATAATATGCTTCATATGAAATTATAGGATATATGAAGATAACCTTACCAGGACTATTTTTGTACTGAGAAGTCTATTTAGATATTGATCTTTCAAATGAGTTTAAAACAGACCTGCCAACCCTCAAAGATATTAAATTCAGAACTATCTACACCAGCACTTGGAAACAAAAATCTTCAACTTGTCCACATGTATCCTAATTTAGAGAGGATGATTGTTGTTTCCAAGAATTGAAATTATTCTTTTATTTTTCTCTTTTTTTTTTAATTGTTGTGCTTTAAGTGAAAGTCTACAATTCAAGTTAGTCTCTCATATAAAAATAAATTATTATTGTTTAATGGAGATGATATAATTAATTTTGTTGTGAAATACAAGAACAAAGAAAAATAACTATGCAGTTCTATTTGTTTTTAAAAAATGTATTGAGCAGGGTACCTGAACCTGAGATACACTAGGAAAAAAAAAGAAGAAAAAAAGCCTTGCTTAAAGAAGCAGACTAAAATGACACACACATATACACATAAAATTGTAGAATTGCAGTTATTATTTGTATTTGTATTGTTTATGATGATATAAAAGCATAACCCAGAAAACATTAACCAAATCATAGAGATAAGGAAACTATCAGGGAAAAAATTCAGAAGAAAGAGTAAAAATTAGTTAGATAAAGGAACAGAAAATATTATAGACAGAGGGAAAGGGACCGGATGTGAGATCGAATGTACAAGGAAAGTGATCAAAAGTAAAGAAGTGGTGAGATCATGCAAGGCCATACACACTATGTGAAGGATTTGACTCTTAATACCTGGAGCATTACAAACTTATTCAGGTAATTCAATCAGGAGTAGAGGGCAGGGACATGAGTTGCAGTTACATGACCCTTCTTATATTTCTAAAGCATCACTCTGCCTGCTTCCAGGAGACTGTATTAAAGGTGAACAACAATTAGGACCTCACTGCAGTGCCAGTGAGTGTTTAGTCCTGAGCATGGTGATACATGGCCATTTGAAGCCACAGAGCTTTGACGTATTCACTAGCTGTGTATGCGGGAGGAACAATGGCTTAATATTAGATTTCTAAAATGATTAATAATATTGTAACTTAGCATGTACTACAATTACGTCCACTTAAATCAACTAGAAAAGTTTACTGTAATGTACAAGTGATGACAATCTTGAAAATTCTTACTCTTTCATCATTGTTGAACAACTGTTGTAGTTCAGAGTTATTCTGAAGAATATTCAATTTGATCTCTCTGTGTGATCAGATGTAACCCTTCCCTTTCCAGAAAATAGCTCTCTGTTAGGTAACTGTTTTCTGTAGCTTTAATAAAATTCAGTTCCTGATGTTCAATTCATTAAATTTGAATTTTAATCATATAGCCTTTTCCTTTCAATTAGGAAACAAAAGCATTTTCAAGTAGTATCTTTCAGAGTGGGCATAAATTAGCTAACAACATTTTAATCTTTTGGAAAATCCTGAATAGAAATATAATGTTGACAATTCCTACACAAAATTGGGAAAAACTAAGATAGAAAACCAAAAACCTGCCTGGGGAAAATTAATCTCAGAACTAATTTTGTAACAGAGACAATGTAATAAAACGATTTCAGAAAATTTGAGACTTTAGAGCTCATAAAAAATATATTGATGACTTGTAGCAGGTAAAAACAGCTCGACGGAACTTTTTAATCTCTTTAACCCATTTTGCTACCCATTTACTCTTAGGCATGAGATTGTAAGATTGAGTTGCCCACAAAGCACAAAAGACAGACTGATGATGATATCAAATAATGCTGACATAATTTCCTCCACTTGTCCTTTATTCAGCGCCCTTAGATACAAGATGGACAATCTGAACGGGAATCTTAGGAGAGAAATTTGAATTATATCCCCGAGGAAACAAATACTCATTGCATATCCGTAGATTCCATGTCACGCACTTACTACCATTGGCAAGCAAGTAACTGCCGTAACCATTTCCACAAGAAGACACAGGTAGCCGCTGGGATGGAGGCAGTGCTCACTGGTTGCTGGCCTATGCTGTTGTCCTGTGGAGTAGCTGATGAACCCCAGCCCGGAGCTACTAGCGCCGCAGGTCCTGTCCCCTGCTCTAATGGTGATCTCTCCTACTGCTGTGTACAAGCACAGCTGAAGCAGCTTTTTCCGTTCCTTTGGCAGCAGTATGAGTTTCAACTTTTTTTTTTTTTTTTTTAATTTTGTCTTTTATTCATAGCGGGGCAGTATTTTGAACTCCTTAGACTAAATTAAGGGGAAGGCCACCCTGTAGCTTGTGTGGCAGCCACAGGCACTAAACCAAATCCAAAAGACCATTTGCGCCTGAGGGATGCATTGCAGCAGATGGGCTTCTTCCTCTCACTGCTTCTTAAGTACTGTCAGGCAGCACTTGTGGGTTTGGGGCTCACGCAGCTTTCTAGAGGCTGCTGATTAAAAGCGTGCTTCATTCTGGTGTCTGGATTTTACTGGCAGCCTTACCTTCTCTGTATGTTCTGTAGACACATGCTTTTCTTTTTACTTTCATTTAAAATTAGATTGATTTATATTTGAACCATAGTTATATTTTTGCACAATCTACTTTTAATCATAGTTCAGTAATTTAAAAAAAGTTATTGGTAATGAAAAGCTTATGCTGTGACAAAACTGTTGTACTCTAGGGAAAGAACCTTTAATAATAAGCATATATTTTTTACTACAAATGCCTCAAGAGTTATATTAAACCCCTTCAGTAGCTTAACTGACTTAATTTATATAGATATAAAATATGTGGTTAATAGTGACAGTTTGCTGACTTACATAATCAGTCACAAAAAATTACTTTTTTCCTTTTATTATGTCATTAACTTTTATTCAAAGTGACAACTGAAAAACATCTGTAATTTCATAATCTTAGCTGATGTTGTTGTTGTCAGCTGCCATCAAGTGAATTCTGACTCATGGCGGCCACATGTATTTCAGAGTTGAACTGCTTCATAGGGTTTTCAAGGCTGTGACTTTTCAGAAGTAGTTTTCCAGGCCTGCCTTCCAAGGCACCTCTGGGTGGATTTGAACCACCAACCTTTCTAGAGCCTGAATTTCTCATATAAAGAACTATCTTATAACCAGTTTAGCAGTAAACCACACTACATCATTATACGCAGAAGGAGTCTGAGGCTAGGAGGGTCAAATGCTATTCCTGCTGCTTACAAAGTGAAGTCAAATGCAGATATGGGAAAGTAATACATGAATCTTATTCTCTTCTCCTCCCCATCTTACAACTTTCTCTCTCTCTTTTTTTTTTTTTTGTAAGACACACTTGCAGATGAATTGGTGTTAGAGTAATGGTCTAAGCTATATTTTATCATCTACTCGCATCTTAGCAATCTGAACACTTCCAGACTAAGCAGTTCTATGTCCATTTTGGTGTGCTGTTAACATATTCCAAAACTACAGTTCAAGTAATCGCATAGAATATATGACCATTTAAAAGCATTCACATGTTGTCTTCCTCTAAATTGGTGAACAGGGAAGAATTACCACAAGAAAGCCTCTTGTTGGTTTGTTAAAATGTCATTACTTTTGCTACCAATAAGTAATCATATTCACTGGTTTACTTATGTTATTTGTAGGTAAATCAAAAATAATGACTGAACAAAAAGCTGCAGCATACAGTACATTCTAAAAACCATATCTAGAAATTTGGGCTTCAAATCTGAGGAAACTACTAAACTAATAATAAATATATAATTTATTATTATAATTAATAATAAATACATATTTCCCTAAAATACTTACCTAATTTGCACTTATGCAAAAAGAAGGCAGACGAACAAAATATTTATAAAGAGATTTTCCTTATTTATATAATAATTCCTTCAGTATTCACTGTAATATCAATGATGAACTGCCAGTAATGTCTTGCTTAAATTCAGAATGGCGTAGAGGCGGAACTAGTTAATAACTAAATGACTCTAGATAAAATAAAAAAATAAGCAAACAAAACACAAATCCTCCTCTAAAAGAGAAGAGACAGCACTGTCTAATAATAGCAATCAGTATTACAGCAAATAAAGATATTTTTGTCAAAATAAGTGAACAATACCCCACACACAAAATAGGCAAGAACCATTTACATGTTTTAATCCATTTTCTACATAATAAAATTGAAAGTGTTCTCAAACACAACAGGAAATATTTAAAGTCTAATCATTCCTAACTGATATGCATTAGAAATATCCTGAGAATTCTCTCCATCTCAGCTACAGTGCTCAACAGGGTTTAAATATGCGCACATTTACATAAATTTAAATAGCACTAGCATGACCAGTTAAGAATACACCTACTCCTCACTTTCCAGCTATCTCATTCTCTGATATTTCACATTTATGACAATAGAAAAAAATCTACTATCCGACTATTTTGAGCATTAATGAGTAGCCAAGTGGAGAGAGGGAGGAAGAGGAGGAGGGTGAGTTTTGTGGGAAGTACCAAGGTCCTGCGGCCATGGGAATGTTTGTATTAACCCCAGCCAGGCAGAGGAGCTGTGCTAGGCCAAGGCTAGCATGGGGCAGGTAGGTGGTGTACAAGAGGCGAGGGCGGCCAGGCGGCTAGGAGGCATTGGGAGCC
Source organism: Trichechus manatus latirostris (assembly GCF_000243295.1). Lineage (NCBI taxonomy): Eukaryota > Metazoa > Chordata > Mammalia > Sirenia > Trichechidae > Trichechus > Trichechus manatus. The sequence continues at coordinate 81,680 of NW_004443979.1, forward strand.
GGGGCTGCAGGCGTCTGGTGGGGGGCTCCAAAGTTTCTTCTTCCAAAGAGGCCATTCTGCCACCTTCACAGCATCTGTGGGGCCCAGGTGGCCAGCCTTCACCTGTGCCAGATTAGGGAGTCAACTGCTGCTGAGGTCCGTCTCTAGGGCTGGTGGAGCGGGAAAGTTGAGAGGCAAGGCGCAGAGATCCACTCAGAGGGCTGGAGCATGACCTGGTGATGGTGAGTCCCTGCTGCTCCAGAGGCAGAAAGCAACCCCTGAACACCACCACCAACACACCCAACCCTCATGTGCTCCGCGGTGGTGGAGAAGGCATGGTGGGGAAGGAGATTCCCACTGTGCCATGCACATCCCGAGATGTGTCAGGAGCACCCAACAGGCGGTGAGCAACCAGTGATGACACTGGTGCCAAAGATGGGGCATGACCCCTACTCTTGCATAATGTCTATTTTCACATAATGACCTGGTATTTGGAACTTAACCATGTCAATAAGTGAAGCGTAGGTATAGTTTGACTATATAGGATGTTAAATGTGCATGTAAAATGTAGGAGAAAGCCCTCATTTATATATGTTCTCTTGCTTTCTCACTTCTTTTTTGAATACACAAATCACTTCTTCAGTATATTAAAAACAATCTGTTAAGCACTCTCATGGTTATCTAAAAAACTATTTGAAGCTATGAAGCTCATACACATTCTCTAAATACTATCTGACCCCTAAAGGCGGTTTACACATGCAAATAAATGGATAAACACCTTTATAGTAATATTACCAGTACCCGTTGCTGTTGAGTCAATTCTGACTCATGGTAGTCAATCACAATTTCTTTCAAGTTCAAGGTCACTTCTTTCCTGAACCTGATCTCTGCTCAGGGAAACAGAGTTAAGCTGTAAATTGGAAAGAATTCTTTTACCTGGAAAAAACTTGAACAGAGTACTGTACTTAATAGGAATGTTGATAATTAGGTAACCCAGTCTAGAATTTGGACTCCAGAATTTGAACTAGAATCATAAGAGAAATGGCCAATCAGGAGCAAGGGAGAAAGGACAAGGTGCTGGGAGAATTAGTGATACTGTGAGAGAAAACCTAGGTGCTCATTAAAAAACCAAGCCAAACCCACTGCCATCTAGTTAATTCCAACTCATAGCAACCCTATAGGACATAGTTGAACTGCTCCATAGTGTTTCCAAGGAGCAGCCGGTGGATTTGAACTGCTAGCCCTTTGGTTAGCAGCCATAGCTCTTAACCACTGCACCATCAGGGCTCCAGGTGCTCGTTAATTGTAGAGGATAGATGAATAGTGCATCTTAAGAGTTGTCTCTGGTCTATTGTTTTTGTGTGCCATCAAGTCAATTCTGACTGACAGTGGCCCAATGTGACAATGTAGACTGTCCCATGGGATTTCCTAGGCTATAATATTTACACAAGAAGATTGCCAGGTCTTTTCTTCCATGGAGCAGCTGGTAGGTTCAAACCACTGACATTTGCATTAACAGCCGAGCACTTAACCATTGCACCACCAGGGCTTCTTGTCTCTGGTCAGGTCTAGTTAAAGTTCAACTTAACAAAAAAATATTTTATCTGGTTTCTCTGTATTGTTTTAATTTTACAAGATATTCTAAATATCCATGTAAAAACTTTGAAAGATCACGTACAGTTTTTCCTTGATCACCTTTCCTGTTTTTCAACATTGTATTTTAATATTAGCTGTAATATTTGATATACAAAAAATGTCAAATTGGTGAATATTTTCTGATATAGTTCTGCCAGGATTTATTAATATTATAAATATATTTTCATCTATTTCTTTATAATATATTCATCTTTTCTTTAATGCTTATCTATTCAATCAATCAGGAAATTATATATATGTTCAGAAGTAGGGTTCACCTCTTTGCAACCCTAATAGCTAATCAGTTTAGCTAGTTATTTGTCAAGCAAAGAGGAGCTACCTTCTTTTACTATACTTATTTCATAAATATTTTCAATGATTGTTGGAACTATGGTTAGAAAGACATGATCTGCTGACTAGATACCACTTGCCCCTCCAGATCCATTCTCTACCCTTCACCACCCTACTTTCTTTGTTGGGGACTGACTTCCGTGAACTATATCAAAGGGCTCCCTTGCCCTCTGGTTTGGGATAAAGCTCAGCTAATAAGGAGCTTAAGCAGGTGTCATGGATTGAATTGTGTCCCCCAAAAATATCCTCAGCTTGGCTGGGTCATGATTCCCTCTATTGTATAACTGTGTACCGTTTTGTAATCTGATGTGATTTCCTTATGTGTTGTAAATTCAATCACTATTATCTAATAAGATGGATGAGCAGCAATTAATGAGGTATGCAAGATTGGATAGTGTCTTAAGCCAATCTCTTTTGAGATATAAAAGAGAGAAGCGAGCAGAGACACATGGAGCCTCATACAACCAAGAAAGCAGTGCTGGGAGCAGAGAGCATCCTTTGGACCTGAGGTTCCTGCACTGAGATGCTCCCAGACAAAGAGAAGACTGATGCATCACAGGGACCTTCGTCCAGAGCCCACAGAGAAAGCATTCTCCTGGAGGTGATGCCCTGAATTCGTACTTGTAGCCTACTGGACTGTGAGAGAATAAACTTCTCTTTGTTAAAAACCATCCGCTTGTGTTATTTCTGTTATAGCAGCACTAGGTGACTAAGACAGCAGGAGACTGAAGGGAAGGAGGAGAGTGAGGTCAGGGTATGGATCTCCCTGACTCCCTGCAGAGTGCCCCAAGCATAATTGTGTCCCTTGATTGAAGGACCCCTTTCCTTTCAGGGTGTCCCTCTGCATGTGACTCTATCTTGGTTTCCGGGAGCCATCCTCACTTCTTGTCCCTTCCAGCCTTGGGGTGGTTACAGTTTCACTATGACTAGCACAGTGTACTGCACTCTCTCGTAGCTTCTCTAAACTATGTCTAGTACCACTACCACTTACCATCAAGTGATTCTGGCTTATGGTAACCCTATGTACTTCAGAGTAGAACTGTGCACCATATGGTTTTCAATAGCTGATTTTTTGGAAGTAAATCACCAGGCCTTTCTTCCAAGGCACCTCTGGGTGGGCTTGAACCTTCAAACTTTTGGTTAGCAGACAACTGCCGTTAACATTTTGCAGTCTAAACCTTGGTAAATAGACCCTATTATTAAATCTTTCTTTACCTTTGCTTTGTTAAGTGTGCCTTTGAGTCCTGCTAGGACCTGGACTGACACACATGGCAATCAAAATCCTCTTCACAATTGCTCTTTACTATGTCTATTACTGCTTCATTAATGATGACGGGGCTATTTAAAAATCATCTTTTAAGTGACTTAGGAAACAGTCTTTTCCATATTTTCACATTACTTATGCCCCTAATAACAAGGAGGAGCCCTGGTGGCGCAGTGGTTAAGAGCTCGGCTGCTAACCAAGGAAGGGTAGCAGTTCGAATCCACCGGCTGCTCCTTGGAAATCCTATGGGGCAGATCTACTCTGTCCTATAGGGTTGCTTATGAGTAGGAATCGACTCAACGGCAACAGGTATTTTGTGAAATAACTAGGAAGTCAAGAAAATAGCATGTGCCCTAATAGTCAATCATTTTCTACTCATTTCGTAATTTCTTTTACAATAATATAAAATTGCAAAATATTTTCATATGATATCACCTCGGTTTCAGGAAAATTATTCATTATAGAGAAACTCCAAGAATCCACTATACTTTCATTTACTTATGAATGAGAACACAAATTTAGTGCATAATTAAATTATATATTCTTGAGGAATAATAAATGAGGTAGTGCTATTAAATGATTAAGTGTATTTCAATATTCAGTAGTTTCAACCTCCAGCTACTCTTTAATATGTCAAAAATACCAATACATGTATACGCCATGCAAATTCATGAAGTAGTATAAAATGCAATTTTAGTGTAACATTGGGGTTCATTTCACAATTAAAATACATCAATTTTACTCTTCTTGCTATGGTATTTTACTTTCTCTTCTAATATATATAAATTTTCTTACCTACAAAATTGCTGGAGTTTTTCTAACACTGGCTTACTATTTTTGACTTTCATTTAACTGCTTAGCTTTAAATGATTATATTTTCACTCCTGATAGGAGTTACGCATTTTAAGATTTTGATCTATTTTGTTCTCTGGTGTTATATTCTCCTGTCTTGTATCTCCCCAATTTTTTAAGGAAAAATGTAGATCCCTCACAATAAAAAAAGAAATTCACACTTTTAAAATAATGACTACGGGCTCATGTTATGTGCATTCTCATTTTTTAAAGTCCACGACACAGTATGCAAATAGCAGATGAAGCTCCTTGAAAGAATGGATTCACTAATGTTATTTATTTACTACGTTACATAATTTATAATGTATCAAATTGGATTTAAATTAATCAGTGCCAAATTCACGTGTTGCATTTAGTTGACATATCAGGTTAATGTATTAATGTTCTTTCACTTCCATTATAGTCTCATCTGTTCTAAATGTGAATTTCTACTCACAGTTTTGTTTTTTTTAAGCACTTCTCTTTCACGAATTTTCTTTCTACCTCTGATACATTTCTATTCAATTGCTATAACCATTATCTTTTGGTATCAAAAAACAATCTTCAAAGAAACTATCAATTGTATTTCTACCTACTGATTTCTTCTCTATTTTTTTCATTCATTTTATTTTGTCGTTTCTACTTATTGTTGCTTCTCCAATACAGTGTGCATTGATTATTCTATTTCATTTTTCATTTTCATTATAATAGGAATCGTAATTTCCCTATTTTATAGTGGCAATCAACAGACAATTTAACAAAGATTTTACTAAATAAGTAATAGCAAATACATTACTCGCTTCTCATTTATACAAATGTGGCAAGAGAGGAAATTATCTCTAATATGGAAGACTTTAATCTTGGTTTTTAAATGGTAGAAGAAAAATATAGTACACATGATACATATTTAAAGGAGCATTTGTTAAGGCCCATAATTTTAAACTTTTAAATTGTTATCTTAGGATAAGATTTCTGTCTTATATATTATCAACAATAAAATAAACATGCAGTTTTATAGAAATTTTACATGAAAAAAACTATTTTAGAGATATTTATAGTTGATATTATCTAAATATGACTCCAATGGAAGTACCACCATTTTGAGAGTGAAAAGAACTGCCATTCCTTAGACTTTGTTTGGATGTCATGTTGACTGAACTGTAATATTGTAAAACAATATATTACATTTTTTAATATGAACCCTTATCTCTTTTAAAAATATAAACTGAATAAAAATCAATCTACGTATATTTGATTACTTTATGTCATTAAAGTCACAGACAGCAAACTGAATAAACTGACTTTCTGCTATGTTTCAACAAGGAGTGGTCCCTTTGCCACAGATTAAGAACATAGGAGACACCCAATGTCTCTAGATGGAGTTCTTGGCTGAGGTAGTACTAGACTGCCATCTGGAGACTATTTAACCAAGATGCATCTTGAATTACTTTTTTTTTTTTTTTTAATGTTGACATGTTTAGGATGTTGCTGCTATTGTTCATATTTCTATTTTATATTGTAATTTGCTGGTTCCTTTCATAATGTGCTGATCCTACTTTTGGTGATTCTAACTTTCTCTTATTAAAAAGGAAAATGGAAATTAAGCCAAATTTGTCATTATAAAATCTTTGATGTAATAGTCCCAGAATACGTGTATAACAAACAAAACCAACATCTACTGTCCAACTTGCAATGACATTTAATTCCATTGTCAATGTGGTAGACCTTTACATGGTTTATTAGAGAATGTCATTTCATTAACTAAAATATTAGGTTATGATGTAGTTTATCTTAATTGTTGAGTAATTTAATTTTTTTTCAAATAATTGTAGAAGTTAATCTTTTACATATATATTATTACATATTTCCTAAAGTATGCAGTTCTTTGCAAATTTTTTCTGGTAGTAGTATTCAATTCATTAAAAGAAAAAAAAACTAAGTTAATCAATATTTATTTACCACCATCAAATATAAGATAATTCCTGACATCAATATGCTTACAACCTATTTAGGATATTTAAAAAAAAACTCAAACTCGTTGCTGTCAAGTCGATCCCGACTCATACCATGGATCAATGTATGTTTTCAAAAGACAAGTGGGTGCTTTCTCATGTTATTTATGAATATTTCTTTGTCAGAATTATGGTTTTAATTATAATCTAGTTAAATTAATCTACATTTTTCTTTATATTTTGTACACTGATGTCTGCTTTAACAAATGTTTCACTTCACCAAGGTACTAGAAATATTATTTATTCCAAAATCAAGAATAAAAGTCTAATTAATTTAAAAGCTGGCAAAACCAGTCCTCCAGAATCACCAGAGAGGTTAGAGAATCATGGAGGTTCTAAGATGTTCCTAGCATTTTCTTTGGCTTCCATCAATATGTTGTTATTTTAAAGATTTCTATGTTAGCAATTCTCTTTGACCTTGATAGCCAAAAGTCATCACTCAAACATCATTTCTACTGTTTTTGCCATCCATCTTGTGTTGTGAGGAAATAGAGTTAATGGGATGGAGGTCACGACTTCCAATTTTGTAAAACCATTTTTCCGTGTTCTGATAGAAGTATTCTTTCTAGTTTTGGATTTCAAAATCTCCAAAAAGCAGAACCAGTGACAGAGATGGTGGTCAGAAATGTTGGAAGTGGGCAAAGTTTATTAAGAAGAAGTACAACTTCTTATCTTTTCCCTTTAGTTTCTGGAACTCAGAATATGTGCTGGCAATGATATAAGAAGGTGTCTTAGTCATCTAGTGCTGCTACAACAGAAATATGACAAGTGGATGGTTTTAATGAAGAGAAGTTTACTTGCTCACAGTCAAAGTAGGCTAAAAGTCCAAATTCAAGGGGGTCAGCTCCAGGGGAAGGCTTTTTTCCTCTCTGTCGGCCTTCTTCTCTTCGGTGTTCCCCTGGACTAGGAGCTTCTCTGTGCAGGGACCCCAGTCCAAAGGACGTGCTCTGCTCTGGGCGCTGCTTTCTTGATGGTATGAGGTCCCGCTGTCTCACTGCTCACTTCTGTCTTTTATATCTCAAGAGATTGCCTCAGGACACAATCCAGTCTTGTAGATCAGGTCCTGCCTTACTAACACAACTGCCACCCATCGTCCCTCATTAACATCATAGAGGCAGGATTTACAACATACAGGAAAATCACACAGTACCAGGAATCACGGCCTAGCCAAATTGATACCCACATTTTTTGGGGGACATAATTCAAACCGTGACAGAAGCTATATGTATTAGTCATTGTTTTATGGAATATTTTGCAATCATTAGAACAGTGCCCCAAATTTCAACATGTTCTCTCTGCACTGGTGTAGTAATGGGCTTGAATAAACCATTGTAACCTTCTAAAGTCCAGTCCAATTTTCTAAAGTTCTGCGGTGAGGGAGCAGAAAAGCCTGTGGGCTTCAGTCAATTATTATCAAGTATAGCGATTTCCTTGGACAAAAGTAGTAGTGTATGGGAAACAATAATGATGGGCAAAGCATTCAGAAAATCCATGAATGGTAGTACTGATGATGTAAGCATGGTTGGCAATCAATCAAATCTAAATCTAGACTAAGTGTCTATTCCGGTAGGGACAAATATCTAATCTCTCCATAATAAAAAGTGTTCAATATAACCAACACTCAACCAATTGGCTGGTCAATTCCCCTGGAGTATGGCACATACTGGAGTGCAGGAATGGATGTTGCTACAAGGTAGATGGAACCTAAGCAATGCAATGGTTTTGTCAGCTTTAACTGTTACTGAATTCATGAATAATCTCCCTTTTGTCTCATGGAGACACTGAGAAAGCACTGCTGCATTTGAGCAAATAACTGACATCTACAGGGAGAACCATCTTGTCCATCTGCTTACAAAAAGCATTATCAACTGTACATGCCTTTTGATTAGCATTTACATTTTTTATAAATATTGTCAATCTATGGACCTACTTCACAATTGCATAGCGTTATAGTCTCATATCTCTTCCTTAGCATTGACATCAATCATCCTTTAAAAAATTTAACTATGACAACATTTCTTGTACCCCCTAAGCAAAGGAAGACTACGTTTTGTAGTTCACTCTGATTTTCTACCCTATAGAGTAGAACTGCCCCATAGAGTTTCCAAGGAGCAGTTGGCGGATTTGAACTGCTTGACCTTTTGGTTAGCAGCTGAGCTCTTAACCACTGCACCACCAGGGCTGCTTAAGGGAAGGGGTGGGGAAGTATCATCCTGTCATCCAAGCCTGCTCCCTAATATATCTCAAGTGTAAATCTTTGGATATTTGTATAAAATAAGAAAAAATATAAAGACTTGTAAGTGTGATTTTATAAAATTGTAATCTTATATGTGCCCAAATATTTAAAATTGATAATGAATACAAAGTAGAAAATATTTATAATATGTATGAAATATATATTCAATATGTGAACAAGCTCATGAGAATCACTAAGAAAAAATATGAATGAGTTGGATCCTACAAGACTTGGAGCTCTCCCGAAGTTAGAGAAATTCTATAGCATGGCAACTGGCATCATAACACTCATCAGATTAGTTACTGAAATAAGTTATAATATACAGAATTCCAAAATAAATGCCAAATTCATCACTTACTTACAGTAGTTTCTCTTTTGTTATAACACTATTTTTTAACCATTTATTTATTTGTTCAATAAGAATGTATTAAATGCCTAATATGTGTTTTGGAAAAATGGGTGGATGGGGGAGGGAGAGTTGAGAAAATAATCATAATGAAAATAGATCTAGAAGTCAGCATAATACAGGTTCACTTTATCTCCCACTGTTGGAAAAAGGTTGCAAATCATTTGAGAAGTGAAAGCTAAAATTACAAGCTCCCCACCTCTCATGTTACATTCATATATGATCGTATTATATTTTATAAAGAGTGCTGGTGGCACAGTGGTAAAGTGCTCAGTTCAGAGGTTTGAACCCACCAGCTGTTCTGTGGGAGAAAGATGTGGCAGTCTGATTCCATAAAGATTACAGCCTTAGAAACCCCATAAGGCAGTTCTACCCTATCTTACAGGGTCGCTATGAGCTGGAATCGTCTCAACAACACACAACAACATTATATTTTATGTTCTGAATTATTTTATATATCTAAATTATTTTAACCCAAATTTTCACCCTTTAAAACTAGAGCCTCTCATTTTCTATCTGCAATTATTTTCATGTGCCCTGATTCCTAACTTGTCCTATTTTCTCTTTCACCTCTGCTTTAACCGTCACGCAAAATTGGTGAAGGCACAGTCTGCACTGAACTTTCATTAAATACCTTTATTACTGTGCTTTCTTCTTTAAAGCAAAGAAGTACAGGCATAAAAATGGTATTTTCACAAAGCAGATTTTCACCTGTGTCACTATAATTTAATAAGAATGCCTTTGGAGTTAGATCAATGACCAGGATCAAATCCTGAAAGAAAAAGATTCATTGATCAACTTTGTTTCCTTTTGTCGTGCATTGAATTTCTCTCATTCAGCTTCCTCTGTTTCTGTCACTCACACACAGCACTCACGCATAAACAACACGCATACACACACATACACACTTCTTTATTCCAGTGACGTAAATGGCCCTCAGGGTCCCTCCTCCTTTGAATAAAATGTATTCCCCACTCTGGCTCTGCACACCCTGACATATCAAGCAGAAACCAGCCTGAGATCTATGATAAAGAAGGCCACTGAAACCTTATCTAGTCACACTAAACAAATGGGTTTACCTGGTGTAAACAAGATAAAAATTTACTTTGGAATTTGGGGTCTATGATCTAAGCAATATTGATTTATTTTTCTTTTCCTGGGCATTTCCCAAAGTGCCTACGTCCATGTAGACCTTGAGATACAGATTGCTGATTAACAGCAAGATTCCGGCATCCCTGAATTACAGGCTCTATCTCTTACATTTGACATAGTTTCAGCAGAGCAACTAATATATCCAGTGAGGTCCAGAATTTAGAAAGGCTTCTAGAGCAACAATTCTCAATCTAGATGACAGAAGTTTTTCACAAGAAATTTTTTCAAACTTTTCTCAAATCTGAAGATTTTCATACACATTTGCTCACAACATTGCTTCCTTCTCTGTTAATGTTTATATTAACTGTGCTTAAGAGAATTTTCTGAAGAAAATGTGATGGTTGAATTTAGAAAAATGGTTAGCACTCACTTTTATGGTGTTTATAGTTCTACCTCAGGCAGGCTGCTGGGATATTTATTAATTTAACTAACACAAATTCAGCACTACTATTTTCCCAACACCTCTAATGCCTTTAAATTATTAACTCATTTAATATTTATAATAATTACAGGTAAGTACTATTTCCTCATTTTGCAGATGAAGAAAGAGGTTAAGAAGTTACGGAATTTACCTAAGATCATAAAGCTGGTAAATGGTTGAGTTGTACTTGAACCCAGAAAGTCTGAACCCTGTTTATACACTCTTACCACAAAAGTTTGCTTGCAATGCCTTTAATGCAAGAAGAAACATCTACCATTAACAGTGGGACAAAACAGCACTGTCTAGAACCACAAAGAGCAACATGGTAGCCACTAGAAACACATGGCTATTTAAATTTGAATGCCAATTAGCTAAAATAGTATAAAATTAAAAATTTCTTTCCTCCATCACACCAGCCACATTTCAAGCATTCAGTAGCTATATGTTCCTAATCGTTATATTGGAAACCATAGATAAAGAACATTTCTATCATCACAGCACATTCTATTGAACAGTGCTAAGTGCCTAACAAATTAGTTTATCCGCATTTGTTGTAGAAAAGTTGTAGATCAAGGGCAATGTTTCTGCTGTGGAAGGAAATCTGCTAGACTAGTGTTTCTCATACTTTAATGTGCATTTAAATCACTTGGGAATCTAATTTAAATTGAGATTCCAGGGTCTGAGATGGGAAATGAGATTCTGCATTTCTAAAAAACTCTGAGATGTTGCCAAGGCTGCTTGTCCATGGACACTCTGAGTTGCAAGATAATGGCCAGAATCTGGACGTGTATCATAGAGGATTCTTTTTGATTTAAGGGTAATTTCAATAGTGACCTCAGATTGCAGGAATACCCTTGTTTCTATAGGTCACAGTTACTTTTGGATTAAATGAAAGCAACAACAAACATGAGATAAAACAATAAAACAAAAGATACTAATATCTTCAGCATCATTTCTGGTTTCCATAGATCTAGAGGCAATATTAATCATGTCTAGGACCAGGAACATAAGCCCGGAAAATGGGCAAAGATCGATTGCTCCATCTTGGCACGGCTGGGACTGTGAGCAGATAGGAGCTATAGTTTTTGCTCAAGTTTCCTTAGTTTTTTCTATTATCAGTCAGGGCTTAAGGACTAAGAATAATGTGGTGCTACAGTGGGAAGAAAAGGCAGAATGGAATTTTGTTTTTTCCACCTTCAGAGAAGAGAAATGTAACCAAAACCCAATGAATTAATAATCTAAGAAATGGGGAGCTTTTACAATAGTTTGGAGAGGTGATGTGTAGTGCATTATTATTTGGGGGCCAAAGACCTAATTGTTGCTCTGCTCACCATCTTTCTTGCAAGATACCATTCCTTTGGTGATCTTAAGAAGAATCGGTCATCAGGAGTTGGATTTAGATATAACTATATTCTCGGGGCCAAATACTTTGTTAATGTTACTCATTACCAACAACAATTAGTAGTTAGAAAAATAAAAATTTTATTGGGTGTGTATTTTCCATATAAACGCTGGAGTCCCTAGATTAAGTGCTGGTCTACTAAGTAAAGCGTTGGCAGTTCAAACCCATTCAGAGGCACCTCGGAAGTAAGGCATGGTGATCTGTTTCTGAAGGTTTTCAAGGCTTCCAAAGTCTTGATTTTCTTTTTTTTAGTTGTATTTTAAGTGAAAGTTTACGATTCAAGTTAGTCTCTCATACAAAAATTTACACATACATTGTTATGTGACCCTAATTGCTCTCCCTTTACTGTGACAGCACACTCCTCCTTTCCACCCCTGATTTCCCGTGTCCCTTCAAACAGCTCCTGACCCTCTCTACCTTCTCATCTCACCTCCGGACAGGAACTGCCCATTTAGTCTCATGTATCTACTTGAGCTTAGAAGCACACTCTTCATGAGTTATCATTTTATGTCCCCTAGTCCAGTCTAATCTTTGCCTGAAGAGTTGGCCTGGGGAATGGTTTTAGTTCTGGGTTGACTGAGAGTCCTGGGGCCATGCTTTCTGGGGATCCTCCAGTCTCAGTCAGACCATTAAGTCTGGTCTTTTTACTAGAATTTGAGTTCTGCACCCCACTTTTCTCATGCTCCATCAGGGACTCTCTGTTGTGTTCCCTGTCAGGAAGGTCATTGGTGGTAGCCAGGCACCATCTAGTTCTTCTGGCCTCAGGTTGATGCAATCTCTGGTTTATGTGGCTCTTTCTGTCTCTTGGGCTAATACTTTCCTTGTGACTTTAGCTGGGACCAATTGATGCCTCTTAGATGGTCACTCGCTAGCCAAAGCCTTGAAAATTTTATGAAGCAGTTCTAAACTACACACTCGGAGTTGCCATGAGTCAGGGTCGACTTGACAACAACTAACAAGAACAACATCTGTATAAAAGTTGAAAAAATTGTTGTATTTGTAGGATATGTCATATTATTTTTTCCAAGCAAAAGCATCCTCTATCTGAGGAAATGTTAATTATCTAGATGGGATTTGACATTTTAAGAGCTATATGTATTATATAATTGTGATAACCTAAAACTGAATTTTCAATACATGTATAAAAGTCTACATTTGAGGTCTGAATAAATGTATAAAAAGTCATCCTTGAAATTCTCTAATTTTCTCATTCACACAGTAGAAGTAGGTAGTACTTTGTATATCTCCGTGGACTACAATAGTGCTAAGATCCTTATTATGATTGTCTTAAGCAAATAAATATTATTTTCCAATTATACATTCTCCTCTTAGAAGGAATTTGAGTCTTTAGGTAAAAATGATGAGGTGCCCTGGTGGTACAGTGGTTAAGCACTCAGCTGTTAATCAAAAGGTCAGCAATTCAAACTCACCAGCCACTCCACTCTGAGGGAGAAAGATGCGGCAGTCTGCTTTCACAAAGATTACAGCCTTGGAAACTCCATGAGGCAGTTCTACTCTGTCTTATAAGGTTGCTATGAGTCGGAATCAACTTGACAGCAATGGGTTTGGGTTCGTTTTTTCTAGCTTTAGGTAAAAATGATTGCAATTTGAGGAGTAGCATTTCTGAAACATCAGAGCTATCCAGTGATTCCAGAGATCAAAGTCTACTATTTACTTATTGCATGCTGTTCAGTATGACTGTGTGTATTAGTGACTTTAATAAGCAACATTATTTTTCTTTTGTAGGTCTGTTTGCCCACTATTGTTCAGAGAAGATTGGTTAGATTCAGCCTATATTGTCTGAGAGCAGCTGAACTTCACTCTAGCCGAAAGGTTGAGTTCAAGTGTGTTTCTTTTGTTTCTGTTTCTGGGACAAGCAGCTAGCTGAGGCATGTTCTTCTCATGGCAGAGGGCAAGATAGCACGAGGTCAAGCCAACCTATGCAATCACATCTAAAACCTCTGTTCACACAATGTTCACAAAAAAGTCATATATCCAAGCAAAGAGTTGAGTGGAAAAATACACACTTCCAATAGGAGATGGAAGAGAAGACAAAATCAATATATACTGGACATTAATACACTTTACTACATTTACTGATTGTGCTACTCAGAGATATTCGACATATGTTCATTAGTTGTTCTTAAGTACTGTGGAGTCCATTCCAAATCATAGCGACCTTAGGTACCACAGAACGAAACACCCCAGTCCTGCACCAACCTCACAATGATTGCTATGTTTGAGCCCATTGTTGCAGCCACTATGTCAGTCCATCTCGTTGAGGGTATTCCTCTTTTTCACTGACCCTTTGCTTTACCAAGTATGATATCTTTCTCCAGGGACATGTTCTCCCTGAAAACATATTCAAAGTATGTGAGACAAAGTCTCTCTTCTAAGGAGCATTCTAGCTGAACATCTTCCAAGACAGATTTGTTCTTTCTTCTGGCAGTCCATGGTATAGTCAATATTCTTCGTCAACACCATAATTCAAATGCAGCAGTTCTTTTTTGGTCTTCCTTCTTCATTGTCCAGCTTTCACATGCATATTACATGATTGAAAATACCATTGCTTGGGTCTGGTGCACCTTAGTCTTCAAGATGACATCTTTGCTTTTCAAAACTTTAAAGAGGTCTTTTGCAGCTGACTTGCCCAATACATCGTTTGATTTTCTGACTGCTGCTTCCATGGACATTGATTGTGGATCCAAGTAAATTGAAATTCTCGACAAATTCAGTATTTTATCTGTTTATCATGATGTTGCTTATTGGTCCAGTTCTAAGAATTTTTGTTTTCTTTATGTTGAGGTGCAATCTATACTAACAAGTGTAGTCTTTGATCATCATCATTAAGTGCTTCATATCCTCTTTGCTTTCAGCAAGCAACCCGGTGTCATCAGCATATTGCAGATTGTTTATTAGTTTTCTCCAATCCCAATGCTGAGTTCTTCTTCATATAGTCTACCTTCTCCTAGTATTTGCTCAGCATACAGATTGAATAAGTATGGTGAAAGGATACAACCATGGTACACAGCTTTTCTGATTTTAAACCAAGCAGTATCCCCTTGATCTGTTTGAACAACTGCCTCTTGCTCTATGTACATGATCTGCATGAGCACAATTAAGTGTTCTGGAGTTCCCATTCTTTGCAATGTTATCCATAATTTGCTACGATTCACACAGTCAAATGCCTTTGCATACCCAATAAAGTCCAGGTAAACATCTTACTGGTATTCTCTGCTTTCAGCCAAAATGCATCTGACATCAGCAATGATATCCCTCATTCTATGTCTTCTTCTGAATCCAGCTTGATTTTCTGGCAGTTCCCTGTCAAAGTATTGCTGCAACAGTTTTTCAATTATTTTCAGCAACATTTTACTTGTGTGTAATATTGTTTGATAATTTCAACATTCTGTTGGATCTCATTTCTTTGGAATGGGCATAAATATGATCTCTTCCAGTCGATTGGCCGGGTAGCTGTCTTCCAAATTTCTTGTCATAAATGACTGAATGCTTCCAGCATTCCATCTGTTTTTTTAAACATCTCAGTTGGTATTCCATCAATTCCTGGAGACTTGTTTTTTGCCGATGCCTTCAATGCAGCTTGGACCTCTTCCTTCAGTACCATAGGTTCTTGATCATATGCTACCTCCTGAAATGGATGAAAGCCTACTAATTTTTTTTGATACTGTAACTCTGTGTATCCTTTCCATCTTTTTGATGCTTCTTGAGTTGTTCAATACTTTGATCATAGAATCCTTCAGTATTGCAGCTTGAAGCTTGAATTTTTTCTTCAGTTCTTTCAGTTTGAGAAATGCTCAGCATGTTCTTCCATTTCGGTTTTCTAACTCCACGTCTTTGCATGTTTCATAATAATCGTTTAGTTTGTCTTCTCCAGCTGCCCTTTGAATTCTTCTATTCAGCTCTTTTACTTCATCTTTTCTTTCATTTGCTGTAGCTACTCTACATTTCAGAGCAAGTTTTAGAGTCTCTTCTGACACCCATTTTGGTCACTTCTTTTTTTTCCTTTCTTTTCAATGACCTTTTGCTTTCTTCATGTATTATGTCCCTGATGTCATCCCATAACTTGTCTGGTCTTCAGTTATTAGTGTTCAGTGTGTTAAATCTATTCTTGAAATGGTCTGTAAAGGTGGGATATAGTCAAGGTTGTACTTTGGCTCTCATGAACTTGTTTTGATTTTGTTCAGCTTTAACTTGAATTTGCATATGAGCAATTAATGGTCTGTTCAGCAGTTGACCCCTGTGGTCTTGTTTTGACTGGTGATATTGAACTTCTCCGTTGTCTCTTTCCAGAGACGTAGTCAATTATATTCCTGTGTATTCCGTCTGGCAAGGTCCTCGAGTATAGTCACCATTTATGTTGTTGAAAAAAGATATTTCCAGTGAATAGGTTGTTGGTCTTGTAAAATTCTATCATGCAATCTCTGGAATAGTTTCTGTCATAAATTCCATATTTTTGGACTACTGATCCTTCTTCTTTGTTTTAAAGTTTCACATTCCAATCACCAGTAATTAGCGATGCATAATGATATTTGATTGCATGTTTGATCTTTCATACTACAGAAGTTGGTAAAAATCTTCAATTTCTTTATCTTCGGCATTAGTGGTTGGTGTATAAATTTGAATAATAGCCATATTAATTGGTCTTCCTTGTAGGTGTATGGATATTTTCTTATCACTGACAACGCTGTACTTCTGGATAGATCTTGACATGTTCTTTTTGACAATGAATGTCACACTGTTCCTTTTCAATTTGTCATTTCTGGCATAACAGACCATATTTTTTGTGATTCAGAAATGACCCAATCAGTCCATTTCAGCTTACTAATGCCTAATATATTGACTTTCAAGTGCTCTATTTTATTTTTGACCACTTCCAATTTTCTTGGATTCATACTTCGCACATTCCATGTTCCAATTACTAATGGATGTTTGCAGCTGTTTCTTCTCATTTTGAGTCATGCCACATCAGCAAACCTCTCATCTGCCAGTGTGTCATACTGTGGTGGTTTGCATCTTGCTGTGATACTTTAAGCTATGTCACGGGTATTTCACATACCTCCAGGGTCACCCATGGAGGTTTCAGCAGAGCTTCCAGACTAAGACCAGCTAGGAAGAAGGACCTGGCAATCTACTTCTGAAAAATTGGCCAGTGTAAACCTTAAAGAATAGAAGAGGAACATTGTCTGATATAGTGCTGGAAGATGAGCCCCTCAGGTTGGAAGGCACTCAGAATAAGACTGGGAAACAGTTGCCTCATCAAAGAAGAGTCAACCTTGATGGGGGTGGAGTAGAGCTTTCAGGACCACATGCACAGGCCTAAGAGCAAAAAAAAGAATATTATACCAACATCACAGAAAAGGGAAGGTGGTATTAAAAGAATATATATATACTTTAAATAATTCTTCTTATGGAAAATTCCAGTAGGTACAACCATGTTCCATAGCATAACTTTTATAAAGCAACTGTGAAATATTATGTTATATAATCCTCCATATTTGAGGGAAAACATAATAACATGAATGGATAATCTAGATACTTTTAGGCTGTTATAACAGGAAAAAAAGGAAATACATTGTGTATACCTAAGAATGGAGGAAAGCCAAATGTTATTAGCCATTGTATTAGTAATCTCGTAAACTAAATATTGGCCATAAAAACATCTTTCTTATGTAAGGACAAATGTGATGAGAGGAAAGAATGTGTGAGGAATCAGTTATGATTCCCAGCTCAAAAGGCGTCTTTTGATATTTGCTGTTTGTAAGTGATTAAAATTGACTCTCAGTTACTTCTTTTTTATTTTAAAGCTTATTTCATGGTATGCTTGATATTTGAAGTGGTGTTATGTGAGGCACAGGAATACTAGAGTAACATAATTGCTATTCAATGAAGGATTCTCCAGTTCAGAAGTTGGACCTCTTAGTTGTGTCTTTGTGTTTCTTATTTTTGGCTGCATAGTTTTATTTCTTTGTCTTTATGTTCCCTTCTTAGATATATTTAATCAACTTTAAATATTTATTTTATGGGAATTTTAATTTACAAGATGAGCTTCTAGTTTTAGTATTATTTGTTCTTAAAATGTCATGCTCTTTCATTACATATAGCATATTTTTGTTAATAACTCTAAGCATACATTTAGGTTTCTTTAGCTTTTTTTATGTTTTTCTGGAGACTTTTTTTTTAATTTATTTTGTACTGTATGCTTTATATTCCAAGCTTTCTTCAAATAACTTTTGATCCTGCATACACTTAAGAATGAGCCAATAAAGATTATGTAAATCTGTTTTTGTAGGGCTAGTCCATGGATCTTCACTTTGAAGCAATAGGTCAAAAACCTGGCCATTGCACTAAATACTTAAATGTCAGAATACTGTGGTTTTTGTAAGATGCTATTATTTTTGCCCACCTGCCATGTGTTCTTCCAAGGTATCAGGGGTGTAGGAGTCTACTACTTTACATATTGTCTTTTAATTCGTTCTCTATTCTTTGTCTCACATCTCACTTCCACATTTCTCAATGATCTGAGCTTCTTTAGTGCCTTGCATATACAATTGACTCCTTCCTACATGTAGCATCTTTACAAATCTTTTTTGATTGGAGTGTCTGCTGATCATTTTACTGTCATTCTTTCCATTCTTATAACCTTATACCAATTAAAATATTTCGATATTTTTATTTGCTATCTCAGGAGAGAAATTTCCTGCCTTTATAAACATGAAGTTGATTCTTAGTTTTTAAAGGGAAGTCTTTACTTTCCAAAAGAAAGAAAAATTAGTAAAGAATGAAAGAAAAAAATTTATGATCATGTTGTCCTACCGCTACTATTTACACTTTAATTCAAAAATCATAATAAATACTAATGTCTACCCACTGTATATTCCTGGTTATTAAGATTTTTAATTATTCATCTATCATCTCCTTCTAAAAATTCACAAGTTTAAGCATTTAATGTCAAGAGTGCTACCACTGTCAGTACTTCTCGATGGTTAATAAATGTATTTATTTTTAAAGGGTAGATTAGAGGTGGGGCCAAGATGACAGAGTAGTCAGATGCTTCCTGTGGTTCCTCTTACAACAAAGACCTGAAAAAACAAATGAGTTGATTATATATGACAATCCAGGGGCCCTGAACATCAAAGGCAAAGTTGAGGAAATGGACTGAGTGGCAAGGGAGGGAGACAGAGTTCAGAAGCAGCAAGGAGTTGCCAGACCTGGCCCGGGAGGTACCGGCATCCTGCAGGGTGAATTGCTTGGCATATGTGGTGAGGCAAGCAGTGGCATTTGGGACACATTTTCCACATCAGAAGAGACCAAGTGGCAGAGTATCTACTTTAGCCTCCAGAACCAGTGAAAATTGGCGCACAATTGCCAAAAGATAAGTACATGCCTCTAACCCACTGCACGGATCAAAAAACACCCCATTTGGGAAGAACCCCTCTCCCATTTACATGCCTCCTCCCTGCTCTGCACCAGATCCCAGGCTGGCATCAGTGATTACCAACATCCTGTAGGCTGGAAGTAGGATCTGTCATGTGCCCTGAGCCATTCTCCCAGCCTTGGAGAGGGAGCAAATTAACAAACAGGGAAAAAATAATCTGCCAGCTCCCCTAAACTGGGAACTCCGGGCAGGCACAGCTCCTTTGCCTAGGCAATGCATAAGGGGTCCATGGACTTCGAATGCCTTTCACCCTGGCATAGACCTGTGTGGGCCCATTTCAAAAGTGTAGACCCTCATTAGCACAATAAAACAGGGTATATACCTGAAGCCTAACTTCAACTGCATCAGGTATATGGTAGAGTGGCAGGTTCCTGACATTTGACATCGCCCATTAAGCAGGGTGCTTACCTAAACACATCAGGGGCGTGAAGACTGGTAGCTCCACCTAGCCATCTGCAACAAGGATCCAAGAATAAGTGACACCTCCCAGTCCTTACAGCCAACAGCATTGGGTGCCCACAGTCCAGCTGTAAAACATACCCACCTACGCACACTAGTGAACAGGGACACGCTTTCCTCCTAGACACTCAGGAGCTGCCATCAGCCCCCTGCCTTAATCAGCGTGTGACCTCCTACTGCAGCCAGATACCTGTGCCTGCTCCAATCAACCTTGCCCATCTGTGATAGGAGGTGAGAGCCTGCACCATGCACTTGGTGACCAACTACCTGGACACCTGAACTGAATCCATACAAGAAAAATAAATGGACTCCTGGGCTCACAACAGACCTAAACACCTGGTGACAGGACGTTAGAGCTTCAAAGTCACCTATAATCAAACTAGCTCACATGAGCAGTCTATTTGGGCATATCAAAACAAAACAAGAAGATAGGACACAGTAAGCAAACATAAAATAAATAAATATAATAACTTATTGATGCCTCAGAGACAACAGTCAATATCAAATTACATAAAGAGGCAGACCACGATGGCTTCAGCAAGCCCCCAAAACAAAGAATCAAGAAATCTTCCAGAGGAAGAGAACTTCTTGGAATTACCGGAGGTAGAATAAAAAAGATTAAGATACAGAACTCTTCAAGAAATCAGGAAGGAGATTGTTCAAAATGCAGAACAAGCCAAGGAACATACAGACAAAGCAATAGAGGAACTTAAGAAGACCAGAGAAGAGCATAATGACAAATTTAACAGGCTGACAGAATCCACAGAGAGACAGCAATCAGAAATTCAGAAGATTAACAATAAAATTTCAGAATTAAACAACTCAATAGAAAGTCATAGGAGCAGAATTGAGGCAGTGGAAGTCAGAATTAGTGATACTGAAGATAAAGCATTTGACGCCAACTTATTTGAGGAATAATAAGATTAAAAAAATGAAGAAACCTTAAGAATTATGTGGGAATCTATCAAGAGGAATAACCTACAAGTGATTGGAGTACCAGAAGGAAGGGGATAACAGAAAATGCAAAGAGAATTGTTGAAGATTTGTTGGCAGAAACTTCCCTGATATCATGAAAGCTGACAAGATATCTATCTAAGATGCTCATTGAACTACACAAAATGTAGATCCCAAAAGAAAATCACCAAGACATATTATAATCAAACTTGCAAAAACCAAAGATAAAGAGAGAATTTTAAGAGTGGCTAGGGATAAATGGAGGGTCATCTACAAAGGAGAGTCAATAAGAATAAGCTCAGACTACTCAGCAGAAACCATGCAGGCAAGAAGGCAATGGGATGACATATATAAAGCCTTGAAGGAAAAAAAAACTGCAGGCCAAGAAGTATACACCCAGCAAAACTGTCTCTCAAATATCATGACGAAATTAGAGCATTTCCAGATAAACACAAGTTTAGGGAATTTGCAAAAAACAAAATTACAAGAAACACTAAAGGGAGTCCTCCAGTTAGAAAATTAGCAACATCAGATAACAACCCGAGACTAGAACACAGGACAGAGCAACCAGATATCAAACCAGATAGGCAAGTCACAAAAGTATATCAAAGCTAAAACACTGAAAATAGGAAAACCGATGTCAACATGTAAAAGATGACAATATTAAAACAAAAAAGAGGGACTAAAAAATGTAGTCATAGATCTTTCATCTGGAGACAAAGTCAAGGCAATATAAAGAAAAAAGAGATTGGTTTAAACTTAGAAAAATAGGGGTAAATATTAAGGTAACCACAAAGGAAACTAACAATCCTACAAGTCAAAATAAAAAAACAAAAAAAAACATAAAGACTCAGCAAATACAAAATCAACAACAATGAAAAAGATGAAACGAAAATACATGAAGAACGACTCAACACAGAAAATTAAGTGGAACAAAGAAACTGTCAACAATACAAAAAAAGACATGAAAATGATAGCACTAAACTCATACCTATCAATAATTACACTGAATGCAAATGGACTAAATGCATCAATAAAGAGACAGAGAGTGGCAGAATGGATAAAAAAAAAAAAAAGAAAAAAACCCACAGTCCATCTATATGCTCCCTGCAAGAGACACACCTTAGACTTAAAGACAAAAACAAACAAAAACTCAAAAGATGGAAAAAAAATATATCAAGCAAACAACACTCAAAAAAGAGCAGGAGTGCCAATGTTAATCTCTGACAAAATAGACTTCAAAGTAAAATCCACCACCAAGGATAAGGAAGGACACTAATAATGATTAAAGGGTCAATAAACCAGGAGAACATAACCATAATAAATATTTACGCACCCAATGACAGGGCTCCAAAATACATAAAACAAACTCTAACAGCATAGAACAGAGAGAGAGACAGCTCCACAATAATAACAGTAGGAGACTTCAACACACCACTTTCGGTGAAGGACAGAACATCCAGAAAGAAGCTCAATAAAGACATGGAAGACCTAATTGCCACAATCAACAAACTTGATCTCATAGACATATACCAAACACTCCACCCAACAGTAGCCAAGTATACTGTTTTTTCCAATACACAGGGAACATTCTCCAGAATAAACTGCATATTAGACCATAAAGTAAGCCTTAACAGAGCCCAAAGCACTAAAATATTACAAAGCATCTTTTCTGAATATAAAGCCATAAAAGTAGGAATTGATAACAGAGAAAGTAAGGAAAAATAATCATACACATGGAAATTGAACACCTTGCTCAAAAACTACTGGGTTATAGAAGAAATTAAGGATGGAATAAAGAAATTCACAGAATCAAATGAGAATGAAAATGCATCTTACCAGCACTTTTGGCACACAGCCAAAGCAGTGATCAGAGGTCAACTTATAGCAATAAACGCACACATCCAAAACGAAGAAAGGGACAAAATCAAAACATTAACTCCACAACTCGAACGAATAGAAAGAGAGCAGCAAAAGAAGCCGTTGGTACCAGAAGACAGCAAATAATAAAAATTACAGCAGAATTAAATGAAATAGAAAATAGAAAAACAATTGAAAGAGTTAACAAGATCAATATCTGGTTCTTTGAAAAAATCAAGAAAATTAATAAACCATTGACCCAATTAACAAGAAAAACAGAAGTTAAAACCTGAATAAGAAATGAGAAGAACGATATCACAACAGACTGAATTGAAATTAAAAGAATCATAACAGAATACTGTGAAAAATTGTACTCTAACAAAGTTGAAAACCTAGCGGAAATGGACAAATTTCTAAAAACACACTACCTACCTAAACTAACACACACAGAAGTTCAACAAAAGAGGAGATTGACAAGGTAATTAAAAAACTCTCAACAAAAAAATACCTGACCCTGACAGTTTCACTGGAGAATTCTATCCAACTTTCAGAGAAGAGTTAACACCACTACTACTAAAGGTATTTCAGAGCATAGAAAAGGATGGAACACTCTCAAACTCATCCTATGAAGCCAGCATAACCCTGATACCAAAACCAGGTCAAGACAGCACAAAAACAGAAAATTACAGACCAATGTCCCTCATGAACATAGGTGCAAAAATCCTCAACAAAATTCTAGCCAATAGAATTCCACAACATATCAAAAAAATTATTCACCATGACCAAATGAGATTCATACCACGTATGCAGGGATGTTTCAACATTAGAAAAACAATCAATGTAATCCATCACATAAGAAAAGCAAAAGACAAGAAACACATGATCTTATTAATTGATGAATAAAAAGCACTTGACAAAGTCCAACATCCATTCATGATAAAAACTCTCAATAAAATAGGAATAGAAGGGAAATTCCTCAACATAATTAAGGGCATTTATACAAAGCCAATGGCCAACATCATCCCAAATGGAGAGAGTCTGAAAGCATTCCCCTGGAGAACGGGAACCAGACAAGGATGCCCTTTATCACCACTCTTATTCAACGTTGTGCTGGAGGTCCTAGACAGAGCAATTAGGTTAGAAAAAGAAATAAAGGGCATCCAAATTTGTGGTGAAGAATTAAAAGATCTCTATTTGCAGATGATATGATCTTATACACAGAAAACCCCAAAGAATCCACAAGAAAACTATTGAAACTAAGAAGATTTCAGCAAAGTATTGGGATACAAGATAAACATACAAAAATCAGTTGGATTCCTCTACAACAACAAAGAGAACTTCCAAGAGGAAGTCACCAAATTAATACCATTTACAATAGCCCCCAAGAAGATAAAATACTTAGGAATAAATCTAACCAGAGATGTAAAAGACCTATAAAAAGAAAACTACAAGACACTACTGCAAGAAACCAAAAGAGACCTGCATAAGTGGAAAAACATACCTTGCTCATGGAT
>NW_004443979.1:105711-112662 GCF_000243295.1 Trichechus manatus latirostris
ATCTATGGATACAATGCAATCCTGATCCAAATTCCAATGGCATTTTTTAATGAGATGGAGAAACAAATCACCAACTTCATATGGAAAGGGAAGAGGACCTGGATAAGTAAAGCATTACTCAAGAAGAAGAACAAAGTGGAAGGCCTCACACTACCTGATTTTAGAAACTATTATACAGCCATGGCAGTCAAAACAGCCTGTTACTCTACAACAGATACATAGATCAATGGAACAGAATTAAGAATCCAGACGTAAATTCATCCACCTATGAGTGGCTGATATTTGACAAAGGCCCAAAGTCCAGTAATTGGAGAAAAGACAGTCTCTTTAACAAATAGTACTGATGAAACTGGATATCTAGCTGCAAAAAAATGAAACAAGGCCCATACCTCACACCATGGACAAAAACTAACTCAAAATGGATCAAAGACTTAAATATAAAATCAAAAACGATAAAGGTCATGGAAAAAAAATAGGGACAATGCTAGGAGCCCTAATACATGGCATAAACAGAATACAAAACATAACTAACAATGCACAAACACCATAAGGGAAACTAGATAACTGGGAGCTCCTAAAAATCAAACACTTATGCTCATCAAAAGACTTCACCAAAAGAGTAAAACAAAGATAATCTACAAACTGGAAAAAAAAAAATTGGCTACGATAAATTCGATCAGTGTTTGATCTCTAAAATCTACAAGATACTGATAAACCTCAACAACAAGAAGACAAATAACCCAGTTAAAAAATGGGCAAAGGATATGAACAGGGACTTCACCAAAGAAGTATTTTGTTGACTAACAGATAACATGAGGAAATGCTCACGATCATTAGTCATTAGAGAAATGGAAATCAAAACTGCAAGAGATACCATCTCCCCCCAACAAGGCTAGCATTAATCCAAAAAACACAAAATAATAAATATTGGAGAGATTATGGAGGGACTGGAACACTAATACACTGCTGGTTGGAATGTAAAAGGGTACAACCACTTTGGAAATTGATTTGGTGCTTCCTTAAAAAGCTAAAAATAGGAGTACCATACGATCTATTCTCCTTGGATTATATCCTAGAGAAATAGCTATATGCACACTCATGTTCACTGCAGCACTGTTCATGATAGCAAAAAGACAGAAACAACCTAGATGCTCATCAACGGATGAATGGATAAACAAATTATGGTATATTCACACAATGGAATACTACGCAACGATAAAGAACACAGATGAATCCGGGAAACATCTCATAACATGGATGAATCTGGAAGGCATTATGCTGAGTGAAATTAGTCAGTTACAAAAGGACAAATATTGTATGAGACCACTATTATAAGAACTCAAAAAAAGGTTTAAACACAGGAGAAAACATTCTTTATGGCTATGAGGGTGGGGAGGGTGGGAGAGGGGTATTCACTAACTAGATAGTAGATAATAATTATCTTAGGTGAAGGGAAGGACAACACACAGTACAGGGGAAGTCTGCACAACTGGACTAAACCAAAGGCTAAGAATTTTCCTGAATACAACCAAACAGTTTGAGGGACAGAGCAACAGAGCAGGGGCCTGGGGACCATGGTTTCAGGGGACATTTAGGTCAATTGGCATAACAAAGTTTACTAAGAAAGTGTTCTGTGTCCCACTTTGGCAAGTGGCATCTGAGGTCTTAAAAGCTAGCGAGTGGCTATCTAAGACACATTTGGTCCCAATCCACCTGGAGTAAAGGAGAATGAAGAACACCAAAGACATAAGGAAAATATTAGCCCAGGAGACAGAAAGGTCCACATAAGCCTAAGACTCCATCAGCCTGAGAACAGAAGAACTAGATGGTGCCCAGCTACCACCAATGACTGCCCTGACAG
This sequence comes from Trichechus manatus latirostris, assembly GCF_000243295.1. Taxonomy (NCBI): domain Eukaryota; kingdom Metazoa; phylum Chordata; class Mammalia; order Sirenia; family Trichechidae; genus Trichechus; species Trichechus manatus. Next base: position 107,573 of record NW_004443979.1, read on the forward strand.
GGAATACAACAGAGAGTTCCTGATGCAGCAGGAGAAAAGTGGGGTGCAGAACTCAAATTCTAGTAAAGAGACCAGACTTACAGTGGTCTGACTGAGACTGGAGGGACCCTGGACGACATGGCCCACGGAATCTCTGTTAGCCCAGAGCTGAAACCTTTCCCAAAGCCAACTCTTCAGACATAGATTAGACTGGACTATATACATAAAATGATATTTGTGAAGAGAGTGGGTCTTAGCTCAAGTAGATAAATGAGACTCAATGGGCAGCTCCTGTCCGGAGGCGAGATGAGAAAGCAGAGTGATACGAGCTGGTTGAATGGACACAGGAAATCCGGCATGAAAAGAAGTGTGCTGTCACATTATAGGGAGAGCAACTAGGGTCGCATAACAACGTGTGTATAAATTTTTGCATGAGAAACTAACTTGAATGGTAAAATTTCACTTAAAGCATAATAATAATAAAAAAAAAAGGTAGGGAAAATAAAAAACCAAACCCGTTGTTGTCAGGTCGATTCCGACTCATGGAGACCCTATAGGACAGAATAGAATTGCCCCATAGGGTTTCCAAGGAGAGGCTGTTGGATTCAAACTGCTGACCTTTTGGTTAGCAGCTGTAGCTTTTAACCATGGCACCACCAGGACTCCAGGTAGATAGTTCCTTTAAAAAACAAACAAAAAAAATCCAGCTGGCTCAGGCACTTCATTTTCTGAAAATTTCTAAGTAACGGTAGCCTTAAATACTGAGTCTTTTTGCATACAATATATTCTTAGTGTTTTACACCCATTACCTCATTTTAATTTTGTAAACCGTAACAGTTCCTATAGCATCAAATCTAACTTAAATTAGGAATGATTATTCTCATTTAAAGATGCCAGAATTGAATCTTACATAGGTTAAAAAGCTTGTTCCAAGCTACGTAGCAGACAAAGATCAAAACAAAAATTAGAATACAAGATACCAGCTTCAGCAACTTCTACCCATACTAGAATATTGCCACATTATATTAAAATGTATTTTATTCCAAGAACATCTAAAAATTTGTAATTAAGTTTCTGTAATATTGTATATAAATTTTATTTTAAAATCAGACAACAATAAAATTTCTAAACTTGGAAAAAAAACAAGTGTCTATTACACAGTAAAAGGAATTATGTAATTAAAATTAAGTCAAAATAATTATATTGCATTTGCAAACTTACATAGTAAGGCCCCGGGTTGTTGTTCATTAAAACAAATAACGGTAACTAACTTAGAAAATATTTCATTTATTTATTTATTTTTACTCTATTTTGGGTTAAAACCATCCTAGTAAAGCTGCTTGTTTGTGGAACTGTAAATGTATTTACAGAAAAAGAAAGCAATCAAGCAGTGTAGTAACCTGATGCAGAACACAGTCATGTTGACATTTTTGATTGCATAACTCCCCAAAGTGTTGCTTTACAGAATGAACTTTCCAGCAAGTGATATATCATGCGGTAAAAAGAAAGTAATCCGACTGAAAAATGCTCATTCTTTTATGCATTCATTATATTCTAAGATAGTTGAATTTTTGGGGCCTTGTTTTTTCCTTTTTCCACTCAAACTATGCTCTTTTTTATAATGGAGCCACATTAGCAGACACAGCTTCACACTCTTCATGCTGGCATGGATGCTGAAAATATTGTTGCTAAGCAACTGAATGCTGTACATTGGAACTCCATTTTTTTCTGATGAAAGTGACAGGAGAAAGACAGCGACATCAATAGCTTTCTGATTTTTTTTTTAAACTTAATAGCTGCAGTGAAAAGAGAAGATGAGAGGCACAATGAAAGAAAAAATTCAGCGTAGGCTATAAAAGAGGAGATCTGGACATACAGAAAAGGACTCTGAAAGGAATTCTAAGAGAAGATAAGATCTGATTCATAGAAATGGATAGAAAATCATTAGAAACTAATCCGGAAAATAAATGAGAAGTGTGTATGTAGAAACTGCTTTTTTTTTTTTAATTATGTATGATACTAAGGAAGAAAATAAAAAATGAAACACAGTCTTGATCTTGAAATTGAGTGAATTAGTGCATTGAAACTTCCCTGAACCTTCCAGATTCCATCTTTTTTCTCTTAAATTACCCTACCAGGTCTGACTTTTATCTTAGAATCAGAATACACGTCTAAAGTGAACATTTTTGCCATTTGAAATGTATCAGATAGTACCAAATGAGACTATGAAGGAATAATAAAAAGGTAATAAGGATAGATAGCTCTGAATTTCCCCTAGAACTGAAAATCTGCACTCCTATTTAGCTTAATGAAGAGAGACCATCTGAGTAATAATGGCTTAGAAAAAAGAAAAGAAAAAAACCTTCGATGGCTTTGTATGGAATTGGACATGTACTAAACTACAGAAAATATAGATAGTGATGATAAATGACTCTTCTTAAATTTGAACATAAATGATTGTAAAATCAAGACAAAGTTATAAAAAAAAATTGGTATCAACGCCACTAAAAGTAAGATAGCGTGATAACGAAAGATTACAAATTTATCCATTGGAGATGTTTTATATATGTATTTGATTCCTGGTTTAAAATTCCTGATTTAAGAAAGGTCTACGCTCTTGAATCCTTCAGTGGAGCAAAGCACTGGATGACTAGCTGAAAGGTTGGCAGTTTGAACTCATTCAGAGGCATCTTCGAAGACAGGCCTGGCAATCTGCTTCTGAAAGGTTGCAGCCTTAAAAACCCTGTGGAGCAGTTCTACTTTGCACACATGGGGTTGCCATGAAGTGGAATCAATTCGACAGCAGTTCACGTGTTATTTAACGTCTCTGAACTTCAGTTTACTCTTCTGTAAAATCATTATAACATAAAATTTTTAGTGTTTGAGGATTAAATGAAACAACATATCAAACCCCCAGTATATACCCTGGTTTCTTTCACCGAGAAGTTCAATGTATTCAGTTTTGCATATACTATAATTTAAAATATTATGACTATGAAATGTGCCCAACTTTTATTAGTCTTTACTGTCAATATTATTACATACTACCACTGCTGGCTGCGCTGAGGAGCTAAGAAATGCTATTGATTGGCAATCTGAAGCTAAAATTTTTAATAAAAATGGTTTTTCCAATTCTTTATTTGGCAAACATGGAGAAGAAAAGCAGAGCTAAAGTTTCCATTTATGAAATACTACATTCCCCAACTCTCCAGTCTCTAAATGTCTGGATTGTAAAGGTGGTTTGGAGATTTTGTTCTTTCTGGTCAGCTCAGCTCTGCACCTTAAACAGTGATTGGTGCATATCTTTGTACTGTTTGATAAGGTGGAAAAAATTAGAAATTTAAGGAATAAACTATTTATTCCATTATGATTATCTGTGTGCTTGAAACTTCCTGGCTCTAGTTGGTATTGATTGTTTCTTGCCCTGCTATCTTATGTAGTTCATGGACACTTTTCCCACAACCCGAGAGAAGGTGGATGGGATTAAAAGAATCTGATTGCTGGAAGCCATACACTTTGATTGGGAACTTGGTATATTACCATAAATAAAAAACTTGTCAGTCTCCTCAAGTAAAGAATTAGAAATAAACAATGAGCAGGAAGAAAATAGGAAAAGAGGGATTATCACATATAGGTAAAATAAAATTTAAAAATGCAGGCTGAGAAGTATTTAACTTTTTTTCAAAACTATTTACAAGTATGTAATTCTATAATTCATTTTTGCTAACAACCTAGAGATACAAGCTATTCTTTATGTTCTATAACCCAAGGAAGACATGTAGGAAGTAGAGTCTTTACTTTCAGCAGGTCAGTATTTTTCTGCACTCCCTCCTCCCTTTCTAAATATGTCCTGTTTCAGCTAGTCTTACTATGCTTTGGTAATATTTCTTTTTTTCCAAAAGAAGGAAGAATATTTTTTTTCATCATTCATTTCGCAGACCTTTCATTTTACTAAACAAAATCTGATATCTCACCTTTCTGTTGCAACTCATCTAATCTTCATTTATCACCCCTAGAAACAGTAACTATTATTGTTATCAACTGATAGATAAGTGATGGAGAGATTAAGTAATTTATCCAATGTCACAGTTAAGAAGAAACAGAGCCAACTCTGGCACCCTGGCCTCCAAAACATATGCTCTTAGCTATGCTAAACATCAAGGTAAGAGGTTGCCATTAGAAACATTTTGTGAATTTCATACAATGCTTTTTGAATTCCCAACGATACTCATGTTTGACTTCTGTTTATTTTCGTATCATAATATGTTCAACAGGTTGTGGTCATGTTTTACCAATATCAAATATTCTCTTTTTAAGTAAGTCAGTCAGTTCCTTTTTTATTAATGAATTTTAATATTAAGGTAAATGAGAGAGAAGGTATCAAATGAAGAGTACCAGTCTCTGTCCCTAGAATGTAATCTGCATTCTTTAATTATTCCTTTTATCCTCAGACACATTTAATCAATTGCTTATCTGTCTAAGTTTGGAATATGAAGAAGAATTTGAACTATAATGATTTCCTTATTTTGAATAACTCTCCAGCTTGTAAGGGTCAAAAAACTTGAAAGCAAATAAAAACAATAGATGATATCAGGTTATAATCATTGTGTGCATGGAAAATTAGGAACACAGGCAAAGGCAAGGTCAATTCCAAATCTGGGAGGATGGTTACTAATAATGAGGGAAGGCTCATGAAGAAGATAAAAAATGAATTGAAATTTTACAACTGAGTATTTTTTTAAATTTTTTTTTATTGTACTTCAGGTGAAGGTTTACAGAACAAATAGTTTCTCATTAAACAGTAGTACACATATTGTTTTATGACATTGGTTAACAACCCCACAACATGTCAACCCTCTCCCTTCTCGACCTTTTTTTTTTTTTTTGTGAAAACATACATAGCCAAAGATATACCATTTCAAAAATTTCTACGTGCACAGTTCAGAGACATCGACTCTGATCTTCCTGTTGTGCCGCTATTCTCACTTTAGATGAAGGTTTACAGAACAAAATATTTTCTCATTAAACAGTACACATGTTGCCCTATGACAATGGTTAACAACCTCACTACACATCAACACTGGCCTTACTCAACCTTGGGTTCCCTATCA
>NW_004443979.1:113495-133531 GCF_000243295.1 Trichechus manatus latirostris
TCCAGTTTCATGCATGTTATGAGATGCTTCACAGATTCATCATTGTTCTTTCTTATAGCTGAGTATTTCTTGCCACAATTTCTTTCCTACTCGTGTTCCTTTGCTCGTCCCTCCCTTTCCTCTCTTTCCTACTTTATTTTCTTCCTTTCTTCATTCTTTCCTTCTTTCTTTTTTTCCTTCCTTACTCTTCCCTTCTTTGAGGTTTTGGGATATCATACTACTGCAGATATGCCCTATAGGAACTCCAGTGTGTTATGCCATTATATAATCCACTCTCCCAAGTGCAGGCAGAACCTGTGATTTTCTTCTACCCAATGGAACATGGAAAAGTTAAAGGGATTTTTCAGATATATATAAGGTCACAAATTATATGATTTTAAGATAATAAATGGAAGATTGCTCTGGGTGGCCCTGACTTAATCAGGTGAAAACTTTAAATAGATAAATTAAGGTCCTTCATAAGGTCAGAGATTCTCTCTCTACTGCTTGATTTGAAGTAGCAAGCCATGGGCTACCATTGTCCTCTTTATCACTGTAAAGAGGGTTATTAATACCTTTAAATCTAATCAGATTAATTCCAAAATCCAAAATGAACTCAGAGAACATATTCTTGAGATTTTTTTCCTTCAGAATCAATCTCAGTATCGAATTCTATATCAGTTAGAGATTAACAAGAAAAATATAATCGTTCCTATATAAGAAATGAGAGGTGTGTCACAGGGATTTGACCTTATGTAATTGTAAAAGTTGGTTAAACATCGCTTTAAGACTGTTGTCTCTCTGTCTGATGCTGGAGGTTGAAGTCTGCAGGACTGGCAATTGGAAAGGAAAAATGGATGGAAAGAAGGGAAGAGTGAAGCCAAGCTTAATCCCATAAGAATATTCTGGGAACCATGAGCATGAGTAGGCTGGAATCCTTAAGGAGAGACTGGAGACTTGAGTCAATTCTTACCATTTTCAACTTTGTTAACCAGATGTTCTGAAGGAGAAACTGGCATGGTCTAAACACATATCTGGTCCAGGAGTCAGAGAAGCTGAAAAAGTATCTAGGAGAAAGTGGAGCAGTTGCAGGTCCAGCGCTTCCCCACACCGATGAGGTGAGGCGGCAGATAGAAATCTTTCTGAGCTACAAAAAAACACCTTCCCTAAACTTCTAAATGTAAAAACAAAATGCTATTCCTTCATTACTGATCTCAATCTAGTGACAAAAGTCTTTTGTAGCCTACTCTAATTAGAAGCATGAAGCCTAGCTAAACTGACACATTAAAAAGCTGACACTATAGAGAAACCAGTGTGGTCTTGAACAACTAAATATGCCTGATAACTAACCAATTAATCAAATTTCCAAATCAGCATTTTTACCAAAACTTGGGTTTGCAGTTGTTTGTTGCAACCCTTTCCTTTGAATTCCTTCAGCACTTTGAATATAATATACTAGATGCCTTTAAATTATGCTGTTGACGAAGAATATTGAATATACCATGGACTGCCAAAAGAAGGAATAAATCTGTCTTGGAAGAAGTACAGCGAGAATGCTCCTTAGAAGTAAGGACAGTGAAATTTCGCCTCACATACTTTGGACGTGTTATCAGGAGAGATCAGTCCCTGGAGAAGGACATCATGCTTGGTAAAGTAGAGGGTCAGTGAAAAAGAGGAAGAGCCTCAACGAGATGGATTGACACAGTGGCTGCAACAACGGGCTCAAGCACAAAAATTGTGAGGATGGCACAGGACCAGGCAAGGTTTCATTTTGTTGTAGATGGGGTCACTATAGGTCAGAACCGACTCAACGGCCCCCTAACAACAACAATCATTATCTGGTATCTTTTTTTGATGAGTAATCTTCTGTCAGTCTAATTGTATTAATTCGTAGGTAATCTTTCTTTTATGTATACATATTTCTTTTGCTTCTAATATTTCCCATTGCTTCTGTTTATACCACTGTGTATTAGTGTGGAATCATACTTATTAACTTTCTAGAATTTAAATGTATCTTTTCAACCTGGATATATTTGACTTCATCAAATCACTAAAGTTTTCTGCAATTACCTGTTTAAGCATAGCTTTTATCATTCCCTCTGTTTTTTTCTTTGGTAGTCTTTGGGACCGTTAACAAATACTATACCTTTCGTCCTTTTAGTCTGTGTTAGAATTGTACTTCACATTGCTCTTGAGTTAGAGTTGGATGTGTGACTTAGTCTTTGGTCAATGTACTCTGTAAAAAGTGGCGTTTCAGCTTTCAGATGAAAGTCTTTAAGATCCAATGCATAATTTGCCATATTCCTTTCACCCTTTCAGGACAAATTGTTCTGCTTCAGGTGACAGAAGCTCCATTAATCTATGTAGGTAGCACCCCTAATTCTTATTATTATATGGTTCTCTCTCCTTTGGCTTCTGCTTTCCTAATCTAAATATTGGCTGATATTTTGACATTCTATAAAAATATGCTGGAAATTTAATGAGTTATGGATATAAAACCTAGCATGTATATGTTTTACAAAAATCGACATAGAAAAATGTCCTTGAAAACTTTTATCTACCTGGAAGAGATATTTAAGGTCTAGAAATTACTTCAGCCAAGAATCAGATGACTGCATCTGGACTCATTGTGGTCAGGGACGAGAACATAGCAATCACCATTTGCATAGCCCGTGCTTATCCCTTTTGATACTGTCGAGACCTACACTGTCCATTGTAGTAGTTGCTGGTCACATGTGGCTAATGAGCATGTGAATGTAGCCCAATCCAAATTAAGATGTGTTGCAGGCATAAAATACACACTGAATTTCAAAGTCTTGGTAAAAAAAAAGAAAGTAAAATATCTCAGTAATTTTTTTATATTGAATAAATGTGACAATGATAGTTTGATTGTAATTGGTTAAATAAACTATATCATTAATATTATTTTCATGTTTCCTTTCTCGTGTCTTAAATGTTTTCATGAGAAAATTTTAAATTATATTTGACTTCCATTATATTTCTACTGAAGAATTGCACTTCCTTTGAAGAACAAATATTTGTTACATACAGAATGATTCCCAGTGAATCTGTCATTAAAAAATCACCATGCCAGAGTTCTAACAGTTTTTTAATGCACCTTCTAAAATAAAATTCCTTAAAGGAATTTATTTACTATTGATTAATATTTATATGCATTCACAATTCTACAAGGGTAGATTTTTTTTATTTGTTTGCATAGACCAATGATATATAACTGAATTTTGTTTATAAAGCATTTAGAGATAATGTTTGATATTTATAATAGAACATCCTAGAAATTGCTACCCTTCAAGGTTATATTAAAAATGGGATTAAAAATCTCAAGGTTAGACTTTAGAGTTTCAATATCAGGCTTTTAAAATGAAAATTTCATTCCTTGTCGCTCAAATAAATCTTTCAATTTGGCTTAAAATTTATAACTTCCAAATATTATCAGATGGCTTAAATTGTTTCTTACCCTTCACTGAATTTGTTGTACATCCATACCACAAAGTTAGTGATATAAGTAATTGATTCTATTTCCCCTTCTTTCTCAAGCACATTGGCCTATAATTCAGGCACCAATACTCTTCTAATTTGAATTATACTAAGAAAATAGTCTTAGGAAGAGAGAGAATAATGTAAAAAGCATCTGTTACCTAATAACAAATTCTGAAGTCTATGAAGAAATTTACAAGTATATATATAAAATCAGAATATTTGGAAATGTCTTTATATATATATATACATTTGAAATACTGATTTTTTTCAAAAGTAGTTTAGTAATGGATAGATATAAATGTATAAACAAATACTCTTGCCTACTTAGAAAAATCTTCTTCTGGAAAACAAAATGATGCTAAGTTTTACTTTTACCTGATGGTTTTTGATTTTTAAAATTATCCTCACATATTTGCATAAAATAATTCACTTTAAAAATGGCATTGCAAAAGGAGATAGACATAATAATAAAAGAAAATATTTGTTAAGCACTTACTACATTTATTAAATACTTACTATGTTAGACCAATATACAGCATCATGATAAACAGAGAAAGTATTGAAGTTATCAAGGATTTCATTTTACTTGGCTCCACAATCAACAACCATGGAAACAGCAGTCAAGAAATCAAATGACATATTGCATTGGGCGAATCTGCTGCAAAAATACTTCCTACAAGTGTTAAAAAAAAATAAAGATGTCACTTTGAGCACTAAGGTGCACCTGACCCAAGCCATGGTATTTTCAATCGCCTCATATGTATGCAAAAGCTAGATGATGAGTAAGGAAGACTGAAGAAGAATTGATGCCTTTCAATTACGGTTTTGGTGAAGAATATTGAATATACCATGGACAGCCAGAAGAATGAACAAATCTGTCTTGAAAGAAGTACAGCCAGAATGCTCCTTAGAAGCATAGATGGTGAGACTTCGTCTCACATACTTTGGACATGTTATCAGGAGGGATCAGTCCCTGCAGGAGGACATCATGCTTGGTAAGGCAGCATTTCACCGAAAAAGAGGAAGCCCCTCAAGGAGATGGATTGACACAGTGACTACAACAATGTTCTCAAGCGTAACAATGATTGTGAGGTTGGAGTAGAACCAAGCAATGTTTTCGTTTTTCTTTTGTGCATAGGGTCACTATGAGTCGCAGCTGACTCTATGGCACCTAACAACAACAGCAACAACACATGCTCGGCATTCTTCAAAGCAGTTTATAAATTTTAACTCATTTAATTCTCACAACAATTTTAAACATTACTGTTTCTACTTTGGAGCCCTAGTGGTGCAATGGTCGGCAGTTTGAATCCTTGGAAACCATATGGGGCAGTTCTACTCTGTCCTCTAGGGTCACTGTGAGTTGGAATCATCTCAAGGGCAACGAGTTTGGATTTTTGATCTCTATTTTATCAATGAAGTAACTAGGATAGATAAAAGTTATATAAAGTGCTTACATTTTCCAAGCTGTGATTTGTGGAGCTTGGATTTGAACCAAGCAGTTTAGCTCCCTCCCCATGTTCTTAATAACAGTAATTTTGTGGGGAATGCCAAGTGAATTGCTCCAAGTCCTATGACTTACAGTCCTATGACTTACTACCAGTTTTATTACATAGGGAACCTGTAGTGAAAAAATTATGAGAGGAATAGCAGACAGGGGGAAGGTGGGTGCAATGGAAGGAGCAAAACCATAAACAATCATTTAAAGGACAGTATTGCTATGAGTCAGAATCCACTTTTTGGTATAATAATGTTACCATGCAAGTGTTTATGTTTGTAAAGTTTTTAATATTAGTGCTGTACTTTTGTTTTAGACTTAATAATTAAAATATGACTCAAATCTACAAAACTCAGCAATGTATTATTAGGTTCCATTTTAAATTCTATAGAATATCATTAATAGAAGTGTTTTGCAAATCAGTCCCTATGTGGTGCTGTTAATTGGGCCTGAAAATTATATTTAAAAAAATTAAGCTGTAAAGATGTCAAATCTATCCCAATTTATATATTCAAAAGCAATCTCAATCAAAACCATAGCAGCTGTGTGTGTGTATACAATAACAAGCTGATTTTAAAATACATATGGAAATGGAATGGGCCAGAAGAACCAAAAAAAAAATCTTGATGAAGTTGAACAAACTTAGCAGACTTACACTACCTTATAATTAAGAGTACCTATAAGGCTAAAGTGGCATCGTGGTTAAGAGCTATGGCTGCTAACTAAAAGGTCGGCAGTTCGAATACACCAGGCTCTCCTTGGATACTCTATGGGGCAGTTCTACTCTGTCCTATAGGGTTGCTACGAGTTGGAATCAACTTGACGGCAATGGGTTTTTTTTTTTTGTTTATAAGGCTAAAGTAATATAGATAGTGTGGTTTGGGTCAAAGGATAAGCAAATTGAGCAATGGAACCAATTAGTCCAGAAATGGAACCACATGTATATAGTATTTTATTTTATAAAAAATATGACCCTGCAATGAAGTGGAGGTCTTTTCAATAAATTGCATTGAAATAATTGAATATTAAATAAAATAAATAAAATAAATCTCGATTCTTCAAACTATAAATTTCAGGTGGGTTTAGACATAAATATAAAAGGCAGAACAGTAAACTTCCAAAAGATAGCATAAAAGAATATCTTCATGACCTTAGAATAATCAAAGATTTCTTAAACATGACATGAGAACATTAACCACAAAATATAGTGAAAATTATGTGGCATTAATTAATATCTTAGAGTGTACATGTGTTTGTATATACGCATGTATGTATATAACATACATATATATGTGTGTGTGTGTATAAATACTTGCAATGCATATATTTGTCAAATGACTCATTCAGATTATATAAAGCATTCCTAAAAAGTATTTTTAAAAGATAAGGCATCTACATTTTAAAATGCAGGCAAAAGTCTTGAAAAGGCAGTTCGCAAAAGATAATCCCAAGATGTTCAATAAATATATGAAAAATTAGCTCGTCAGAAGAATGTAAAATAAAACCACAAAGCAATATTACTATACACCCAACAAACACTAAGAACAACAACCACCACAACAAAACTGACAATTGTTGATGAGGATGTTGGCAAAACTAAAACTCATATTCTGCTAACAGGAGTATAAATTGATACGTTTGCATATCCTATAGTATAATTGGTAATAGCCCCAAAGTGGGCAACAACTGAGAGGAAACTCACAAAGAAGATACTGAAAAAAGAAGCCAGTTGCAAAAGGGCATATACTGATCATTCTGCTTATATAAATTTCAAAAACAAATAAACAAAAATGGAAATAAAGTCAGAATACTGATTATCTTTACGAGTAATGATAAATGTGGTGTGAGGAAATCTTCTAAGGTAGGCTGATGATGTTCGATTTCTTGACCTGGATGGTGTGGGTGTTTAAAACATCTTCCTTGTGCTTTCCCTTATCATAAGAAGCTAAATTTATATGATCCTTATTTTTCTGCTCTACAGTTGCTTTTGTTTTCATTTTTAAAAATTTTCCTGTAAAAAAAGAATGAAATGGATAGATACAGTATGAGAGATTACTTGAAGATACATTAATTCCAATTAAATGCTTTTGTAAGCTGTTTTGTGCAAGTGTATTGCAAATTTTAAAAATTAAAACCTAAAAGTAAAGACATATTTGAAAACTTGATACAACATTGCACATTAATTTTATCTTTGGTCTTTTCATAATTTGAACCTGTCATCATATCCACATGAACTTTCTCTTTCTTCCTGCTAGTCCCTTCCACCACCAAATTTCCTTCAAATACATTTCAAACTTCATTACCACTTAAATTTTTAATGTAAAATTTGCCCCCACACCTTTATATCAACTGAAGCTTGATAAATGCCAACATCTATTGTAGCATTCTTACATTCTGTAATGACCATAGTGGTGGCTGGAAAAATTGCTATTCTAGTCCCTAATGGTGCCTCCAGACTATACCAGTTTTCTACTGCTGTTGTAAGAAATTATCACAAACTTAGTGATTTCAAATAGACACAAATTTATTATTTCACAGTTTTGAAGATCAGAAGTCTCATTGGGCTAAAATCAAGGTGTCAGCAGGCTGTGCCACTTCTGGAGGCTCTAGTGGAGAATCAATAGCCTTGCCTTTTCCTGCTTCTATAGGCTGCCTGCGTTCCTTGGCTCCTGTCCTCTTCCTCCATCTTCAAAGACAGCAGCGTAGCATCTTCAACTCTCTCACTCTGATTCTGACACTCCTGTCTCCCTCCTATAAGGACCATTGTGATTACATTCAATCCATCTGGATAATCAAGATAATATTCCTCTTCCAAGATCATTAATGACAGTAATCATTAATCACATCTGCAAAGTCCGTTTTGCCATATAGGTTTGGGGGATAAGGACATTGACATCTTTTGAGGACCATTATTTGGCCAAGGACATAGATCTCTCATGCCCTGTGAAAGGTCTTAAAATGAAATTTCTTTGGCCCTAAAACATTCTATTCCTCATACGTTACTATCCTGATGATAAAATCATTATCCACACAGGAAATAAATCGGAATTGTATCTTAATTCTTTCTGTCTCCCTCACACTACGTAACCAGTTAATTACCAAATGATGTGAATACTAACTTCACTACGTGTTTTATTCTTCCTCCTCCCCCCTTTGCATATGTATTACTCATTTCCTTACCATCTGTGTATTGAAGTAATGCAAAAACTTACTAACTAGACTCCCTATGCTTAGCATTGTCCCCCTCACTTCCAAGTCTATTACTCACCATGCTTCCAGATTTTTCTTACTAAAATGCAAATACTCCATATTACTTCCAAAATGGACTCAATTCAGTGGATAGCTGCTTAATGGAAAATAAAGTTAAGCTATTTTTCTTCAAGGTTTACAAGGATCTTTGCGATGGTAACCCAAATAACCTCATTGCTTTCTCAGACCATCCATGCAGATTATACTGTTATCTCTCATTTCCGTGTCTCCTCTTCTATGTTATGCATTGTAATACTGGACTGATATTCTGCAAACCATTAACTCTTCTGGAGATACTCAGTATATTTGTGAAAAATTATTCCTGTCTTGTTTTTAGGCCCTAAAGAGACTAAATATCTGATCACATGGTATTAAGTGATAAAGGAATTTCAGTAGTCCATCATGAAGTGGGTATATTTCTGACTCAGCAAGCTAAATGTTGGGCATGCATACAACATTCTATCATCAAGTACAAACAGTATATGAGAAATTGGATTCCAACAGGTACAAAAGGCACAAGAAATATGCATGAACAGGTGGCTGAGAATCTGATAACACTTACTTTTGTTTTATCGTATCCTTTCCCTCAATTCAGATTTACAACCTCATGGGAGGTACGTAGGAACCAGCTGGTTGAAGAGAAAGACATTTTGCTTCTTTCAAAGATTTGTTTTTTGATGACATAATAATACCAACTAGAACTGGATGGCTACAGCATTGCAGCCTCAATTAAATACTTCTCCAAAAAATAGTGGTGAAGGGAAATATTACCAATAGACAAAACTGAGAGGCATATATTTATACAGTAATCTACTTTATACAGAAAAGTGGTTAGATGTATAGATCTGCGCTAATTAATGGGTGATTGCTAATGGTTTGGCCTTCTTCTCAGGGACTGAAATGAATGGAATTAGAAGATTGGAAGAAGTATAACGTATATATTTTTAGAAAAGAACAAAGCCTATTAAGATGTTTACTTCTATCTGAATGTTTTCCAAAGTGTGAGGAGGTAGATTTTATACTCTCACCCACCCACCCACCCCTCCCCCCCGCACACACAGAGTGGACAACAGTATGCCTCTTTTCTCATCCATTCTGGTGCTTGCTTAATGAACACAAGTATTCAGTGGTCATGACAAAGAGATGTAGTCTAGATATGGGCTCAACACAAGTGAACTTCCCTCACCAAGTCTGATCTGGCTACTGCCACTGCTGAGTACCTAACCTGCCAACAGCATAGACAAGTGCTCTCCTAATATAGGGCTCCTGAGATGGCACAATTTGCTACAGGGACCAGCCAGGTAACTGGGGGCAGATTGATTACACTGGATCCTTTCCAACTTTGAGATGTCAACTATTTTGCTTCATTGAAATAAACACATTGAGGACTTCCGGGCAATGTGGCACTGTAGTCAGAAGCACCACGCCGTCCCTCGGCAGCAAAGACCAAAAAAACTAAGTCAAACAGAGTCACGCGTCAATCCTGAAACCCTAAGCATCAAATGAAGAGATAAAGAACTCAGTCAAGCACCAAATGGAATAAGAAACTGACCGAGAACAGAGAGTGAGGAGAGATACATGCAGAGGTCCCCTATCAGCTACCACAGCACAGATCTGCCATCTTGGACTCCTACCAGAGATCAGTGAACAGGGGTATGAGAAAGCCACTTCACAGAGCTTCCAGAAGGAGACAGAACAACTTGTAACCAGCAATATAGGCTTTCACACCCCACACCCTTCTTCACCCCACTTAGCCTCCTCTGCTTCCTGCAACCACAGTCTCTTGGCCAGGAAGCACCCCAGTGTCACTTGGATTCCACTTGCCCGTACTAGCTGGCTCCCTGAGTACCTTTTGTTGGCTGCTGGTGTTGCTTTTTTCCACTTCTTTACATTTCTTCCTTACCTCCCTCCACTTCCCCCTCCTTTCTCTCAAATACCTGGCTTCATGCGCCATCTTTGCTTTTTCCTGAAAGGCTGCAAAACACTGCTTGACTGTGAAACTGCTTCCTGGACTGAGCTGTCATGCTGGTAGGATCCCCGGGGCTTTTTGGTTTGTTTGCTCTGATTTGTTCTGTTTTAATTCATTTGTTTGTTTCCTTTCTCTTTTTTCAGCTTGGGAGCCCCTTCTAGCCGGGCAGTACCACTCGGCTTGGATTCTACTCCCATCCTCACTGCTGAGGCACAGGGACATCCCTGGGGGCATTTCTTTTTTCTTGTTTTTGGTTTCTGTTGTTTGTTTTCTTTTCTTCTCTCTCTTACTCCCTTTTTGTCTTTCTTCATTTCCATTTTCTCAGTTTATTCATTGTTTTTCTTTTACCCTTTTCTTTTTTTTTCATTTTTGTTTTTCCTCATTTCTCAGTCTTTCATCTCTCCACCCCAATAGCAAGCTCCCTTAGCACTCTTTTTTTGTTTGTGTGTATGTTTTTGGCTCCTGTTCCTCTCTCCTATTTCTCATCTTTCCCATACTCATCTTAGCTCCACACATCACAATCTACCCCCTCCTTCCTGCCTACCTACACTGTGTGCTGAACATCACACTGCCTTGCACTGATTCCTGGTCTGCACTGTCAGCCCTGGTACCTGCCACAAACAACCCATCCCAGAAACTCCCCTTCAGCTGGACCTGCCCTGCTGTACCATACCTGAGTGATTGACCCTGCCCATTGGAGAAAGAGGTGAAAAGTATCATGCCCACACACAAGCAAACAACAAAGAACATAGCCCGCCTGCTCAGACATAAACAAACAAAACAAAAAAGCAGGATGGAACCAACAAATCCACAATCAATCAACGAGGAAAATAACCACTGAATGCCCTGAAGACAGCAAACAATATCAAAACATTTACAAAAACAGGACAGGAAGGTTCCAGTAGGAGTCCAAAATAAAACACAAGATGACCTTCCAGTAGAAGAAAAGGCACCAGACCTAACTGATAGGGAATTCAAATCTTTAATATTCAGAATTATCCAAGAGTTGAAGCAAAAAGCAGACATATGAGGAAAAAATAGACAAATTCATGGAAAATACAGACAAAAAATGGAAGAATTCAAGAAAATAATACAGGAACAAAATGACAAAATAAATTCACAACTAGAAAACATACAAATATAACAATTGGAAATCCAAAAGATAAACAACAAGATTTCAGAAATGGACAGTGTCATAGAAGGGCTGAGGAGCAGGTTTGAAATGATGGAAGATAGGATCAGCAAAATTGAAGACAAACACTTGGCTACAACTCTGTTTGAGGAAAAATCAGAAAAAAGAATGAAGAAAAATGAAGAAACCCTGAGAATTATGTGGGATACAATCAAAAGCAAAAATCTGCAAGTGATCAGAGTTCCAGAACAGGGGGATACAACAGAAAACACAGAGAGGGTAATTGAAGAATTGCTGACAGAAAACTTCCACAATATCATGCAAGATGAAAAGCTGACCATCCAAGAAGCTTAACGAACCCCATATAGGATAGACCCCAAAAGACAATCACCAAGGCATATCATAATCACACTCACCAAAACCAGACAAACAAAGAATCCTGAAGAGCAGCTCAACAAAAACAAAAAGTCACATACAGAGGAGAAACAATAAGACTAAGCTCAGATTATTCAGCAGAAACCATGCAGGCGAGAAGGCAATGGGATGACATATATAAAACCTTGAAAGAAAAGAATTGCCAGCCAAGAATAATATAGCCTGCAAAACTCTTGTTCAAATATGATGGTGAAATCAGGCCATTTCCAGATAAACAGAATTTAAGGGACTATGTAAAAACCAAGCCAAACTTACAAGACTTATTAAAGGGAGTTCTTCAATCTGATAACAAACAACATCAGACCACAGGCTGAATACAGGACACAGGATTGTACTAGCCAGATACCAACCTAGGAAATGAACTCTTAAGGACTATGCAAAACCAAAAGAATTACAACAGGGAACCAGAGAGGTTAATCTGTAAATGACAACAGCATCAGAAAAATAAAGAGGGAATAAACGGTGTAGTTGTAGAACCTTCTAATGGAGAGGAAGGCAAGGCGATACTAAGCAATAATAGACTGGTTCAACTCTGAGAAGGTAAGGTTGAATTCCAAGGTAACCACAAAGAAAGTTAACAAACCTACTCATCAAAATAAAGAAGAAAAACATACAGTCTAGTAAAAACAAAACCTACAAGAACAGAAGAAATGAAAAAAAATCCATAAACAGAAGGAACTCAGCACAGGAGAGTAAGAGGAACAAAGAAAACATCAGCACCACAAAAAAAAAAGCACTACAAAATGCAATCCAACTCCTTTGGAATATATACTAGAGAAATAAGAGCTGTCACATGAACAGACATATGCACACCCATATTCATTGCAGCACTGTTCACAATAGCAAAAAGATGGAAACAACCTAGATGCCCATCAACAGATGAATGGAGAAACAAACTACGGTAAATACACACAATGGAGTATTATGCAACGATAAAGAACAATGATGAATCTGTGAAGCATCTCATAACATGGATGAAACTGGAGGATATTATGCTGAGTGAAATAAGTCAATCACAAAAGGACAGATATTGCATGAGACGTCTACTGTATAACTCATGTAAAAGTTTACACACAAAAAGAAACAATCTTTGTTGGTTACAAGGGATGGGAGGGGTTGGGGGGAACTAAATAGACAATAGATAAGTGGTAGCTTTGGTGAAGGGTAAGACAGTACACAATACTGGGGAAGCCAGCACAATTTGTACAAGGAAAGGTCATGGAAGCTCCATAGACACTTCCAAACTCCCTGAGAGACTGAACTGCTGGGGAGGGCTGTGGGGACCATGGTCTCAGGGAACATCTAGCTCAATTGGCATAACACAGTTTATAAAGACAATGTTCTACATTCTACCTTGGTGAGTAGCGTCTAGGGTCTTAAAAGCCTGTGAGCAGCCATCTAAGATACTCCACTGGTCTCACCCCTTTGGGAGCAAGGGAGAATGAAGAGAACAAGATACAAAGAAAAGATTAGTCCAAAGGACTAATTGACCACAGCTACCAAGGCCTCCACCAGACTGAGTCCAGTACAGCTAGATGGTGCCCGGCTACCACCACTGACTGCTCTGACTGGGATCACAATACAGGGTCCTGGACAGAGCTGAAAAAGGATGTAGAACAAAATTCTAACTCACACAAAAAAAGACCAGATTGACTGCCCTGACAGACTGGAGAAACCCCGTGAGTATGGCCCCCGGACACCCTTTTAGCTCAGTGGTGAAGTCACCCCCAAAGGTCACCGTTCAGCCGGGGATTGGATAGCCTCATAAAACAAAATGGGACTAATGAGGCACGGCAGTCCAGAGACAAGGACTATAAGGCAGGAGGGGACAGGAAAGCTGGTTATAGGGAACCCATGGTTGAGAAGGGACAGTGTTGACATGTCATGGGGTTGTTAGCCATTGTCATAGGGCAATATGTGTACTGTTTAATGAGAAACTATTTGTTCTGCAAATCTTCATCTAAGGTACCAAAAAAAAAAAAAGAATTATGTATGTGAGATCAAACTGACAACAGCAACTCAAAAGGTTTGTTGGGAAGCCAAGGGGGCAGTGAGTTGAAGATAATGGTGATGGAACATTTTGGAAAAGGATAGTGAGAATATCAGCACAACTGGAGGAATGTAATCAGTGTCACTAAATTGTACATGTAGAAACTTTTGAAATGGTTTAACTTTGGCTATGTATATTTTCTCCAAAAATAGTTCCTCCAAGGTTGAGAAGGGAGAGTGTTGACATGTCGTGGGGTTGTTAACCAATGTCATAAAACGATATGTGTACTGACTGTTTAACGAGAAACTATTTCTTCTGTAAACCTTCATCTGAAGTACAATAAAAAAAATTAAAAAAATAAATAAACACATTGAAATTACTTCCATGAATAGGCATTTTATGCCCACAGCTCTTCTTCCAGTATCAAAACCTGTGTACTTAGAGAATGACTTGGCTTCTAGTATTTCACCCAAAGTTGCTTTTGCCAAGGAATGTATTTCATAATAAAGTAAGTATGACACTTAGCTACTGCCTATAGAATTCTTTCATTGTATATTCCATCACTCAGAAGCAGCTGTAATGAGAGAATGGCAGAATAGCCTACTGAAGACTCAATTACAGCACCAGTTGGGAGAGAACATCCTGGAGATTTGTGTTTTGATCCTTCAGGATGCAGTGTATACTCCAAATAATCAAGGTATATGCTGCAGTTTTGCCCATGCTCCAAGAAATGAATCCAGGAAAGAAAGGCTGAGTTATGAGTGGCTCCTCTCATTATTACACATAACTTTGGCTTTCTATCCCCACAATTTTGACCACTGCTAATTTGAAGTTATTAGGCAATGGCAGGTGACAATGCTTGCATCACCTGACCAGATAAATAACTCAGACGAATTGTGGTACTCCAAAAAATAAAAATAAAAACACTGGCATTGACATTGAGTCAATTCTGACTCATAGTCACCCCAAGCCTTACAGAATAGAACTGCTCCATAGGGTTTTCTTGGCTGTAATATTTGCAGAAGTAGATTGCCAGGACTTTCTGTGCCACTGGGTGGGTTTGAATTGCCAACCTTTAGGTTAGCAGTCAAAATTGGCCAAAAAATAGATGGTAGAAGAAGGAAATTATAACTATAAACCACAGCCTCTTGAACAGTTATAGAAACAGGACTGATGCAGTTATGTACATTTTCTTCCTTATGTATTTTGTGTTTGTACACAACATTCTCACACACACAGATTCATATTAACCATTTTTACTCTTCTGTTCTTCACCCTTATCATTTTATATAAGAATTCCTGATAGTGGTTAGCCTTGTAACATTATCTCTAATTTATGGGATATTCAAGAGTCATTATGACTGAGTGAAAGGAGTAATTTACGTTGCTCAGAGAAGGATACAGTGACAGTTGCCCAAAAATTATACCGTAACCATTGGGACTTTGTGTCTCTTGTTTTTGGAGAGAGTGTGTCTTAGTTACCTAGTGCTTCTATAACAAAATAAACCACAAGTGAGTGGCTTTAAAAAACAGAAATGTATTTCCTCATGGTTTTGGAAGCTAGAAGTCCAAACCAAGGAATCAGCTTTAATGGAAGGCCCTTCCCTGTCAGCAGCCCCAGGATTTCCTTAGAGTTCCTTGGTGTTTCTTGGTGTCTGTCATCACCCATGTGTGTCTCTGTGCTTATTCTGCACTTTTTTATCACTTAGAAGTGTTTGGGTTTAGGACCCACCCTATTCTATTCTGGTATGAGCTCATTAACATAACAAAAGAAAACCCCTATTTCAAACAGGCTCACATTTACCAGTACTGGGGTTAAGATTTCAACATATATTTTTGCAGGACAGGAGTCAATCCATAAAAGAGGGTGAAAGTGTCAGTTGTACAAAGTATGCTTATGTGTTGTTAGGTTGAAGCATAAATATATTGTTATGATATGGAAATTGAAATATGTAGAAGAGTTTGTGCGAGTGTTGTATGACCAATGAGGTGGACTAGGATGATAAATGCTTTATTCCATTCCAAATCTAGGCTCCTAGTGGTAATGCCAAGTCTGAGAACACTGTAAACGTCACTTCTCTTGTCAATTGACTCCTTATCAGGCTCTATCAATAAGTGCACTAAAAAAAATACGAAAATGGAAAACAGGGAGAATCAACGTCCTACTTTTTCATTTTGATTGCTGTTCTTGTCAGTATTACTCCAGCTTCTTTTTTTATCCAAAACTTATTTATCATGCACCTTCAAAAGTATCAGCACCAGCTGAACAGCAACTTCCCCTCAGAGATTTGAGCCCCACCTCCAAAGGGGCCATCCTCTGAATTTCTATATTTTGATAACCTTAATTGCTTCCATTTGTTCCCTTAGCCCAACAGGTGGTAGCTGTTTTTGCTGCTATTATTTCATTTTATTTTGAATTTGCTCTTTATAGCCCTCTAACACCTGTAACCAATTCCTAAATAATATAATTTCTGTTGAAATTTCTAGTGGGGTTTCTGTTTTATTACCCTGAGAATGACTCATACGTCATTGCTTGCAATCAGCACCATATCTTATAACCATTCGGAAATTCTGAAGTTCCATGAATAGAGCAAGTACTTCCATTCATGTATGATTTTGGTCATCTATTCTCCCTACCTGAATGCCTTACAATGACTAATTGTTCATGACACGGATCAAGAGTCACCCATCTCTAAAGCAGTCCCCCTCCGCCCATTGCTCAACACACAATCCCATGAACAGTTTCTTTCTTCTTGTCAAGGCTATATTTTTATATGTCACTAGTTTAACATTCATTAAAACTATTTCCAAATGGTTATTTATGTATTTTTTTCCCATTAACCTATGAGTCTTAAAGGCAGAAATCCCTTTTGTTTTTAAAAGTTCATTATCTAGCACAGCACCTGTGGTATAATAGAATATAAATAAACAGTTAATGAATAAATTAATAACTCAAGACCTTCAATGTTTATTTCTCTCTCATTCTAAATTCTAGGCAAACTGTTTAGTTCTTTCAAATTGTGACAGTTGCTTACTAGAGACATTAAGACAAGATTTATATTATTACAATTTCTTAAAGTTCTGTTTATCTCTTAGTTTTAAAAAATCATTTTCCCCAATTACATATATATCTATTTTTAAGTCTTATACTTGTTCTAAGGTACCATCAAGTCAGTTCCAACTCATAGTAACCCTATGTACAACAGAACAATACACTGCCTGGACCTGTGCCATCCTCACAATCATTGCTATGTTTAAGCCCATTGTTGAAACCACTGTGTCAATCCATCTCCTTCAGGGTCTTCTTGTTTTTTGCTGACATCTACTTTACTAAGCATGATGTCTTTATCCACAGACTGGTCCCTCCTGATAACATGTCTAGAGTACTTGAGACAAAGTCTCACCATCCTCCCTTCTAAGGAGCATTTTGGCTATACTTCTTCCAAGACAGATTTGTTTGTTCTTATGGCAGTCCATGGTGTATTCAATATTCTTTATCAACACCGTAACTCTAATGCATCAATTGTTCTTCAGTCCATTCAGCTTATTCATTTTCCAGCTTTCTCATGGATATAAGGTGATTGAAAATAACATGGCTGGGTGTGGCCAAGATGGCAGTGTAGTAAGAAGCTTCCTATATCCCTCTTACACAAAGACCTGGAAAAACAAGTGATTTGATTCTATATGAATACCTAGGAGCCCCGAACAAGCCAAAGTTGAGGAATCTAACTGAGTGACGGGGGGAGAGGGAGACGGTTTGGAAGAAGTGAAGAGTGCCAGAGCCGTGGCAGCGAAACTGCAGCTCTACAGCAATGCCGGTCGGCAGTGAAGCAGGCAAACACCTGTGCTGTGCACGTGCTCAGGAAGCAGCTTCCACATCAGGAGAGACCCAGTGGCAGAGATTCTGCCTGGACACTCTGAACCAGTGAAAAGCAGCACAAGTGGCTAAGATAAGTACATGTATGTGGCCTTTCACGGGGATTAAAAAAAAAAAAGGCTCATTTGGGAAAAACCTCTCTCCCTTTTACCTCCTTCCTCTGTGCTCTGCACTGGGTGTCCACTGGGCCAGAAGTAGATCCCAAAAGGCGCCCTGACACATACTCCTGGCCTTGGAGAGGGAACAAATAAGCTACTGGCTCCCTTAAGCCAGGAACACAGGGTCGGCACAGCTCTTTTGCTGGGCACAGGTATAAGGGGTCCACAGACTCTGAGCACCTTACACCCCTGTATAGACTTGTGGGGACCCATCTCAACAGCATTAGCCCACACTACCACAGTATAACAGGGCAAACATCTGAAGTTTAACTTCAACTGTTTCAGCTGTGAAGTGGCAGATTTGTGACCCTTGAAACAGCCCTGCCCCTTAAGTAGGCACTTTTATCGATCTGCAACAGGAGCTTGAGGACTGGTGGCATCACCTAAACCTCCTAGTCACCTGCTACAGGAGTCCAAGAAAAAGTGGTGCCCTCAAGACTTTACAGCCAACAGAGTGGGGTGCTCATAGTCCGGCTGCAAAACTCACCTACCTACTCACCCTAGAGAAAAGGGACATGCTTTCCTTTCAAACTCTCAGGGGCAGCCGTCAGCACCCTGCCTGGCTCAGCGTGTGATCTGCTACCACAGCCAGAGTCCAGTGCCTGTACCAATCACCCATGTCTCTCTAGGACTGTGAGTGAGAGCCTGCATCACACAATTAGTGATCAACTGCCTGGACACCTAAGCTGAACCAATATAGGAAAACTTAATGGACTACTGTGTGCACATACTTAATTACAGAACTAACTACCTGGTGACAGTCCGTTAGAGATTCAGAGGTGTCAATAATCAAACTAGTGCACACGAGCAAACTATCTGGGCATATCAAAACAAATATAAAATAAAATTATAATAACTTATTGATGGCTCAGAGACAACAGTCAATATCAAATCACATAAAGAGGCAGTCCAGGATGGCTTCAGCAAGCTCCCAAAATAAACAATCAATAAATTCTCTGGAGGAAGAGAATTTCTTGGAATTACCAGAGGCAGAATACAAAAGATTAATATACAGAACTCTTCTAGAAATTAGAAAGGAAATTTTACAGCATGCAGAAACAGTCAGGGAACACACAGACAAAGGAGTAGCAGAACATAAAAAAGTTTTTCAAGAACATAATGACAAATTTAGTAGGCTGCAAGAATCCATAGAGAGACAGCAATCAGAAATCCAGAAGATTAATAATAAAATTTCAGAATTAGACAACTCAATAGAAAGTCATACCAGCAGAATTGAGACAGTAGAAGTTAGAATTACTGACATTGAAGATAAAACACTTGACACCAACTTATTTGTGGAAAAATCAGACAAAAGCATTAAAAAGAATGAAGAAACTCTAAGAGTCATGTGGGACCCTATCAAGACAAATAACCTACGAGTGATTGGAGTACCAGAATGGGGGGAATAACAGAAAATACAGAGAAAATTGTTGAAGATTTGTTGACAGGAAACTTCACAGATATCATGAAAGATGAGAAGATATCTATCCAAGATGCTCATCAAACCCCATACAAGGTAGATCTCAAAAGAAAGTCACGAAGACATATTATTATCAAACTTACCAAAACCAAAGATAAAGAGAGAATTTTAAGAGTAGCTAGGGATAAAATAAAAGTCATCTACAAAGGAGAGTCAATTAGAATAAGCTCGGACTACTCAGCAGAAACCATGCAGGCTAGAAGGCAATGGGATGACATATATAAAGCCTTGAAGGGAAATAACTGTCAGCCAAGAGTTATATATCCAGAAAAACTGTCTCTCAAATATAATGCTGAAATTAGGGCATTTCCAGATAAACAGAAGTTCAGGGAATTTGGAAAAACCAAACCAAAAATTAAAGAAATACTAAAGGGAAACTTATGGTTAGATAATAACACCAGATAACAACACTAGACTAGAACACAGGACAGAGCAACCAGATATTGCCTCAGATATGGATATTGAAAATACATCAGAGCTAAAACATTGAAAATAGGGAAACAGATATCAATATGTAAAAAAGGACAATATTAAAACAAAAAAGAGGGACTTAAAAAAGAGAGACATTGATTTTTCATTGGAGGGGAAGATAAGGCGATATAAAGTAATAAAAGACTGGTATAAACTTAGAAAAATAGGGGTAAATATTAAGGTAACCACAATGGAATCTAACAATCCTACAAATCAAAATAAAAAAGTAGAAAAACATAAAGACCCAGCAAACACAAAATCTACAACAATGAAAAAGATGAAATATATATGTATATA
>NW_004443979.1:149043-177401 GCF_000243295.1 Trichechus manatus latirostris
CTATTTTTCTGCCACAGTAGTCAAAACAGCCTGGTTCTGGTAGAACAATGGATACATAGACCAATGAACAGAGTTGAGAATCCAGATATAAGCTCATCCATCTATGAGCAGCTAATATTTGACAAAGGCCCAAAGTCCATTAATTGGGGAAAAGACAGTCTCATTAACAAATAGTGCTGGCATAACTGGATATCTATATGCAAACAACTGAAACAAGACCCATACCTCACACCATGTACAAAAACTAACTCAAAATGGATCAAAGATTTAAATATGAAATAGAAAATGATAAAGATCATGAAGAAAAAATAGGGACAATGCTAGGAGCCCCAATTACATGGCATAAAAACAATACGAATTATAAGTAACAATGCACAAGGACCAGAAGTGAGAGTGTATAACTAGGAGCTCCTAAAAATCAAACACTTATGTTCATCAAAAGACTTCACCAAAGGAGTCAAAAGACAACCTACAGACTGGGAAAAAAATTTTTGGCTACAACAAATCCGATCAGTGTTTAATCTCTAAAATCTACAAAATACTGGAAAACCTCTACAACAGAAAGACAAATAACCCAATTAAAAAATGAGCAAATGATATGAACAGGCACTTCACTAAAGAATATATTCAGGCAGCTAACAGACACATGAAGAAATGCTCACGATCATTAGCCATTAGAGAAATGCAGATCAAAACTACGGTGAGATATCATCTCACCCCTACAAGGCTAGCATTAATCCAAAAAACACAAAATAATAAATGCTGGAGAGTTGTGGAGAGATTGGAACACATATACACTGTTGTTGGGAATGTCAAGTGGTATAACCACTTTGGAAATTGATTTGCCCCTTCCTTAAAAAGCTAGAAATAGAAGTACCATTCGATCCAGCTATCCCACTCCTTGGAATATATCCTAGAGAAACAAGAGCTGTCACACGAATAGATATATGCACACCCATGTTCATTGTAGCTCTGTTCACAATAGCAAAAAGATGGAAGCAACCTAGATGCCCATCAAGGGACGAAAGGATAAAGACATTATGGTATATCCCCACAATGTAATATTACACAACGGTAAAGAACAATGATGAAACTGTGAGACATTGTATAACATGGTGGAAGCTGGAACTTATTATGCTGAGTGAATTTAGTCAGTCACAGAAGGACAAATATTGTATAATACCACTATTATAAGAACTCAAGAAAACATTCTTTGATGGTTACAGGGGTGTAGAGGGAAGGTGAGTGTTATTCACTAACTAGATAGTAGATAAGAATCATCTTAGGTGAAGGGAAGGACAGCACTCACTACAGGGGAAGCCAGCACATCTGGACTAAACCAAAGGTAAGAAGTTTCCTCAACACAGTCAAATACTTTGAAAGACAAAGTAACAGGGATGGGAGGTCTGGGGACCATGCTTTCAGGGGACATCTAGGTCAATTGGCATAACAAAGCTTATTAAGAAAATGTTCTGCATCCTACTTTGGTAAGTGGCGTCTGGGGTCTTAAAAGCTTGCAAGCAGCCATCCAAGATACATCAATTTGTCCCAACCACTTGGAGTAAAGGAGAACGAAGAACACCAAAGACACAAGGGAAGTATTAGCCCAAGAGACAGAGTGGGCCACATAAACCAGAGACTTCATCAGCCTGAGACCAGAAGAACTAGATGGTGCCCAGGTACCACCAGTGAACGTTCTGACAGGGAACACAACAGAGGGTCCCTGATGCAGCAGTAGCAGGATGGGATGCAGAACTCAAATTATAGTAAGAAGACCAGACTTAATGGTCTGACTGAGACTGGAGGTGCCCCAGAGAGCATGGCCCCTGGACTCTCTATCAGCCCAGAACTAAAACAATTTCCGAGGCCAACTCTTCAGATAGGGGTTGGACTGGACTGTGGGACATAAAGTGATACTCGTGAAGAACGTGCTTCTTAGTCAAGTAGGTACAAGAGACCAAAGGAGCAGCTTCTGTCCAGAGGTGAGATGGGAAGGCAGAGAGAGGAGCTGGCTGAATGTTCACGGGGAATCAGGTGCAGAGGGGAGTAGTGTGCTGTCGCAAATGGGTAAGAGGTTGGGGTCTCATAACAATGTATGTAAAAAAAAAATTTTGTGTGGGAGACTAACGTGAAATGTAAACTTCATTTAATTACAACAATAAAAAAAAAAGACTTGCCCCAAATTTTAATTATGGTTTAAAATATTTTACAACTTTTATAGTTTGTACTTTTTTTTTTCTTCAAAATTAACCTAAATATATTTAGTGGGAATTTACTGTTTTCTCATTGTGTTGTAAATATTTTTTTAAGAATAGTATCACTTTACAAGTATTTTAAAAGATGGCTAGCATTTTTTTCCTTTATTCTTTGTCTCATCTTCTTGAGCATTTAGCCTTCTCTAAGAACAAAGAAATCACTCTGATGTAGGCTTTCAAAAAAAAAGAAAATGACATGCTTGGTTCAGGTACACCTTAGTCCTCAAGGCGACGTCTTTGTTTTTTAACATTTTACAGAGGTCTTTTGCAGCAGATCTGTGCAGCGCAACACGTCCTTTGATTTCTTGACTGCTGTTTCCATGGGCGTTGATTGTGGATCCAAGTAAAATGAAATCCTTGACAGCTTCAGAATTTTTTCAGTTTGTCATGATGTTGCTTACTGGTACAGTTGTGAAGATTCTTGTTTTCTTTATGTTTAGGTGTAATCCATACTGAAGGCTGTTGTAGTCTTTGATCTTCATCAGTAAGTGCTTCAAGTCCTCTTCACTTTCAGTAAGCAAGTTTGTGTCATCTGCATTTCTCATGTTGTTAATGAGTCTTCCTCCAATCCTGATGCCGCGTTCGTCTTCAGATTGTCCAGCTTCTTGGTTTATTTGCTCACGATACAGAATGAATAAGTGTGGTGAAAGGATACAGCCCTGATGCACTGCTTTCTTGATTTTAAACCATGCAGTATCCCCTTGTTCTATTGGAATGACTGCCTCTTAGTCTATGAACAGGTTCCTCATGAGCACAATTAACTGTTCTTGAATTCACATTCTTTGCAATGTTAGCCATAATTTGTTATGATCCACACAGTCAAATGCCTTTACATAGTCAATACAACACAAGTAAATATCTTTCTGGTATTCTCTGCTTTCAACCAAGATCCATCTGACATCAGCAATGATATCCTTCATTCCACATCCTCTTCTGAATCCATCTGGAATTTCTGGCAGTTCCCTGTCAATGTACTGCTGCAACAGTTTTTGAATGATCTTCAGCAAAATTTTACTTGTGTGGGATATAAATGATATTGTTCACTAATTTCTGTATTCTGTTGGATGACCTTTCTTTGGAATGGGTACAAATATGGATCTCTTCCAGTCAGTTGACAATGTAGCTGTCTTCCAAATTTCTTGGCTTAAACGAGTGAGCGCTTCCAGCTTTGTATGCATCTATTGAAACATCTCAATTGGTATCTACCAATTTGTTTTTCGTCAATGCCTTCAGTGAAGCTTGGACTTCGTCCTTCAATACCATTGGTTCTTGATTATATGCTACCTCCTGAAATGGTTGAATGTTGACCAATTCTTTTTGGTACAGTGACTTTGTGTATACTTTCTATATTCTTTTGATGCTTCCTGCATAGTTCAATATTTTGCCCATAAACCAAAAACTGAATCAGTTGCCACTGAATCAATTCTGACTCATAGCAACACTATAGACAGAGTAAAACTGCCCCATGGAGTTTCCAAGGAGATTTGAACTGCTGACCTTTTGGTTAGCAGCCAAGCTCTTAACCACTGCACCACTAGGGCTCCAATAGAATCCTTCAATATTGCAAGTGGACGCTTGAATTTTTTCTTCAGTTTTTTTCAGGTTGAGAATTGCCTACCCTGTTTTTCCCTTTCGGTTTTCTAACTCCAGGTTTTTGCACATTTCATGATAATACTTTACTTTGCTTCTTGAACCACCCTGAAATATTCTGTTCAGCTCTTTTGCTTCATCATTTCTTCCATTCACTTTAGCTTCCCTGTGTTCAACAGTAAGTTTCAGAGTCTCTTCTGACATCCCCTTTGGTCTTTTCTTTCTTTCCTGTCTTTTTAATGACCTTTTGCTTTCTTCATATACTATGTCCTTGATGTCACCCCACAACTCATGTAGTCTTCGTGCATTAGTGTTCAACGAATCAAATCTATTCTTGAAAAGGTCTCTAAATTCAGGTGGGATATACTCAAGGTGGTACTTTTGTTCTTGTGGACTTGTTTTAATTTTCTTCAGTTTCAACTTGAATTTACATAAGAGCAATTGATGGTCTGTTCCACTGTTGGCCTCTGGCCTTGTTCTGACTGATGATATTGAACTTTTCCATCATCTCTTTCCACAGATGTAGTCTATTTAATTCCTGTGTACTCCATCTGGTAAGGTCTATGTGTACAGTCACGGTTTATGTTATTAAAAAATTATGTATTTGCAATGAATAAGTAATTTGTCTTCCAGAATTCTCTCATGCTATTTCCAGCATTGTTTCTATCACCAAGGTCATATTTTCCAAGCACCAATCTTTCTTCTTTGTTTCCAACTTTCACATTCTAATCACCAGTAATTATCAATGCATCTTGAGTGCATGTTTGATAAATTTCAGACTGCAGAAGTTGGTAAAACATGTTCAACTTCTTCATCTTTGGCATTAGTGGTTGATGTGTAAATTTTAATAATAGTCTCTTTAACTGGTCTTGCTTGCAGTCATATGGATATTATCCTATCACCAATAGTGTTGTACTTCAGGATAGATGTTGAAATGTTCTTTTTGATGATGAATGTGACACCATTCCTCTTCAATTTGTTGATCCCAGCATAGTAGACCGTATGACTGTCTGATTCAAAATGGCCAATACCAGTCCATTTCAGTTCACTAATGCCCTTATGCATTCCATTTCATTTTTGATGAATTCCTATTTTCTAGGATTCATATTTCATAGATTCCACATTCCAATTATTAAAGGATGTTTGCAGTTATTTCTTCTCATTTTGAGTCGTGTAACATCAGTAAATTACTGTCCTGAAAGCTTTACTCCATTCATATCACTGAGATTAACTCACTTCGAGGAGGCAGCTCTTCCCCAGTTGCATTTTGCATGCCTTCCAACCTGAGGGGGGTCTCATCTTCTGGCACTATATCAAAGTTCAGCTGCTATTCATAAGGTTTTCACCAGTCAATGTTTTTAGAAATAGCTACATCTTTCTTTCTGATCTGTCTTAGCCTGGAAGCTCCACTGAAACCTGTCCACCATGGGTGACCCTGCTGGTATTTGAAGCTATACCAGTGGTATAGCTTCCAGCATCACAGCAACATGGAAGCCATAGCAGTATGACAAACTGACAGACAAGTGGTGGAAAATCTTATAAAATACTGAGAAAACCCAAAAGTTATCACTCATTATTTTACTGTCAAGAAGTAAATCTTCTTAAAATTTGGTACATTTCCTTTCAGCCTATACTTACATAAATTTCTTTTAAATCTAGCAATAATTTAGAAATAGAGTCTATGGGATAGACAAGGAAACTTAAGAAACAGCAAACTATTCCATTTTTATGTGTTATTAATCTAGAAGTAAAATAATTCAAAATGAAATTCTCTAAATCCTAAATCAATTCAAAGTTCATACTACACACACACACACACACACACACACACACATTTGTACATATGCTGGTGTGAAAAAGAAAAATATTATTTTATCATATGACACCAAGTTCTTCTCAGGGAAAGAACTCTCTGTTTAACAAGCTGATGATATATGAAATAAAGTCTCTAAATAGAGGGCTCTAAGTAGACAAAGTGGTGAAGGGCTTAGCCACTAACTGAAAGATTGGTGGTTCAAACCCACCAGCCGCTCTGCAGGAGAAAAGTGTGGCAGTCTACTTCCATAAAGATTAGGGCTATGGAAACCTTATGGGGAAGTTCTATCCATCCTATAGGGTCACTATGAGTTGGAATGGACTCAGTGGCAATGGGTTTTTAAGTAGACAAAAAAGATAATTAATGCTTTAACCATATGAAATAAGCAGGTATTTGGGGATGAGAGCTGGAGAAGTATCGAGAGAGTATTATGTACAGCATGGCAGGTGTTTGGAGCCCAGTGCATCAAAATGAAAACAGGACTTCTTAAAAAGAGGGTGTCAAATATTTAATTTCATTTGTATCGTTACAATATAATCACTTACAGTCTGCTCAAACCTACAGCAGAGTCTGCTATAAGCTAAAAGATCTTGTATGAAAGGTTGTCTTCGTAAAAATCAAGTAAAATAGTCTGAGTCCATGATCGGGTTGGTCTTGAGGTGAGATAAGTGAGGGCACTGGTAGTTCAGTGGTAGAATTCTCACCCTCAGCACAGGAGATTTGGGTTCAATTCTCAACCAGTGCACCTCATGTGCAGCCACCATCTGTCAGTGGAGGCTGTGTGTTGCTATGATGCTAAACAGGTTGCAGCAGAGTTTCCAGACTAAGGCAGACTAGAAAGGATAGTCTGGTTGATTCTGAAAATCAGTCAATAAACACCCCATGGATCACAAAAGTCTGATTCGCAACTGATCATGGGGATGGCATAAGACTGGTAGCCTTTCGTTCTGTTGTGTGTGAGATCTGCATGAGTTGCTGACCAACTTGAAGGAAGATAACAGCAACAACAGTGGTGAGATAAAGCGATGTTTCCAAGAAGCTGACTGAAGATTGAGATTCCAATAGAAGTAAAATCTGAGCCTGAGGTAAAAGAAAAAAAATATAAATCTCCATAATTTCACACTGATCTTGTGTATGTCTGTTTAGGAGAGTCACCATTAAAACCTGAGGAAATGTAGGACAGTTGTTAAAACTGAGCTTCAGAAGGTGACAGGAAAGCTGGTGATAGGGAACCCAAAGTTGAGTAAGGACAGTGTTGACATGTAGTGGGGCTGATAACTATTGTCATAGGGAAACGTGTACTAAATGTTTAATGAGAAACTATTTTGTTCTGTAAACCTTCATCTAAAGTAAGAATAGCAGCACAACTGGAAGAACGTAATCGATGTCACTGAATTGTGCATGTAGAAATTTTTGAAACGGTATATCTTTGGCTATGTATATTTTCACAAAAAAAAAATCGAGAAGGGAGAGGGTTGACATGTTATGGGGTTGTTAACCAATGTCATAGAACAATATGTGTACTGACTGTTTAATGAGAAACTATTTGTTCTGTAAACCTTCACCTAAAGTACAATTAAAAAAAAAAAAAACTGAGCTTCACTTATATCATTAAAGGCAACGTGATCCCTACTAACGTAGGAAGAAATACATACCTGCCTGCTGTACACTTAGTTTGTATTTAGGAAGGAAAGCCCATCTGACACATGGTATACAGTTTATGCAGCATGCTGTCTATATTATTCAACCTGCAAGTGCCTTGTCAGAAAACATAAAAAAGAAGAAAATATTATGTGAAAAGAGGTAAATCTCAATAAGGGAAATGATACAGATGTCTGAAATATACAATTTCTCATACAATAGTTTCATGGAAATGATAAGAAAATGAGAGAAAACAGACCACTGAAAAGTAGAAGTAATATTTAATTAGGGATTTTAATGTTTAAAAAGGAGCCATGGTGGGTCAATGGGCAAGTGCTCGGCTGCTAACTGAAAGGTTGGTGGTTCCAACCTACCTAGAGGCTCCACGGGAGAAACACCTGGTGATATGTTCTTAAAAAGATTATAGCCTAGAAAACCCTGTAGGGTAGTTCTATTCCATCACATGGGGTCTCTATCAGTAGAAAATCAACTTGACTGCATGTAACAACAGCAATTATGGTTTTAAAAAGCAGTGCACTTCCTGTCAAACTGGGGAAAACTCCTAATTAGCACAGACTCTTTTTTTTAAGACAAAATAACATCTTATTTTTCGATTTCTGTAATGCCAGAGGTCTTTTAGAAACATTAATACATTTCTTCAGTGTAACTGTAGCTACATGTGACTTCAGTTAATTTATGCAGTTATAAATATAAAGACAAAATGTTCTGGACATTTCCACCAAATACACCAACAATTTTTTTTAAAGTTCCAGGCATAGAATTTAGAATTCATGATTCTTGTTCTCTTCTGCTTTTTATTAATCATGTACCCATTTTCAACCTTAAAGTAAGAAATTAATAACATAAAGCTCATAAAAATGTATCCAACATTCAGTTATTTAATGTGCATGACAATGGGAAAATAGCATGCAATTCATCCTGTTATGACCATCATCAGAACTTAAATTAAAATTTTTCAAAACAAGTCATTTTATTTGTTTCATGAAGAAAATTATAATACAAATTTTGATATCAATAAAAATATTTTTATTTAACTCAGATTCAAAGGTTTTCAAAATTAACAAAATAACATAACATAAAAAAACATATTTCAAACTTAGCAATTATCTTGAACTGACTCTTCTTCTGAATTTTACCTTTTAGTACTAACTTTTATTAATAAAGGAGCCCCTGTGATGCAGTGGATTGACTGCTAACTGAAAGGTCAACAGTTCGAGACCACCAGCAACTCTGCAGGAGGTAGATGTGGCAGCTTGCTTCGATAGAGATTTACAGCCTTGGGAACTCTATGGGGATGCTATGAGTTGGAATCGATTCAACGTCAATGAGTTTTTGTTTTCTTATTAATAGAATTTTGCCTGCCCTCAAATTCAGTTTGCATTCTTAAATATTTCATAATTATAACTGGATAAATTACATACATCATGAGAAACATTGATGAACTGAAAATGTTGTTAAGTACATGGCATTTCTTTAATTTTTTCCTGTCTACTTCATAGAATCATTAACATCCAGGCATGATACCTAAATATTTCTAAAATAGTTATAATTCAGGAGGTGCTTTTAAACCCAAATGAGATTGTTGGGGCTAGTATCCTCATTGACACACTGACATTCTGTTAGTAAAATATATTTTATATGACATTAAACTAGTCCATTGTCTAAACTTGACAATATGGTTTATACTCCACAAATGTGAAGAAAATCATGATCTTGAAATATTGACTAGTTTTGTTTTTTAATGTGAACTCTACATTCTCTCATGTATCTAAGCATAATTTGTATTTCCAAGTTTCTTTTCTGCCAAACATGAGCAATATAGTGGTGCAAATGATATATATAGAAAGAGTAGTTTCTAAATTAAAAGTAAAATTTTTAGTTTTGATATATTGCTCCTTAGAAATAAGGATGGCGAGACATTGTAACTACTCAAAATAGGCAATGGCTGTTACAGTCTGTCTTATTTACTAACTGAAAATAAACTTGCATTTAATTATACTATGTTGAGTCTTCTCTTACCTATCTTGCAAGTAACTTTAGCTTCCATATTGGTACTTATATCACAGTAGCTTATTTTGTCCTTTCATAGTCAAAGTGCAGTTGGTAAGTACAATATTGTTTAATTCTTATGCATGTATTTAATTACTGAAATTAAAATTTAACATTTTAAAGTATAACATGGAATTTAAATACTTTTAGTACATGTTAAATACATTTAAAATTAAAGCTATATGATGATTTGGTGAGAGCTTATATTGTTCTGTTAGTTATTTGTTGAGAGATTTCACTTAGTAGCTTTTACTTTCCTGAACTCACTACATTTCAAGCCCTGGCTCACGCTCAAAATTTACTTGCTCAAAAAGTTCATTTGGCAGTGTCACAGATTTGATAAAACTTTGGAATGTTGACTAATTCTAACAAAGCTTAATATGGGACTGATTTTTTTTTAATGGAAGGCCAATTGGTTAACATATAAGGAGACATATAAAGGCTAAAAAGAACAAACTTACAGATCTTCTGGTTAATATATTCTATAAAAATGCAAGATACAAGGAAATGAAATTATGGTAAAGATGTAGCTTAGTACTCATAGCATCAGAAACAGGACGATTTGAAGTATTTATCCTTTCATTCAGTCGTATTAAATAGGGCCTAAAATATGTGGGGCTCTCGGTGAAGGGTGGAAATTCACCAAATGGCTAGACCAAGCTTCAGTCTTATACTCTAGTAAGTGTCCAAACTTCTATAATCATATATGGATAGTAAACTGTTAGTGGTAGAAGGACAAGCAACATTGTGATTGTGTAGGAGTATGGTGTGGTGCTTGTCAAGTCAATGAAAGCAAATCAAGAAAGATTAGGCAAGCAGACGGCAGTCTATTTTTACTAAAGGGCTAGATCTGGCACCTTGACCAGACTGGTTCAGGCTGTAGAGTAGAACACACTGTTCTCACCTGAAATATGATTTGTTGCTTTGGGTCAAGCATACCTTAGTCCTCAAAGTGGCATCTTTGCTTTTTAACACTTTAAAGAGGACTTTTACAGCAGATTTGCCCACTGCAATATGCTGTTTGATTTCTTGACTGCTGCTTCCATGGGTGTTGATCGTGGATCCAAGTAAGTAAAATGAAATCCTTGGCAACTTCAATCTTTTCTCCATTTATCATGATGTTGCTTACCGGTCCAGTTGTGAGGATTCTTGTTTTCTTTATGTTGGGGTATAATCCATACTATAGTCTGTAGTCTTTGAGCTACATCAATTAGTGTTTCAAAACCTCTTCACTTTCAGAAGGCAAGGTTGTGTCATCTGTATATCACAGGTTGTTAACGAGACTTCCTCCAATCCTGATGCTGTGTTCATCTTCATATAGTCCAGCTTCTCAGATTATTTGCTCAGCATACATATTGAATAAGTATGGTGAAAGGATACAACCCTGACACACATATTTCCTGATTTTAAACCACACCCCTTTTTCTGTTTAACAACTGCCTGTTGGTCTATGTACAAGTTCATCAAAAAGAACATTTCAAGATTTGTCTTGAATTATAAGGCTGTCAGTGATAGGGTAATATCCATATGTATGCCTACAAGAAATATCAGTTAATATGACTATTATTCAAATTTACATGCCAACCACTAATGCCAAAGATGAAGAAATTGAACTTTTTACCAACTTCTGTGGTCTGAAATTGATCAAACATGCAATCAAGATGCATTGACAATTACTGGCAATTGGCATCCGAAACTTGGAAACAAGTATTCACAGTTGAAAAATATGGCCTTGGTGATAGAAACAATGTAGGAGATTGCATAACAGAATTTTGCAAGAAGGACTTATTCATTGGAAATCTAATATGTAGTTTTGCAGAAAATAGGCTAAGCTTTCAAAATGTTGAATAGTAGCCTTCCATTTACAAGAACTAAAGCTGCAATTCAAACAAGTTTGCCTGACATTTCTTATCATTCAATTTGTCAGTACATTAAGATTTATAATAGGTGATATCTTCTAAAATCCCAAAAATAAATAAAAAATATAAACACCATCAACTGTTGATGAACTTTCTATTCCTGTTATTTTAATAATCAAAAGAAGGTTAGCTACTTTTTACTAGGGGTTTCATGATTTTTTATATAACTTAAATCAATAAAAGATAATATAAAAACTTGTTACCATTGAGTCAGTTCCAACTCATATCTACCCTATAGGACAGAATAGAACTGCCCCATAGAGTTTCCAAGGCTGTAATCCTTATGGAAGCAGACTATGACATGTTTCTCCCATGGAACAGCTTGTGGGTTGGAATCATCAGACTTTTGGTTAGCAGCTGAGCCCTTAACCACTGCACTACTGGGGCCCCTTCAAATGATGATAGAGTGTTTACACAGTATAAGTTTCTCCCTGAGTGAGTGATCCAAGAATGAGCACAAGGAGGAAGCTACAATGCCTTTTATATCCCAATTTCAGAAGTAGCACCATTATTTCTACCTCACTCTATCCATTAGTAGACTTGGACTTCTTCTGAGGTAAAACGTCCTTAAGCTTCTTAGAATCCTCATTATTTGAGAAGATGCCTGGCGCACACCCTCAAAATCTTTAGAGGGCCTTTCTTCTGATTGAATGTCCTCTGAGGCACCACTACTGATCTTTCTGAGATCTTAAAAAAAATGATTTCACAGCCACACCTTCAGGTTCATCTTTAGACCATGTTTCTGAGAGGGCTGTAGATTTAATATTTGCTTGAAAATCTTTTTTTTTTTTTAATTTTAGCACTACTTGATGTTTAGAAAGGCTGATAATTTTCAAAATTGTAATTAGACTTCTAATGCCTTATCTATCTCCTTTGAAACTGTAAGTTAAATAGCAAGAACACAGGTGGCAGATTCAGCATTCTGTCTGGAAATCTCCTTAGCTATATCACCAAGTTCCTGAGGCGTATTTTCCTACTTGCTATATTACCAAACCAACACCCATTTGTCAGTTTGTCATACTGTGGTGGAGCGTGCGTTGCTATAATGCTGGAAGTTATGCCACTGGTATTTCAAATACCAGTAGGGTTACCTGCGGTGAACAGGTTTCAGTCGAGCTTCCAGACTAAGACAGACTGAAAAGAAAGGCCTAGTGATCTACTCCTGAAAATTAGCCAGTGAAAACCCTATGGATCACGACAGAATAACTGCAGTACAATATCAAAACCAAAGAATGGCTATTCATTCAGTTTGCCCATTTTCTCATTAAATCGCTTGTATTTTTTACTGTTGAGTTTTGAAGGTTCTTTATATATTCTAGACATAAGCTCTTTGTCAGATAAAATGTTTGCAAATTTTTTTTTCCAAATCTGTACATTTTCTTTCCATTATCTTCACAAGGTCTTTAACACAGCAAAAGGTTTTAATTTTGATGCAGCCCAATTTATCAATTTTTATTTTATGGATCTTACTTTTAGTATCAAATATTTAAAAGTTTGCCTATCCTTAGGTGCCAAAAACGTTCCCCTATGTTTTCTTTTTCCTAAAATGTTAATTATATATTTTTATTTAAATCCATGATCCATTTTGAGTTAATTTTGTACAAAGTGTGATATCCAATTGCACCAGCACCATTTGTTGAAAAGCATATCCTTTCTCCATTGAATCATTTTTTGAATCTTTGTATAACATCAGTTGGGTCTATTTCTGGGTTATCTATTCTGCTCCATTGATATATATGTCTATCCCTCCACTAAAACCATACTGTTTTGATTAAAGTAGTTGTACAGTAAACCTTAATATAAGGAACTGTGATTCCTCCCACTTTATTCTTCATGTTTTAGCTAGGTCTTGTAACTTTTCATATAAATTTAGAATAACCTTACCGATGTCTACAAAATTCTTACCAGAAATTGATAAGAATTCAGTACTATATTCCTAGAAGTTACTAGGGTCACTGTGAGTTGGAATCGACTGGACAGCGTGCAACAACATAAGTCCATTTGGGGAGAGTTGATATATTTACTATGCTAAGTCTTCCAATCCATAAGCACAGTATCTCCCTTTGTTTAAGACTTCTCTGAACTCTGTCATCAACATTTTATAGGTTTCAGTATATAGGTTTCAATATTTTGTATGTTTTGTTAAGTGTCTACCTACGTATTGAATTTTTTGGAGTGATTGTATTTTAATTGTTTCTGTATGTTCATTGTTAGTATATAAACATCTGACAAACATAATTTCAGCCAGATGATCAAGGTCAATATTGAAAATGATAAATCATGTTGATAGTATGTACCCTTGATATGATTGTAATAAATATGGCACTTTACCTCTGTGGTCATCTTCCCATAAACCTATCACCCAAGTCTAACCATGAGGAAAATACCAAATTCTAATTGACAGACATTCTACAAAATACCTGACCAGTACTCATCAAACAATCAAGTCATAAATAATAACGACATTTTAAAAAACTCCAACAGCCAAGAGATGTCTAAGGAGATATGATGACTAAATGCAATGTGGCATTCTGGGTGAGATGCTGGAACAGAGAAAGGACATAAATCAAAAACTAAGGAAATCTGAATAAAGTATGGACTTGATGTTAGGTGCCAATGAGTCAGTTTTGACTCACAGCCACCCTACAGACAACAGAACAAAACACTGCCCAGTTCTGTGTCATCCTCACAATCGTTGCCATGTTTGAGTCCATTGCTGCAGCCACTGTCAATTCATTTCATTGAGGGTTTCCCTCTTTTTCACAGACCCTCTGCTTTACCAAGCATGATGTACTTCTCCAGTGATTAGTTCCTCCTGATGGCGTGTAAAAAGTAAGCCAAAGTTTCACCATCCTCGCTTCTAAGGACCATACTGACTATACTTCCTCCAGCACGGATTTGTTCCATCTTCTGGCAGTCCATATTATATTCAATATTCTCTGCTGGCACCACAACGTGAATGCGTCAGTTCTTCTTCTTCTTTTTTTTTTTTGGTCAAGATTTTCCACGCATATGAGGTGACTGAAAACATCATGGCTTAGGTCAGGTGCACCTTAGTCATCAAAGTGACATTTTTGCTTTTTAACACTCTTAAAAGGTCTTTTGCAGGAAATTTTCCCAATGCAGTACGTTGTTTGATTTCTTGACTGCTGCTTCCGTGGGCATTGATTGTTGACCTAAGAAGAATGAAATCCTTGACAACTTCAATTTCTTCATCATTTATCATCATGTTTTTTTATTGGTCCGATTGTGAGGATTTTTGTTTTCTTCAGCTTCAGGTATAATCTATACTGATGGCTATAGTCTTTGAACTTCATCAGTAATTGCTTCAAGTCGCCTTCACTTTCGGCAAGCAAAGTTGTGTCATTTGCATATCTCAGGTGGTTAATGAGTTCTTCCTCATATAACCCATTTCTCTGATTATTTGTTCAGTATGTAGATTGAATAAATAAGGTGAAAGAATACAATATGCTCAACAACTTTTCCAATTTTAAACCATGCAGTAGTATCTCCTTGTTCTGTTTGAACAACTGCCTCTTAGTCTATGTACAGGTTCTATATGAGCACAGTTAAATGTTCTAAAATTTCCATCCTTTGCAATGTTATCCATAATTTGTTATGATTCCCACAGTAGAATGCCTTTGCAGAGTCAACAAAACACAGGTAAGTATCTTTCTTGTATTTTCTGCTTTCAGCCAAGATCCATCTGGCATCCATAAGGATATGCCTCTTTGCATTTCCTCTTCTGAACTGAGCTCGAACTTCTGGCAGTTCCCTGTCAGTATATGGCTGCAGCCATTTTTTAATTACCTTCGGCAAAATTTTGCTAGCATGTGATAAAGCCAACTAAAGAACAGCTTCAGTTAATAGTTTAGTTAATACTTTAGTTAATATTGTTTATCACAAATATCCCAAATAATGTAAGATGTTAATAATAGAGGAAATTAGGTGTGGGGTAGGTGGGATCTCTTGTACTATCTTCTCAATTTTTTTATAAGTTTAAAACTCTTCTAAAAAAGTTTACTAAAAATAAAATAATAATACTTACCGTTCTTAATTCTTTATAAGAATTACACGCACACCCACACACCCACACATACATACGTCATGTATCACTTAGGAGGAAAAAATAATTATTGTTATTCACAAAGATGCTGTTCCAGCCATATTAAAATTCATAATATTACACTTTAAAGATGTGAACTTCTGTCTCCATTCATTAGATTATGCATATAAGGTCAGTATAAAATTTAACCTTAGTATAACTATTTACTGCATATTCCACTTGTAATGCAATATTGAGAATTTAGCATTAGTTCTCTCTCTTCTTATTCTCAGTCTCCTCTACCCTCACTAATCTTACTGACCATATTGTGAAATGTATATTTTCAATTACTATTTTGTGTTAATGGTTCACACAAGAAAGAATTCACCAGCCACAGCAACTGCTTAGAAATGAATGTCAGGCATTCCTCCCACCCACTTTTAATGTGATCATTGAATGAGAAGGGCATACTTTTTCTCGTTTTATTTTTCACTCAAATTCCATTTCTCTGGGAGGAAATTGATTTGACCATGTGGTTGAATGAGTATAAAATAGAATTTTCTCGGGGAAGCACTGAAATATAAAAGATGGTGTATTTGTACTTTGGAGCAAAACTGCTAAGAGCCTAAGATCTCTAAATAAATCATAAATGTCTTCTTATAGAGAGACCCTTAAAAAAATCACTTCTAGTGTAAAAAGGGAATTACTGATAACAATGATGTCACTGATTTCCTCATTTTAAGCAAATAAAATAATATTAATGATGACAATACTTAATATACAGTACTGTTTTGAAGATGTTTTTGAAAAATTTGCACGAAACATTCAGCTGAGAAAAAGACAACGTGCACTTTGGAGACTCCTCAGCCCACCCAAAGGCACAGCACACTCACCTAACCACAGACTTCAATGAAAGACAGAAAATAATGCACAAACACGTTTATAGTGCCAGTTTTACTGTCCTTCAAAATTAGCTAAAATTCAGGTGAAAGATAAGGAGCGGGAATCACTGGGGATTGGGGGCTTGTTACAAATGCAATGTTAACAAGAGAGACTTTTCCTTCCTTTCCCCAGTGGAAGGAGTGAGGTGTCATCCATCCAAGGGACAAGCTGAGTGTTCCAAAATATTGCTCATAAAGGTCTGCAGTGTGTGTACAAGAGGGAGAATGGAACCTTGCTCCACAGTTAGAATCTTACTGAGCTCTTGAACCTCCAAGCCAGAGCTTCTTGATCTCAACTCTATTGACGTTTTTGACTAGTTTATTCTTATTGTGGGGGGCTGTCCTGTACACAGGGAGATGTTTGGCAGAATCCTTTACATCTACCCACTGCATAACAGGAGAACCAGTCTTCCACAAGTCCTGACAATTAAATACGTCTCTAAAAAAAAAAAAAAAAAAACCCCAAAACAAAAAATCAAACCCGTTGCCATCAATTCCAACTCATAGCAACCCTATGGAACAGAGTAGAACTGCCCTCTAGGCTTTTCAAAGAGTGGCTGGTGGATTCAAAGTGCCAACCTTTTGGTTAGCAGACAAGCTCTTAACCACTATGCCACCAAATGTCCCATGGAAGGCAAAAGCACCCAGATTGAGAAACAGTGCTATAAAACAACAATTGTTCTGCCAATGTAACAGTGTATGAAGTTTGTGGGGATTTGGAGGACATGAGTAAGTATAGGCGCAAGTTGTCTGTATTTTGCCTGTGAAAGTAGCCTACAGCAGAAGGATTACAAAACAACCTATAGTGTAGTGTGCCTGGGACGCTGATGAGCGATACCAACGTTTGTTTCCCGCAACCTTGCTACAGAAAAATGAACAATTCCAGTGGCTTAATATAGAGCACAGATGTAAAAAATGGACCCTGGGAGACATCTCTCAGAAGTCTTCAACAACAGAAGTTACTGGTCTGAAGCTGTACAATTCTCCAAAGAAATCACTTGTAGGAAATACGTCAATACCACTATTATGAGGAAACAAATTATGTAAGAAAGTCTCTGATTCCACTACACTCACTAATCTTGGCGTTAAGCTTTGTGAAGAAAGCAAAAAGAGTGCAGAACATGAAGATGGCACCTAAAGTCTCCCAACCAAAATCTGTCTAGTTGAGAGGAACGAGACGAGTTAAAGATACGGAAATTTTATACTGCCACTATAATCCTCAAACTAAAACCAGAAAAGGATAATACAAGAAAACAGAAGTACAAACCAATACCATTCATCAACACAG
Organism: Trichechus manatus latirostris; assembly: GCF_000243295.1. Classification (NCBI taxonomy): domain Eukaryota; kingdom Metazoa; phylum Chordata; class Mammalia; order Sirenia; family Trichechidae; genus Trichechus; species Trichechus manatus. The sequence continues at coordinate 166,609 of NW_004443979.1, forward strand.
GAGCAAAATTTCTTAACAAAATATTGGTAAATCAAATCCAACAATATATAAAAAGATGATATACAGCATGTAATTCATCACATTAACAGATTAAGGAAGAGATATTAGATGAGCATTTTGATATATATTTTTTAAAAAGTTATTTGATAAAATACAACACTCATAATTAAAAAAAATGTTCAGCAAACTTCTGATTCATAGAAACACTATAGGACAGAACAGAACTCCCATAGGGTTTCCAAGGCTGTAAATCTTTACAGAAGCAGACTGCCACATCTTTCTCCCACAAAGGGGCTGGGGGTTTGAACCACTGACCTTTTGGTTAGAAGCCAAGTGCTCCTTACAGGAATAAAAGGAATTTGCTCAAACTGATAAAGAACACATATGGAAAACCAACAGCTAATGCTGTACTTAATGGTAAAATATTGCACGTTTTGCCCCTAAGACAGGGAACAAGACAAAAAAATGTCCAGTTGCACCATTTCTATTTAGCATTTTACTGGAAGTCCTATTCCAAACGGTAACATAAGTAAGAAAAAGAATAAAACATTAAAAAATAAAAAGGGCAGAAGACTTGTGCACACTTCATAAAAGATATACATAAAAGATATACAACATCATAAGTTATCAAGGACATACAATTCAAAACTGTAATGAGATACCACTATACATTTACTAGAGTAATAAAATGAAAAACACTGAAAACACCAAATGTTGGATTAACTCTCATAATGGCAAGGGGCATGTAAAATGGTACAGCACTTTAGAAAACTGTTGGACAATTTATTAGTTAACTATTCATCTACCCTATGGCATAGTAAATTCCATCCTAAGCATTTATCCAAGAAAACTGAAAATATATGTTCACAGTCTTGTACAAAAACGTGTCAGCTTTATTCATAATACCCAGAAACTGGGAGCAAATCAAATACCTGTCACAAGAGAATGAAAATTTATACAATAAAATACTATCAAGCAAAAAAAAAAAAAAAAGAAACAGACTTCTGATGTATGCAAATTATGAACAAATTCTCAAAAATATTATGCTGAGTGAAACAAGACAAAAAATACTGCAATATTCATATATGAAATTCTAGAATGTGCAAACATGCCTTATACACCTTGGCTATTAGAAGCTCATCCCTTGTGGTAACTTGATCCTGGATCTTATCAAAGTTGTCTCTTCACTAGCTCTGGTCAATGCAATACTGGTTTCTTTCCAAAAGTGACTATGTAGACAGATATGAGCCACCCAGATCTCCTATCAAAGGTCTTCCTGCTCTGCCAGGTAAGTGCTGTCAGCAGCCAACTTCCAACTATCTTCTCCTGTATAGACTCCTTCAGCTGCAGAGAGCAGCCCCAACTTTAGTCACACCCTGCCCTGAGATGCCTGTGTCTGATGACTGAGTGAGAAGAGGTGTATAAAGACCTGTCCCTTTCACCCAGTCTGGACATTCTGCTGGGTAATACTCGTTCCAGAGCACCCTACAAGATTGGCTGAGGCTACTTGGGTCTGCATCACAGTTCAATTTCTCCCACTGCTCAGTCCTGCTCTGTTTTCCTTTCTTTCATGGTGTTGATCCCTAAAAACATCTCACTCTTCATATTTTGTCTCAGTATCTGCCTCCAAAGAACCCAAAATATTTCCAATGGTTGCCAGACTATTTAATTATGCAGTAATTCACTGCCCAGATATAGAGGGATGAATTAAGTAAATTAAATAAAAGAACCCTAGGGTGACATTAACATTCATATTTAACTGTAAAAATCCTTAAAGTTAAATTTAATTCGTGTTCTTTTAACACATTGGTAAATGCTACTGATAACTAAATTGTTTTTTTTTTTTTTCCTCTGCTAGTGGTTCAGGTTGGAAGCTCAAGACATACAATGAATTTCTCATAGCAACACTGTCTCCAGAGATAAATATCTCTGTTATTTCTGGATCTGAAAAAATGTGATATAAAAAAAAAGTGGTGTGAGCTGACTTGCTATCAATGAGACCTTTTTGTCAAAAGCACTTCTGCTTAGACTGTTGAAAGAAATGTTGAAAAGAAAACTTGGAAGCAAATATAAAAAGAAGAAAAATGTGATTTGTGATCTCATGTTAAGATAGTCATCCTTTCTTCCTGTTTGAATGAATGTACTACTTGCCAAAACTTTGATTTGTCACATGGCAGATGCAAGAACACATACTAGGCTGTTTCCAAACATAATGACACTGAACTTTACCACAATATAAAGGCTACTTTATGTTTTGCCTGGCATTGGGAAGAGTATGTACTTAATAAAAATTTCTATAATGCTGAGTATTAAGAAATTGTCCTCACCTTCAATTTCTGTTTTAAATAAGAAAAATATTTGTTGTAAAATATCTGTACACATATTTCCAATTTATGTTTATCTTTGACTATATAGACCTAAAGAGTGTTGTCCATCATCACAGGTGATATGATACTGATAATCATGTATCCACATAAATATGTACACCTCAAGTGTTTGCAGTAGATGTACTAAAATATGGCTATGTATGTTTGGTACTATAAGATAGTGATCTGATAATTGTGTCGCTTTCTAGCTAACAAAAGATTGGCACTTGTGTCATTTTCTTTTTTATTTAGCTGGAGCCTCTTAAAAGCTCTAACTATAATTTTAAGTCGAGAGGGGGCAGAAAAAAATAATCCTTAATTATTGTTTAATCTTTCTGCTCAAGGTGATAGCTTAAGGAATTCATGTACATAGAAGCAATGTATGAAAATTATTAAACTGTTCAAAACATAAGATTTCCATTTGATAACTCCTATGTCTGGGTACAATCATTTAATGCAAGACTTAGTGAAATTTAGTACTAGACTTTGTGGAATTGCAAATATAAAGCTCCCGTTGTTTCTGAAAACAGGTTTTCATGATGTTTTATATTTTATAAAATTCTTTAGCCGGAAACTGTCCTTCCCATTATTACCAGCTCCAAAAAAACAAGTTAATTCCTTCATTCTTGGTACAAAGTAGCAGAATGAATTTTTTCTTCTATTTCCAAGAGAGTTTTTCAATCTGAAAACAAAATCAAAGGAAGACTAAGCTTTCTTTTTATAAATAAAACCAGATGGGCTTTTCACACAATGAAGCCCATGAAGTCCACTGTCCACTAGGCACCTGAAAGCAAAGCTTTCAGTATCTAATTAATTGGAGAATTTAGGGTTTTAAATACTTTATCTCAGATAGTGACAATTGCTGCACTTTAAGCTACAAAGGAAATAGATCTAATTTGCAAGTTTTGAGTATATTCTTTAGCATCTAAATCATCACATTTTACACCTTTTACACTGTCTACCTATATCAGATTCAACAGCAAACATAATAATAGAAAATTATAAAATTACTTATCGGTATGGAAAATATATCCCAATATCTAATTGGATCAGATAAAAAAAATTATAATCAGTTAACCTGAGCTAGCATATGTTCAACATTTGCCAATAAACCATTTAAATAACTTACTGAAATTATTTATTTTGTAAATCTAGGCCTAATAAAATTACCTCCTCAGAAACTACCACTAGCAAACATTATGGAGACTGTTTTTGTACAGTGTTTAATTGGCTTTTTAAGGGGCTTTACATTCTAAAACATAAATGAGATAATGTGCATTGTATCATTTAACACACTCTCTGGTTCCTAAAAAGTTTCTAAAAGTAATTGGCAACTCTTTACCTTGCAATACAAAATAATGGCAGATGTCGCTTCATGTTAAAATTAAAATTTAAAGCTCTTTGTGATTTGAAAACTATTGTTTAAAGCCTAAATATATTTTAAGATTTCAGATTACATATATATTATGGTTTTCTTTAGATATGACACAACAAAAATAAACAGCATTTAATAGATAAAATCATAATCAATATTCTCTACAAATCAAGATACCTTATCATTCAAAATTCCCAAGATAAAATTATATATATATATATATATATATATATATATATATATATATATATATATATATATATATATATATATATATCCTGGTGGCATAGTGGTTAAGAGCTCAGCTGCTAACCAAAAGGTAGGCAGTTCAAATCCAACAGCCACTCTTTGGAAACCCTATGGGACAGTTCTAATCTGTCCTATAGGGTCACTATGAGTCGGAACCAACTCCAGGCCACCTAACAACAACAAATATATATATATACATATATGTATATATATATGTAATAAGAGAAATAGCAGAGAATATCATCCAAACTCAAAGGGGAAAAAATATTACATAACAACATATGCCAAGATGACCCAGATGCTGGGGTTAACAAAGTAGGACTTTATAACAGTTATTATAAATGTGTTCAATGACTTAAATAAGTAAAAGATAAACGTAATGAGTAAAGATAAATATGGAAATTCCAGAACTGAAAAATACAGCATATCAATCAATAAATATTCTACATCATTAACAGCAGATTGAACACTTCAAGAGAAAAGTCAGTGAACTTGAAGAGAGATAAATAGAAATCATCAATCCAAAGAACAGAAAGACAAAGAATTGGAAAACAAACAGATCCTCTGTGTCCTGTGAAGTGCTATCAACTACTCTATCATATTTGTAACCAAAGTCTCAAGAGAAAGGAAGAGAGAAAGGGGACCTAAACATTTTTTGAAGAAATACCATCTGAAAATTTCTCAAATTTGGTGAAAAACTTTAACCTACGTGTCCAAGAAGTACAACAACAACAAGATAAACACACATGCACACATAGGCATAGAAAAAGCAAATATGGGAAAAGGAAAAGAAAAATATGAAAACCGTAAGAAAGAAATAAAAAGGACAGATTACATACAGGGGAACAAAGAATGACAACCTATTTTCTTTTCAGAAACAATAGATGACAAAAGACAAAGAAACAACTCAGAATACAGTATTTTCTGAAAGATGCATCAAAAATAATGGTGAAATATAAACATTTTTAAATATTCCAAAGCTGAGAGATTTTGCACAATTGTTTTTTAATAGATTTTTGTAAGATAATTAACATAGAATAAACTGCACATATTTAATATGTACATTTTGATGAGTTTCGACTTATTATAAACCCATAAAATCATAGCCACTTTCAAGATAATAAATATTTCCACCCTCCCAAAAGTTTCCTTGTGCCTCTTTGTAATACATCCACTCTCATTACCTCTCCTCCACTCTCCTCTTCTTGCTCCCAGAAAAACTACTGGTTTTCTTTTTGTCATTATAGATCAGGTTGTATTTTTTAGAATTTTATGTAAATAAATAGTGTAGTATATATATTTTTAAATTACTTTTGTCATTTAAAATAATTATTTTGAGGTTTGTTCATGATATTGCATGTATCAAGACTTCATTCATTTTTATTCATAAGTATAAAATCAATTGTATAGCTATACCACAATTTATCCATTCACCTGTTGATGGATATTGGGGTTAGTTTATGTTTTGGGCTATTCCACAGAAACCTAATATGAACATTGGGTACAAGTCTCACATACCTAGGAGAGGAACAGATAAGTCATATGGTAGATGTACCTTTAACTTTTTAAAAATCACTAATCTGTTTTCCAAAGTGTCTGTACCGTTGTACATTTCCAGTATCAGCGTATGAGAATTCTTGCTGCTCCCCAGCTTTGCCAATGGTAGATATAGTCAATTTTTAAATTTTAATCATTCTAACGTATATAGTGATATCTCATTGTGGGTTTAATTTGAATTTTCCTAATAACTAATGACACTGAGTATCTTTTTATATACTAATTTGCCATCCAAAGACTATCTTTGGTGAAGCCTCTGCTCAAGTCTGTTGCCCATTTTTGTTTTTGCTTTTTTTTTTATTCAACTCCATGGTTCTTTATTATTGAGTTTTGAATATTCTTTATATATTCTAGATACTAGAATATCAGGTTGTGATTTTCAATATTTTCTCCCCGTTGTGTGCTCTTGTTCACTTTGGTGCATTTCCTCAAATATTGCAAAGAAATCTTGTGCTTCTTATCTTGAATCATAGCAATCACTCTTTATGGGAAGCTCTCCCTGGCTGAATATAAGTTCATAAAATGACTTACATTCCCAACCAACTCTGTTTAACAAATCTTAACATCACGATGTTTATTTTTTATGTAGTATATAATTTCTTCAATTAATAGTTAAACACAATTTTACCGCTTCAGATGTTAAGACAATCTATTTATTATTACTCTATATCTATTTTCAGAATAACAGTTACAAAGATATAGCTTCCTTTCTTTCCCCAAATCCTAATAACTGTGTTATTTTAAGAATTCTAGATACTCCATAATTTGTTCAAAATTCAACAATATTTCTCCACAGTATTACTCTCACCTTTACTTCATGTAAATGGCTTTGCATTTATACATTAATGTTGGGATGCAGAGAGGAAAATAAATTTTGCTTCTATTCAGAAGTGTTGCTTAATCTATACAAACTCTGCAGATATTAACATTTCAAGTTTCACTAGTAGAATTTTCAAATAACATGCAAGGGGAGTAAATCTTTAATATTAGTGTTTAAAATTTTTCAACATTTGAGGGGCAGGGCCAAGACGGCAGAGTAGTCAGATGCTTCCTGTTTTCCCTCATAAAACAAAGACCCCCAAAAAAACAAGTGAATTAATTACATATGACAATCTAGGAGTCCTGAAAATCAAAGGTAAAGTTGAAGAATTGGACTGAGTGGCAGGGGGAGAGAAAGACACTTCGGAAGCAGCAAGAAGTTGCCAGACCTGACCTGGTGGTAGCTGGAGCCCTTCAGGTTGGATCAGCTCGTGGTGTGTGGTGAGGTAAGCAGCGGTGCTCAGGAGGCGTTTTCAACATCGGGAGAGAACCAGCAGTAGAGAGTCTACTCAGGCATCCAGAACCAGTGAGAAGCAGCCTTCGATCAGTGAAAGATAAATACTTGTGTCTGGCCTAGTGAACAAAACAAAAACACCCCCCTTCAGGAAAAACTTCTCTCCCATTTACCTCCCCGCTTTCTGCTCTGCACTAGGTCCAGGATGGCTTCAGCGATTGCCAAGTCCCTTGGGCCGGAAGTAGGACCCATCATGAGTCCTGAGGCATTCTCCCAGCCTTGTAGAGGGAACAAATTAACAAACTGGGGGAAAAATAATCTGCCGGCTCCCCTAAGCCAGGAACCCAGGGTAGGCACAGCTCCTTTGCCTAGGCAAAGGCATAAGGATTCCACAGACTTTGAGTGCCTTTCCCCCTGCATAGACTTGTGTGGGCCCATTTCAACAGCATAGGCCCTCATTACCACAGTACAACAGGGTATATACCTGAAGTCTAACTTCAACTGTTTCAGCTCTGAAGTGGCGGGTTCAAGATAGGTGACATTGCTCTGCCCATTAAGCAGGATCTGCACCTACCCACATCAGGGGTCTGAGGACTGATGGCTCCACCCTCGCCACCTAGCCACCTGCAACAGGGGCCCAAGAACAAGAGGTGCCCCCCCCAATCCTTACAGCCAACAGCATTGGGTTCTCACAGTCCAGCTGCAAAACCCACCCACCTATGCACTCTAGGGAACAGGGACATGCTTTCTTCCAGGACACTCAGAGGCAGCTGTTGGCCCCTGCCTTGCTCAGCATGTGTTCCCCTCCTGCAGCCAAATGCCAGTGCCTACACAAATCACCCATGCTGGTCTAGAACTGTAGGTGAGAGCCTGCACCACACACTTGGTGGCTGACTACCTGGACACCTGAGCTGAATCCATACAGGAGGAGTGGGTGGAATCCTGGGCTTACATACTTACTGGCAGATCTGGCCACCTAGTGGTACGACGTTGGAGATTCAGGGGTGCCAGTGATCAGGCTAGCTCACATGAACAGCCTATTTGGGCATATCAAAACAAGAAGCTAGGACAGAGTAAGCAAACATAAAATAAATAAATATAATAACTTATTGATGGCTCAGAGACAACAGTCAATATCAAATCACATAAAGAGGCAGACCATGATGGCTTCAGCAAGTGACCAAAACAAAGAATCAAGAAATGTTTTGGAGGAAGGAAATTTCTTGGACTTACCAGAGGCAGAATACAAAAGATTAATATACAGAACTCTTCAAGAGATCAGGAAAGAAATTAGGCAAAACGCAGACCTAGCAATAGAGGAACTTAAGAAGATTAGAGAAGAGCATAATGACAAATTTAACAGGCTGCAAGAATCCATAGAGAGACAGCAGTCAGAAACACGGAAGGTTGAAAATAAAATTTCAGAATTAGACAACTCAATAGAAAGTCATAGGAGCAGAATTGAGGCAATGGAAGTCAGAATTAGTGAGATTGAAGATATAGCACTTTACACCAACTTATATGAGAAAAATCAGATAAAAGGACTTTTAAAAAAATGAAGTAACTCTAAGAATTATGTGGGACTGTATCAAGAGGAATAACCTACGAGTGAATGGAGTACCAGAACAGGGGAAGATAACAGAAAATACAGAGAGAATTGTTGAAGATTTGTTAGCAGAAAACTTCCCTGATAATGTGAAACATGAGAAAATGTCTATCCAAGATGCTTGTTGAACCCCACATAAGGTAGATCCCAAAAGAAAGTCAAAAAGCTATATTATAATCAAAATTACCAAAACCAAAGATAAAGAGAGAATTTTAAGAGCAGCTAGGGATAAACGAAAAGTCATCTACAAAGAGAGTCAATAAGAATAAGCTTGGATTACTCAGCAGAAACAATGCAGGCAAGAAGGCAATGGGATGACATATATATAAAGCCTTAAAGGAAAACAACGGACAGCCAAGAATTATATATCCAGCAAAACTGTCTTTTAAATATGATGGCAAAATTAGGATATTTCCAGGTAAACAAAAGTTTAGGGAATTTGCAAAAACCAAATCAAAATTATAAGAAATACTAAAGGGAGTCCTCTGGTTAGAAAATCAATAACATCAGATAACAACCCAAGACTAGAACACAGGACAGAGCAACCAGACATCAACTCAGATAGGGAAGTCACAAAAATAAATCAAAACAAAAACACTGAAAATAGGGAAACAGAGATGTCAACATGTAAAAGATGACAACTTTAGACTTCCAGGCAACATGGCACTATAGACAGAAGCACCACACCATGGCTCCACAGCAAAGATCCAAAAAACTAAGTCAAACAGAGACACACGTCGGTCCTGAAACCCTAAACATCAAATGAAGAGATAAAGAACTCAGTCAAGCATCATAAGGAATAAGAAACTGATCAAGAAGAGAGAGTGAAGAGAGATACACGTAGAGGTCCCCTATCAGCTAATGCAGCATGGATCTGCCATCTTGGACTTCTATCAGAGGCCGGTGAACGGGGGTTACGAGAAAGCAGCTTCACGGAGTTTCCAGCAGGACACAGAAAAACCAGTAACCAGAGACATACACTTTCCCAACCCCCACCCTTATTCACCCCCACTTGGCCTCTTCTGCTTCCTGCAACTACACTCTCTTGGCCAGAAATCACCAGATTCACTCCCTTGTAATTTGGATCCCCCTGTCTGTACTGGCCGGCTCCCATTTGTTGGCTGCTGGAGTTGCTTTTTTCTGCTTCATTAGATTTCTTCCTTACCTTTCACTACCCTCTACTTCTTTCTCTCAAATGCCTGGCTCCATGTGCCAGCTTTGCTTCATCTGGAAAGGCTGCAAAACACTGCTCAACTGTAAAACTGCTTCCCGGCTCTTGCCTCTATGCTGGTGGGATGCTGGGACATTTTTGTTTGTTTGTTTGTTTGTTCTGACTTGTTTTGATTAGTTTTTTTGTTTATTTTTCTTTTCTCAGCTTGGGAGCCCATTCTAGCCAGGCAGTACTGTGTGGCTTGGGAGCTACTCCCTTTCTCTCTGCAGATACACAGTGACGTCTCTGGGGGCATTTCTTCTTTCTCATTTTTTTGTTTGTTTGTTTGTTTTTGTTTCTTTGTTTTGTTTTCTTCTCTCTCTTTTTCCCTTTTTGTCTTTTTTCTTTTCCAGTTTTTCATCTCTCTATACTTACCTCCTCTTGCTGTCTCCTGAATACCTGGCATTGAGTGACACCCCTATTCCTTCTAGCCAGGCTGTATTTCTCAGCCTGGGAGGAACTTCCCCAGTCTTACCAACCACACCGGTGGGATTTCTGGGGGCTTCTCTTTTTTTTTCCCTCTAATTTTTATTTATTCTTGTTTTTTCTTTTACCCTTTCTCTTTTTCTCTTTTTGTTTTCCTCCATTTTTCAGTCTCATCTCTTCACTCCCACAGTGATCTCCCTTAGCACTCTTTTTTGTTTGTTTGTGTGTATGTTTTTGGCTCCTGTTCCTCTCTCCTCTGTCCCATATCCAACTTAGCTCCACATATCACAATCTCTCCACTGCTTTTTGCCTACCTGCACATGCGCTGAACATCACAAACCAAAGCAGCACAGGCATGGTCTACCAGAACCTTCCCTGTACTGATTCCCAGCCCTCCCTGTTGGCCCTAGTACTTGCCACAAACAATCCATCCCAGCAACTCTCCTTCAGCTGGACCTGCCCTGCTGAACCATACCTGAGTGACTAACCCTGCTCATTGGAGAAGGAGGTGAAAACTATCGTGCCCACAGATGAACAAACAACCAAGAACACACAGCCCACCTGCTAAGACATAACAAAATAAAACAAAAAAGCAAGATGAAACAAACAAATCTACAATCAATGAACAAGGAAAATAACTACTGAGGACAATATCAAAACATATAAAAAACAGGACTGGATGGCTCCAGTAAGGGTCCAAAATAAAACACCAGATGACTTTCCAGTAGAAC
>NW_004443979.1:177714-179727 GCF_000243295.1 Trichechus manatus latirostris
TACAATGCTGAGGAAAAATCAGAAAAAAGAATGAAGAAAAATTAAGAAACTCTGAGAATTACATGGGATACAATCAAAATCAAAAACCTGTGAGTGATCAGAGTTCCAGGACAGAGTAGAAAACAGAAAACACAGAGAAGATAATTGAAGAATTGCTGACAGAAAATGTCCCCAGTATCATGAAAGATGAAAAGCTGACCATCCAAGTAGCTCAATGAACCCCATATAGGATAGACACCCCCAAAGAAAATCACCAAGGCATATCATAATCACACTCATTAAACCAAAGACAAACAAGGAATCCTGAGAGCAGCTCAAGGAAAAACAAAAAGTCACATACAGAGGAGAAACAATAAGACTAAGCTCAGACTATTCGGCACAAACCATGCAGGCAAGAAGGCAATGGGATGACATATATAAAACCTTGAAAGAAAAAAATTGCCAGCCAAGAATAACATATCCTGCAAAACACTCGTTCAAATATGATGGTGAATTTAGGTCATTTCCAGATAAACAGAAAATAAAGGACTATGTAAAAACCAAACCAAATTTACAAGAATTATTAAAGGGAGTCTTTCGATCTGAGAACAAACAACATCAGACCACACGCTGAATCTAGGACACAGGATTATACCAGCCAGATAACAACCTAGGAAATGAATTCTCAAGGACTATCCAAAACCAAAAGAAATACAACAGGGAACCAGAGAGGTTAATCTGTAAAGGACAAAAGCATCAGAACAATAAAAGAGGGAATAAACGGTGTAGGTATAGAACCTTCTAATGAAGAGGAAGGCAAGGCAAGATCAAGTGATAATAGACTGGTACAAACCTAGGAAGATAAGGGAAAATCTCAAGGTAACCACAAAGAAACTTAACAAATCTACTCATCAAAATAAAGAAGAGAAACAAAAACTCTCAGTAAAAACATAACCTACCAAAACAAAGGAAATGAAAAAAAAATCCACAAACAAAAGGAATTCAGTACAGGAGAGTAAGAAGAACAAAGAAAAGGTCAGTACACACACACACACAAAAAAAAAAGAAAAAAAAAACACTACAAAATGACAGGAATAAACTCACACCTATAAATAATCACAGAGAATGTAAATGGCCTCAATGTACCCATAAAGAGATGGAGAGTGACAGAAAGGATTAAAAAAACAGGATCCATCAATATGCTGTCTACAAGAAACACACCTTAGAAACAAAACTGTAAATTTATTAAAGATTAAACGTTGGAAAAAATATATCAAGCAAACCTCTACCAAAAAAGAACAGGAGTGGCAATACAAATCTCAGATAAAATAGGCTTTAAAACAAAATCCACCATAAAAGACAAAGAAGGACACTATGTAATGATTAAGAGGGTGATCCAGCATGAAGACATAGCCATAATAAACATCTATGCACCCAATGACAGGGCTCCCAAATACATAAAACAGACTCTAACAGCACTGAAAAGAGAAATTGACGGTTCCACAATAATAGTAGGAGACTTCCACACACCACTCTCGTTATACAACAGAACATCTAGAAAGAAACACAGCAAAGATACAGAAGACCTAAAGGGCACAATCAGCTAAATTGGTCACATAGACATATATAGAACACTCCACCCAACAGCTGCAAAGTACACATTCTTTTCTAATGCGCGTGGAACGTTCTCCAGAATAGACCACAATGTAGGCCACAGAGCAATCCTCAACAAGATCATAAAGACTGAGATAATACAAAGTATCTTCTCTGACCACAACACCATCAAGGTAGAAATTAACAAAATGAAAAAAAAGGAAAAACAAATCAATTACATGGAAACTGAATAACACCCTACTTACACATCACTGGGTAATGGAAGAAATCAGAGCTAGAATAAAAAAATTCCGAAAATCGAACGAGAGTGAAAACATATCATAACAAAACCTTTCAGACACAGCAAAGTCAGTCCTCAGAGGACAATTTATAGCAATAGACACACATATCAAAAAGAAGAAAGGGACAAAATCAAAACAT
>NW_004443979.1:182449-184231 GCF_000243295.1 Trichechus manatus latirostris
ATGGGAGGGATGGGGGGAGAACTAAACAGACAATAGATAAGTGGTAACTTTGGTGAAGGGTAAGACAGTACACAATACTGGGGAAGCCAGCACAACTTGTCCAAGGCAAGGTCATGGAAGCTCCATAGACACATCCAAACTCCTGGAGGGACCGAATTACTGGACTGAGGGCTCTGGGGATCATGGTCTTGGGGATCATCTAGCTCAACTGGCAGAACATAGTTTATAAAGAAAATTTTCTACATTCTACTTTGGTGAGTAGTGTATGGGGTCTTAAAAGCCTGTGAGCAGCCAACTAAGATACTCCACTGGTCTCACCCCTTCAGGAGCAAGGGAGAATGAAAAGAACAAGATACAAGGAAAAGATTATTCCAAAGGACTAATGGACCACAGCTACCAAGGCCCCCACCAGACTGATTCTAGTACAGTTAGATGGTGCCCGGCTACCACCACTGACTGCTCTGACCAGGATCACAACAGATGGTCCCGGACAGAGTTAGAGAAGGATATACAACAAAATTCTAACACACAAAAAAGATTAGATTTACTGGCCTGACAGAGACTGGAGAAACCCTGAGAGAATGGCCCCAGACACCCTTTTAGCTGAGTGGTGAAGTCACTCCTGAGGTTCACCATTCAGCTAGGTAGTGGACAGCCCCATAAGACACAATGAGACTAATGAGGCACAGTAGTCCAGGGATAAGGACTGGAAAGCAGGAGGGGACAAGAAAGCTGGTGATAGGGAACCCAAGGTTGAGAAGGGACAGTGTTGACATGTCGTGGGTTTGTTAACTGTAGTCATAGGGTAATATGTGTACTAACTCTTTAATGAAAATCTATTTGTTATGTAAACCTTCATTTAAAGCACACACACAAAAAAAGAATTATCTATGTGAGATTAAATTGACAACAGCAACTCAAAAGTTTTGAATGAAGCCCAGGGAATAATGAGTTGAAAACAATGGTGATGGAATAATTTGGAAAAGGAGAGTGAGAATAGCAGCACAACTGGAAGAATGTAATCAATGTCACTGAATTGTACATGCAGAAATTTTTGGAATGGTATATCTTTGGCTATGTATATTTTCACCAAAAAAAAAAAAAAAGGTCCTCCAAGGTTGAGAAGAGAGAGTGTTGACATGTTGTGGGGTTGTTAACCAGTGTCATAAAACAATATATGTACTGACTGTTTAATGAGAAACTATTTGTTCTTTAAACCTTCATCTAAATTACAAAAAAAAAAAAAATGCAAAAAAAAAAAAAAAGATGACAACATTGAAACAAAAAAGAGGGACAAAAATATGTAGACAAAGATTTTTCATATGGAGAGGAAGTCGAGGTAATATATAGAAATAAAAGACTGTTTTAAACTTAGAAAAATAGGGGTAAATATTAAGATAACCACAAAGGAAACTAACAATCCTACACATCAAAATAAAAACAAGAAAAATATAAAGACTCAGCTAATACAAAATCAACAACAATGGAAAAGATGAAGAGAAAAAGCATGAAGAAAAAAGACTCAGCACAGAAAATTAAGTGGAAAAAAGAAACTGTCAACAACACACACAAAAAAAAAACACATCAAAATGACAACACTAAACTCAATTATTATGCTGAATGTAAATGGACTAAATGCACCAATAAAGAGACAGAGAATGACAGAAAGAATAAAAAAAACACGATCCATCTATATGCTACCTACAAGAGACACACCTTAGACTTAAAGACACAAACAAACTAAAACTCAAAGGATGGAAAAAAATATATCAAGCAAACAAC
>NW_004443979.1:185194-188229 GCF_000243295.1 Trichechus manatus latirostris
TTCTTTGAAAAGATCAACAAAATCGATAAACCATTGGATGAACTGACAAAAGAAAAACAGGAGAGGAAGCAAATAAGAAACGAGATGGGTGATATCACAACAGACCCAAATGAAACTAAAAGAATCATAACAGAATACTGTGAAAAATTGTACTCTAAAAAATTTGAAATCCTAGAGAAAATGGACATATCTCTAGAAACACCATACTAACTAAACTAACACAAACAGAGGTAGAACAACTAAATAAACCTATAATAAAAGAAGAGTTTGAAGAGGTAATTAAAAGATTCCCAACAACAACAGCAAAAAAGAAAAAGCTCTGGCCTGGATGGTTTCACTGGATAATTCTCCCAAACTTTCAGAGAAGAGATAACACCACTACTACTAAAGTATTTCAGAGCATAGAAAAGGATGGAATACTCCCAAACTCATTCTATGAAGCCAGCATAACCGTGATACCAAAACCAAGTATAAACACCACAAAAAATGAAAATTACAGACCAATATCCCTCATGAACATTGACGCAAAAATCCTGTTCAAAATTCTAGCCAATAGAATTCAGCAATGTATCAAAAAAATAAGTCACCACGATCAAGTGGGATTTAAACCAAGTGTGCAGGGATGGTTCAACATTAGAAAAACAATCAATGTAATCCACCACATAAATAAAAAACAAGAACCACATGATCTTATCAATCAGTGCAGAAAAGGCATTTGACAAAATCCAACACCCATTCATGATAAAAACTCTCAACAAAATAGAAATAGAAGGGAAATTCCTCAGTATAATTAAGGGCATTTATACATAGCCAACGGCCAATATCATCTTAAATGGAGAGTGTTAGAAAGCATTCCCCTTGAGAACGGGAACCAGACAAGGATGCCATTTATCATCGCTCTTATTCTACATTGTGATGGAGGTCCTAGCCAGAGCAATGAGCTAGAAAAAGAAATAAAGGGCATCCAGGCTGGTAGGGAAGAAGTAAAATTATCTCTATTTGCAGATGATATGATTTTATACATAGAAAATTCCAAAGAATCCACAAGAAAACTACTAGAACTAAAAGAAGATTTCAGTAAAGTATCAGGATACAAGATAAACATACAAAAATCAACTGGATTCCAACAAAGAGAACTTCCAAGATGAAATCACCAAATCAATACCATTTGCAATAGCCCCCAAGAAGATAATAAATCTAACCAGAGGCATAAAAGAACTATACAATGGGAAAAAAAAGACACTACTGCAAGAAACCAAAAGAGACCTATATAAGTGGAAAAACATAAGTTGCTCATGGATAGGAAGACCCAACATTATGAAAATATCAATTCTACCCAAAGCGATCTACAGATACAATGCGATCTCGATCCAAAACCAATGGTATTTTTTAATGAGATGGAAAAAGAAATCACCAATTTTATATGGACAGGGAAGAGGCCCCAGATAAGTAAAGCATTACTCAAGAAGGAAAACAAAGTGGGAGGCCCCACACTACCTGATTTTAGAACCTATTATACCACCACAGTAGTCACAACAGCCTGGTACTGGTACAACAACAGATACATAGACCAATGGAACAGAACTAAGAATCCAGACATAAATTCATCTACCTATGAGCAGCTGATATTTGACAAAGGCCCAAAGTCAATTAATTGGGGAAAGGACAGTCTCTTTAACAAATGGTGCTGGCATAACAGGGTATCCATCTGCAAAAAACTTAAACAAGACCCATACCTCACACCATGCACAAAAAACTAACTCAAAATTGATCAAAGACCTAAATATAAAATCTAAAACGAAAAAGATCATGGAAGAAAAAATAGGGACAATGCTAGGAGCCCTAATACATGGCATAAACAGAATACAAGCCACAAGTAACAATGTGCAAACACCAGAAGAGAAACTAGATAACTGGGAGCTCCTAAAAAATCAAACACTTATGCTCATCAAAAGACTTCACCAAAAGAGTCAAAAGACAACTACAGACTGGGAAAAAAAATTTGGCTATGACAAATGCGATCAGTGTCTAATCTCTAAAATCTACAAGATACTGCAAAACCTCAACCACAAAAAGACAAATAATCCAATTGAAAATGGGCAAAAGCTATGAATCAGCGTTTTGCCAAAGAAGACATTCAGGTGGCTAACAGACACATGAAGAAATGTTCACAGTCATTAGCCTTCAGAGAAATGCAAAGCAAAACTGCAATGAGATACCATCTCTCCCCAACAAGGCTAGCATTAATCCAAAAACACAAAATAATAAATGTTGGAGGGGTTGTGGAGAGACTGGAACACTTAGACACTGTTGGTGGGAATGTAAAATGGTACAACTACTTTGGAAATCGATTTCACGCTTCCTTAAAAAGCTAGAAATAGAAGTACCATACGACTCAGCAATCCTGCTGCTTGGAATATATCCTAGAGAAATAAGAGTTGTAACATGAATAGATGCACACCATGTTCATGTTCATTGCAGCACTGTTCATGACAGCAAAAAGATGGAAACAACCTAGGTGCCCATCAGTGGACGAATGGATAAACAAATTATAGTATATTCACCCAATGGAATACTACGCAAGGATAAAGAACAACAATGAATCCGTGAAACATAACATGGAGAAATTTGGAAGGCATTATGCCGAGTGAACTCAGTCTGTCACAGAAGGACAAATATTGTATAAGACCACATAAGAACTCAAGAAAAGGTTTAAACACAGAAGAAAACATTCTTTGAGTGTTACGAGGGTGGGGAAGGAGGGTGAGTGTTATTCACTAACTAGATAGTAGTTAAGAATTATCTTAGGTGAAGGGAAGGACAGCACACACTACAGGGGAATTCAGCACAACTGGACTAAACAAAAGCTAAGAAATTTCCTGAATACAACCAAACACTTCAAGGGACAGAGTATCAGGGGTGGGGGTCTGGGGACCATGCTTTCAGAGGACATCTAGGTCAACTGGCATAACAAGTTTATTAAGAAAATGCCCTGCATCCTACTTTGGTGAGTGGATTCTGGGGTCTTAAAAGCT